>NC_092349.1:81489284-81833259 GCF_963676685.1 Mytilus edulis
ATTGGGGCATCAGTGTACTGGGGACAACTTCTTGTTATGTCATGTATGTAGAGGAAACAGTGCGAGTGGGGCATCAGTGTACTGGGGACACATTCTTGTTATGTCATGTAGGTAGAGGAAACACTGGGGGTGGGGCATCAGTGTACTGGGGACACATTCTTGTTATGTCATGTAGGAAGAGGAAACAGTGCGAGTGGGGCATCAGTGTACTGGGGACACATTCTTGTTATGTCATGTAGGTAGAGGAAACAGTGTGAGTGGGGCATCAGATAACTGGGGACACATTCTTGTTATGTCATGTGTGTAGAGGAAACAGTGCGAGTGGGGCATCAAAGTACTGGGGACACATTCTTGTTATGTCATGTATGTAGAGGAAACAGTGCGAGTGGTGCATCTGTGTACTGGGGACACATTCTTGTTATGTCATGTATGTAGAGGAAACAGTGCTAGTGGGGCATCAGTGTACTGGGGACACATTCTTGTTATGTCATGTATGTAGAGGAAACAGTGCAATTGGGGCATCAGTGTACTGGGGACAACTTCTTGTTATGTCATGTATGTAGAGGAAACAGTGCGAGTGGGGCATCAGTGTACTGGGGACACATTCTTGTTATGTCATGTAGGTAGAGGAAACACTGGGGGTGGGGCATCAGTGTACTGGGGACACATTCTTGTTATGTCATGTAGGAAGAGGAAACAGTGCGAGTGGGGCATCAGTGTACTGGGGACACATTCTTGTTATGTCATGTAGGTAGAGGAAACAATGTGAGTGGGGCATCAGAGTACTGGGGACACATTCTTGTTATGTCATGTATGTAGAGGAAACAGTGCGAGTGGGGCATCAAAGTACTGGGGACACATTCTTGTTATGTCATGTAGGAAGAGGAAACAGTGCGAGTGGGGCATCAGTGTACTGGGGACACATTCTTGTTATGTCATGTAGGTAGAGGAAACAATGTGAGTGGGGCATCAGAGTACTGGGGACACATTCTTGTTATGTCATGTATGTAGAGGAAACAGTGCGAGTGGGGCATCAAAGTACTGGGGACACATTCTTGTTATGTCATGTATGTAGAGGAAACAGTGCGAGTGGGGCATCAGTGTACTGGGGACACATTCTTGTTATGTCATGTAGGTAGAGGAAACAGTGTGAGTGGGGCATCAGAGTACTGGGGACACATTCTTGTTATGTCATGTGTGTAGAGGAAACAGTGCGAGTGGGGCATCAAAGTACTGGGGACACATTCTTGTTATGTCATGTATGTAGAGGAAACAGTGCGAGTGGTGCATCTGTGTACTGGGGACACATTCTTGTTATGTCATGTATGTAGAGGAAACAGTGCTAGTGGGGCATCAGTGTACTGGGGACACATTCTTGTTATGTCATGTATGTAGAGGAAACAGTGCGATTGGGGCATCAGTGTACTGGGGACAACTTCTTGTTATGTCATGTAGGTAGAGGAAACAGTGGGAGTGGGGCATCAGTGTACTGGGGACAGATTCTTGTTATGTCATGTAGGAAGAGGAAACAGTGCGAGTGGGGCATCAGTGTACTAGGGACACATTCTTGTTATGTCATGTAGGTAGAGGAAACAGTGTGAGTGGGGCATCAGAGTACTGGGGACACATTCTTGTTATGTCATGTATGTAGAGGAAACAGTGCGAGTGGGGCATCAAAGTACTGGGGACACATTCTTGTATTAAATGTCATGTATGTAGAGGAAACAGTGCGAGTGGGGCATCAGAGTACTGAGGACACATTCTTGATATGTCATGTGTGTAGAGGAAACAGTGCGAGTGGGGCATCAGTGTACTGGGGACACATTCTTGTTATGTCATGTATGTAGAGGAAACAGTGCGAGTGGGGCATCAGTGTACTGGGGACACATTCTTGTTATGTCATGTATGTAAAGGAAACAGTGCGAGTGGGGCATCAGTGTACTGGGGACACATTCTTGATATGTCATGTATGTAGAGGAAACAGTGCGAGTGGGGCATCAGTGTACTGGGGACACATTCTTGATATGTCATGTATGTAGAGGAAACAGTGTGAGTGGGCATCAGAGTACTGGGGACACATTCTTGTTATGTCATGTAGGTAGAGGAAACAGTGCGAGTGGGGCATCAGTGTACTGGGGACACATTCTTGTTATGTCATGTAGGTAGAGGAAACAGTGTGAGTGGGGCATCAGTGTACTTGGGACACATTCTTGTTATGTCATGTAGGTAGAGGAAACAGTGTGAGTGGGGCATCAGTGTACTGGGGACACATTCTTGTTATGTCATGTAGGTAGAGGAAACATGTTATAAAGGTTTATGTTTATTATCTTTGTTGTAGAAATTATTGCAATAATTTAATTTTTGCAAAAAAGGAGACATGAGTCATGTGACCGTCACATGACTTTATTACAGAATTGAAAACTCACTTTGAGTTGTCATTGATTATGTTGTTAAAAATGCTGGCAGTATTTTCTAAATTTGCAGTATTGTATTAAAATGTAATATATACTAGTTCTCATTAGGTACTATAAATTGTCATTGTTTCTATTATATATTTCAGATGAAAATAAAAGTTTAGTTGTACCTCACAGAATTCTTCTTTCTAGTCCCAAGTAAGTATAGGATACAGATATGACTATATCATGTATGACAATATAATTAAGGAAAAGTTGTTGTCTTTCTCACATTTGATTGTGTAACCCTCTAGCTGCTGCTTATTTAAAGTTGTTGCATACTTGGAATCCAACTAATATTAATGAATCAACAGTATAATGTCATAATACCAAAATACCAGACTATGACGTCATGTAATATACATAATATGTTGTGTTTCTAGTATCTTGTTTTTTATAAAGATTAGAACATTGGTTTATTCGTTTGAATTGTTTCACACTACTAATTTTTAGGGGCCTTTATAGCTTGCTGTTTGGTGTGAGCTAATGCTCTGTGTGATAGACCGTACTTTGACCTATAGGTGTTTACTTTTAAAAATTGTGACTTGGATGGAGAGTTGTCTCATTGGCACCAATACCACATCTTTTTGTACAATAATTTTAAAAAATTTGATCATATATTGGTATCACGTTGTCGTCGTCAGCATTGTTCGAAGACAGATGGTTTTCCGGATAGTAACTTTAGAATAAGGTGATAGAAATCAATAAAATTTAAACACTAGGTTTATAACCACTAAAGGAAGGTTGGGATTGATTATGGGGATTATGAACCCAACTGTTTAGAAATTAGGGGCCACAAAAGGGGCACAAATAAGCATTTTTGTAGTTTTCAGACAATAACTTGTGTTAAAGGTATATGAATCTCTCTGAAATTATACCACAAGTTTCAACACTACAAAGGGATAGTTAGGATTGACTTTGGGGAGCTATGACTCAAACCATTTAGGAATTAGGGTAAAAACAAGGGCTTTTCTGGTTAAAGGACAATTGAGATAATTTAAAAGCAGTGTAAGGGAAGTAATCCAAATCAATTTAAGGAATAATGTTTGATTAACTCCCTTACACTCCTTGTAAAGCATGTATTGTTAGGAATGATGATTATAATCTTGAGTTGATTAGCTGTCAATTTTTTTTAGCAGTTACTATTAATTTTATATTTTAAAACTTTTAAATGGGTAATTATGGTTGCAAACTCCATTAGAAATTTGAATTGATTTAATATTCAACAGCATAGTGTATTACACAAATGCAAAAAACTGGGTTAAATATATTATTTTTTTTGGGGGGGGGGGGGAGGGGCAATTCGCAATAGCATAGTGTATTGCACAAAAGCAAAAAATCGAATATAAATTCAAATCATATAACCAATTTGAAGTTATTTGACTACAGTTATTCTGTGTCAGAAACCGATTATGTGCATGATGTGTCAAAAGTTTAATTACAATTCAAATTCAGACCTGTATCAAGCATGAATATTGTGTCCATTTTGGCCCCAACTTTTCAGGGTAGGACATCTGTGGTCGTATCCAGCTGCATTCAGCAAAGCAATTTATTATATTTATGTATGATGTCAATCCTAGATGACATTCCATTTGAGACCAATTGAAGAAAAAGATCACACTTTGTGCAGTGTTCATTAACCTTTGGTGACTGGTTTATATCTATTATAATAACCTCCCTTTATTTGTTGGTAAATTTCTGATATGACTGAGGAGTTAAAGAACTTCATTCTTTGAAAAAGTGACTGGCGTATCATGTGCTTAGACATGGAGAAACTCTTCATTATATGTTATTTATTTCCTTTTGGGGCAGAGCCAAGGGAAGCCCTACCTTAAGTATTTCTGAACTAAGACCTGAAATATCATAATCCAGGCTCTTGAGCAAACATTTGTAATACATTGACAGCCAATGTGTAAATTGCGGTTTAACCCAAATCTTGTTTATGTGTGGCTGAAATCTCTTTCAATTGTTATTTCTGCAAAATTTAAGGCATATTGCTTTCCAAGTCTAGTTTGATAGGCAGGGTAATTGAAAATTCCTGCTAAAAATTTAAAGCCTCTGGAGAAAGTTATGTAAAGTTTAATTTTTCAATTACTATGACTTTTTATTTCTATTTTCAGCGATATATTAGGTTATGTTAGGGAGCATCCTGTGTGCAGTTTAGAGAGCATTGGTTGGCCCTGCCACCATTTCCACTTGTTAGTTAACAATAAAATAAACTAATGCTCATTTATAATATAAATTTTTATATATTATTTAGGTCATTAGGTGCTTTGATTCTAATAGCATGTGTGTTTTTTTAGCCATATCTTCTTTTTTAGAACAATATTCTGGATTTTTGGATTTTTGAATGATGAATTTGATATGCCTTAAACGGTTTTGGTTATGTTTTTTTATTAATTTTTTTTTTATAATGAATTTTCTTTATTGTAACAAATAGACTAGCACAACATGTATGAACAAAGGTGTACAGAATGGCATTTTAACACAAAAGAAGTATTATATAATAAAACAACAATTGAATATATATGGTGGTGCAATAGTAGCTTGAAAATAAATAAATATCTTATAACATTGAAGTCTTACTTGTTCTTGCGATATGCATAAGTGGTGTTTCAATCAAAATTTTAACATTTATTATTTATTCTATGATAGGGGCCCAGGGACTCCAGTATTTGTTATATTCCTCTACAGAGAGGTTTTTAAATGAAATGTATTTTTCTAAATTCAAGTGTTCCTTTAAATAGTTTTTTAAAGCATTTAAATTTGGCAAAACTTCTTGTAGTTTTGTTCGGTAGATGTAGTATTTTGAAAAAAGAATAATCTTATTTTTAACAAAATTCAATTTAACATTTTCTAAGATACCAAATAAAATAATCATAATATTCAAAGGCAGTTCAATATTTGTCATTTCAAAAATCCAAATGTTTAGTGCATGCCAGAGACTGGCGACCATCGGACAGCTCCAAAATAAATGTTCTATGGTCTCTGGTCCTTCTTTACAAAATGTACACATGTTGTTACTATTTATTTTCATCTTGTAAAGTAGTGAATTAGTTCCCAAAATTCTATGGATAATTCTATATTGGAACCAGCTAAGCTTAGTGCTTTTACTATATTTTGTACACGAAGTGTGTATTTTTTTCCAGTTAATACCAGTCATATTAAGATGGTTCTCCCATTTTTCCTTTGCAGCAAATGTAATATATTTTTCATTCAATATGTTGTACATGTCTTTTGAACCTTTTTTTGATTCAAAAAAGATACTTATGTTAAAAGGTATTATTGCATGAATTTTTCTCTCGTTTACTTCAATATTTATCGTGTTTAACCACTCATTAAGCGAGTGTGCTATTCCATAATAATGTAAAATATTTGGCCTAAATTGATATAATTGTTGGAAATTTTGAAATGACATAACTTTGCCCTGGTCATCTAACAAATCTTGCACTGTCCAAATTCCCGCATTTGCCCAGTTTTTATAGTAGACTCTTGAACCACCAATTTTAAAGTTTTCTACCTCCCATAAAGAATAAGATAGAATTTCATCAATACATCTTGGTTTTCTAATTTGATTAAGGGTTTTCCAAGCATCAAAAACTTCTTGCCAAAATTTATTTGATGACCTTTTAATAGGCCCAATATAACTTATTTCAATAAAATTTATTTGCTCCACAATAGAGACTAATCTCACCCACTTTGAATTCGAATTATACAAACGTCTCACCCATGTAAGTTTCAGTCCCTGTATAAATGCTTTTAAATTTAGCATTTTTAAACCACCCTTATAATAATCTTGACATAAAAGATCTCGCTTGACTTTATCTGGTTTATTATCCCAGATAAAAGCATACATTTTATTTGTTAAATTAAGTAACATATTCTCATCTGGACTAGGGATAGATAGAAACAGATGATTTAATTTAGCTATGACCAAAGTTTTTAAAATGGTAATCTTTCCAAAGGGGGTGAGATACTGTTTTGACCATTTTTTCAAAGTGTTGTCTATATTATCTAAAACTGGCCTATAATTTAAATTAATCATTCTATCTAGGTCGACTGAAAAAGTAATTCCAAGTAGTTTAAATGTACTGGAGCCCCATTTCAATCCCCACTTTACACAAATTTGATCCTGACTATGTTTTTTGCTACCTATCCAAATAACACTTGTTTTTTCTATATTTATCTTAAGTCCCGAGATTTCAGCATACAATTGGAGAACACGAAGAGATGCATCGAGCGATTCTGGCGAGCCATCTAATATCAAGGATGTATCATCTGCATATTGAGAAAGTACAAACTCTGTATCATCTATAGTAATACCCTTTATCTCCTTACTATTTCTTACCAAAATGCCTAATATTTCTGCACATAGCAAGAAAATATAAGGGGATAAAGGATCTCCCTGTCTACAGCCTCTCTCTATAGTGAAGAATTCTGACAGACAGCAGTTTTGTGTCACCGCAGCTGTTATATTGTTATAGAAGGTTTTAACCCAGGATATAACAGATTCACCAAAATTAAAATATCTTAATGTATCATAAAGAAATGACCAAGATATGGAATCAAATGCCTTCTCAAAATCAATCAGCAGGAGAATTCCTGGAATATTATTTTCTTCAGTAAAATGTAGAATATCATATATCAATCGACAATTTTCGCCTATATATCTACCTGGAACAAAACCAGTTTGATCCGAGCTTATTAATTTTGACAAAACAGATTTTATTCTCTCTGCTATACAGCTTGATGCCAATTTATATGTAGAATTAAGTAAAGTAATAGGTCTCCAATTTTTAAGAAATTGTTTTGGTTTACCATCTTTTGGAATACATGTAATCACTCCCTGCCTCTGGGTGACAGACATTTGGCCCTTCCCATACCCAAAATTTATAGATCTAAGGACAAATTTACCAATATCAATCCAAAAAAATTTAAAAAATTCTGCAGTGTAACCATCAGATCCAGGACTTTTGTTATTTTTCATCCTCTTTAATGCTGCAGTTAATTCAGAAAAATTAATATTTCCCTCCAATAATTGCTTTTCATCCTCGCTTAGCTTTGGTATCTCGTCATAACAACATTCCCGTGTTAAATCAACCTTTTTTAAACAATCTTGTTTTCTATAAAGTTTTTCATAAAACACCTTTGTCTGATTTAAGATTTCTTTTTGTTCCTCCACTATAACACCATTTTCTAAAGTAAGTTTTTGAATAGTCTTATTAATATAATTTCTAGTCTCTAGATTTAAAAAAAAATTAGTAGGTTTTTCTCCTTCTTCAATCCACTGACTTCTTGACCTAACATATTGTCCCTGAACCTTCTTTTGTCTATACATTTTAAGTTCTGCTTTTTTCTGATCAATCTCTTCCAGATTTTCTACTGTTAGAGCATTTTCTTCTAATTGTTTTAATTTTGAAATAATTTCATTTTCAATTTTTATACCCGCCTTTTTTTTATAAGAGGCATATGAAATAGTTTTGCCACGTATTTCTGTGAGTAGAGTTTCTAAAAATAACTGGTCATCAACAGTAAATTCAATTTCAGAGTTGTCAATATTTTGTAAATTTTCATCTCTATATATCTTAACGGCATATTGTTCTTTTACTATATTTATGAGGTTTTTTATCTCTTTAACATAGTCAGTATCATGAAGAAGAGAATTATTAAACTTCCAAAGGCCTCTGCCTTTTATAAATTCATTAATCTTGAAAGAAAAGACCACAGGTGAATGATCAGACCTGTAACTATTATCAATTTTAACATCATTAACAAAGTGAAAAATATTATCAGAAATCAGAAAAAAATCTAAACGAGATTGTTTAAAGGGGTTTTTTTTCCTCCAAGTAAATCTTTTCAGATTGGGGTATAATTCTCTAAATGGATCAACTAGATTAAAGTCTTCCATTAGCTGTAATACTTTTTCTCTAGACTTTGGGTTGTTGATATTAACATAATTATGGGTATCAAGATTAAAACTTTGGATGAGGTTAAAATCTCCACAAAGAATACAAGATTGGTTATCAAATTCCTCAATAATGTCAGCCACCTTTTGATAAAAGCAAGGAGTGTCTACATTGGGCCCATAAATATTTACTAAAGTAATTCTTTGTTCTTCAATTGTAATGTCCAATCCAAGAAGATTTCCACCCTCATCTTTTTTAACTTTGTGAATTTGAAGATCAAAGTTTTCATTAAAAAAGATGGCCACCCCTCTCTGATTGGATGTAAATGAATTGAAAAGGCATTCTCCCTTCCACTGATTTTTAATATTTAATTCATCTTGTTCTGTAAAATGTGTGTCCTGAAGACAATATACATTAAAATTCTTCGACTTTAAATAGTTCAAAACATCTCTCCGTTTCTCCTTTGTATACAGACCTTGACAATTATAAGAAATTATTTTAAGAATATCACCCTTCATGCATGCGTTTAGCTTTATCAATATTTATAACTCTAATGATTAGTGAGTATACATAAATATACCATGAAATTTGTGAAATCAAGGGACTTTTAAAGTTCTTTTCCTTTAAAACTGTATAGTTTTTCCAGATCTGTGAAACCTTAAGACATATTTGTAAATTACAATAAATACATATATACGAAAACATAAAATACAATAGCAAGACTAAGTCCAACATTAAAATCAAATACTAAATTTGCACTCTGAGACATTCACTGTTTTTGTATAGGATAGTCACTCTAAATGGTCTATGGGAGATAACTCAGAAGAAATTTCAATAAATACATTGGATTCAGATGGAAATTTAATTTGAGCACCCAACAGTGAATATCTGTATAGTTCATGTTATGTACATATTTTGAAAGATTATTTCATTCCTATAATTTCATATTACATTTAATTTTCTTACTGTCATTCTTTCGAACACACACAGATACTTTTCCATTATATGTGGTTATGGCAAAAAAAGAAAAGATCACACAAGAAGCACAAGTATACAAATGTCCATTGTTCTGCCTTCAAATCTGATCCAGTCAGATTTGTCAATATTTTTATCATAAGAGGTTGTCTTTATAACGCGTTCATTCATTTTGAAAAACAGTTTTAGTTAAATGAACTATTAGATGCATTCTAAATAAGCCTATTATGTACAATATTTCAAGACTGTCAGAGTTGTTCAATTGACTACATGTAGATATTGGAATTTCTATGTTTGTCCTTTGTATTTATGTATTAAAACTCCCAAGTCAAATACTCAGATTTATATAATCCTATGTCTATTTAAGAAGGCAGAGATGTTTTATACTCAATATATCTCTGATACATTTGTACCATTAAAGATCAATATTCTTTATGATATTATGAGGTGCAGTTGTAAATATATAAGATTTATCTAAATATTAATATTTCTTGCTTAAAAGAACAGTGCGTAGTTGAGAGATGATTTCAAAAAATTAAAAACTCTGACTGACTTCAAATGTAGTGTCACTATATATATGTAGCAAAACTTCTGTATCACAGTGTAAATCAAATTAACGCATGATCAATATATCTTAAAAACTAACAAAACTATCTAACAGTCAAACACAGACTGCACATTCTGAGTGTGTGTATGCATATCTTATTAATGAGTAAGTTTCAGCAAAGATTGTGTAAAACTTACTACAGTAAAGTCATTTCATTATAATGTACATGTACCATAAACACAACCAAGGAAAGATAATTTTAAACAAGTGTCTCATTCTTAAATTTGAAATAAACATCACTTTAAAAGTGGTCTGTACTTTACATATTCTAACTTCAACTCATTTGTGTCAGTCTGTATTTGATAAAATAAAGTAAAGCATATAGCAACCACAGCATTAAGCACATTATAGCAGTTCAGAATAAAAGTAAATAACTAGCAATAGCAAAATTATAAATAACTATGCATGTATAAGCAGCAGAGAATAAACATATAAATGAATAATAAAGGCAAAAATTTTAACTCAGCAAATTGGAAAATGAGTATATGTATATATAAATCAGAATTAGCATTTACATTGATATGTGTCTGCCAATATATTGCAGATAATCATGCAAGGAAGCATAGAGAACAAGCAAAACTAAAGTAATAAAAAGCAAATAACAAAATAAAAAAAATAAAAATAAAAAAAACACAAACCAAAAATTAAGTATTTGCATAAATAGATTATAAAGCTGGAATGAAATTCCCTGTTCTATACTTACAATTTGGTATCAATTTATTAATGGTATCTGTGAAAATATGATGAAGAAAAAGGTTATACATGTACATGTATGTATTTAAACAAATAACTATGGCAATGGCTTATTGTTTTACAAGTAAAATTTTGTATAAAGACATGTAAATTATTAGAAAAAGGTATATTGTTTTGTATCGCTGATCATTCTCTTGTGCTCCATGGTTCCCCTCTATTTTTACGGGTTTCAAGTGTCATATGTGCCCCGACATCTCGAATACGTGTTTGCAATTTTTCTTTTTTGCGTATTTTGTAGGCTACGTGAGACAGAAGGAATCTTTCCTCTTTCATGGATACGGGTAGATCATCTAGAATACGAATTTGACTACCTTTTAAATTGTGGGCACTGGACATAATGAGTTGTTTATCTCCATAGTGGATTAATCGAACAATAATTGGTTTGGGTCCACTACCCCTTGTTGGTACGCGGTGAGCATTAGCAATTGGAATGGCATTTGCTTTTCTCTGTTCAATTTTTAAATTTTCGCTAAACAACTGACGAGTAACAGAATAGATATTCTCGTCTGCATTACTGTCATCAATACCATAAATCATAACATTATATTTTCTTTCGTGCTTTTCAAGCAATGTAACCTGATCCTTTAACTCATTCATCTGGGTTTGAAGCTCATATTTTTGTTTTTGTAATTTTTCACCTTCAATTGCTTGTATTTGCAGATCCATACCTGCAACACCCTGTTCCAACTCTGTGAAGTCTCGTCTCAAAGTTGTTATTTCTACCTGAGATTCATCGTATTTTGTTTTCAGTACATTAACGTCAGTTTTCACTTCATTGATCATGCCTGTTAAATTATGTTCAACTTTTTTAAGTTGCTGTGAAAAGTCACTTACTTTTTTATCAACTCCCATTATGAGGCTTTTGAGCTCTTTAAAGTCAGCTGATGCCATATTAATATTAATATGTAATTTGGATATTCTTTAAATTGTATGAAAAGATGCTATATTAGGTTGCTTACTTTCAAATATTTTCACACACTTGAAACTACATGTAAACAGTTGCTACTACATGTATACAGTATTGTTCATCTATGTACGACACCGGAGTTTAGTCTAGATATATATGGTTCGTTTCTCAAAGTTATGTGAATTCTATAATTCATATCAAGTAGTCAAAAAAGTCAAGCGTAAATTACAAAACACTTTCAATAGTCACGATAGTGTACATGTAACATTGGCATCCTAGCGATTGGGAATATCATTGAAAATCGTAAATTATATCGTTTTTTGTACTGTATTGTTTTTACACGCACTGCATTAACTGCACATAAACATATCTAACACATACATATGTGTCTCTGCCCCTCTCAACAGTATAAATGCCTCAAAAACTAACTCTTATAAAAATATCATGGGCGCATCCATTACAGGGGCGATAACAACTTACGTAATTCTTTTTTTAGCCATATCTTCTTTTTTAGAACAATATTCTGGATTTTTGGATTTTTGAATGATGAATTTGATATGCCTTAAACGGTTTTGGTTATGTTTTTTTATTAATGCATTGTATATATCAAAGTCAATATTGGCTTATTGTTACAACATACATACAGTGAACTGGAAATCTTCTTGAATTTAAATTTTAAATGTGATTTGATAATGCCTAAGTGATGGGAAATACCCCTAATGATTTTGGAGGTCACCAGGTCAAAGGGAAAGGACTCATCAACAATTGACTCAAGTTTAGGGCAACATTGTTTCCAGATGAAATCTTTAGAACCAAGTGTTGAACATTTACCCGACTAAGTTTGGAAATGCCCTCTTTAAAATAGAAGGGAGGAATATTACATGACATGCAAGCAAACCCTTGTGTCACTGGCTTGGTTGAGATATTTTTCAGACATCATCTCTATCTTTGAGCACACAAACATCATAGTGTATAAATAAGATGAACATTCTTTAGTCCCTTTCCATGTTATGCACATTATTGATTCTAAATACTCACATATTCAAGCTTAAGTCAGTATATAACCATAGTGTAAAATAAATATTTTTTTGAAAATTATATTAGGTGCATGTACATAGTGTATTTTTTTGTTTGTTCTAAAATAGGTTCAAATACAATTATGGTCAAGGGAGCATTCATAATGTTGCTTATGTGGGCCTTTGCATAATACAATGCATTATTATGTTTAAAAATTAAATTACCATACAAAAATAAAAGCAATCTTTATCCTGTATTGCTCACAAGCACTTTAATATGATATCAGTTGGTCAACAGGGGTAGTGACAACCCTTGTAATAGTCTGAAAGTATGGGAAAATATTTGTTTCCAGTCAATATGTTTTCAGCCATAAATCTGATCTTTGCTATTCTTTGGTTGATACTAGCCTTTTTGATGAAAAAGAACCCTGTAAGGTCGCTGCGTCAAAGCTCAGGGTTGCAGCAAGGTGTTTTGAAAATTTCCTTTGAACCCAGCGATTAAAGTTAGATTTATAACATTTATTTGGATGAGAACATTTTTGGGGTAAAGTTTCCAGACAGTATCTCTTGAACATGAAATCAGACCAAGTTATAAATCTTAAAGTCTAGTTTACAACAGCTACAAATATACTTTGGCTTTAATATGGTTTTCCAGGAAAACAAGAAAATGTGTATTTCTAGATATTGCATGTCTCTTATACATATATACTTCAATGACAGCATTTACCATCAATTGACAAACTAGCAATTTACAGAGTAATTGTCAACAATCTTTACACTCCAAAAACAAACAAATGTTGTACCGTGGATTCATTATTATTCATTGGATACCAATTTTCGTGGGTTTTGTGGGTACAGGTGAACTTTCGTGGGTTTTGTGGGTACAGGTGAACTTTCGTGGGTTTTACAGGTGAACTTTCATGGGTTTTGTGGGTACAGGTGAAGTTTTGTGGGTACAGGTGAACTTTCATGGGTTTTGTGGGTACAGGTGAACTTTCGTGGGTTTTGTGGGTACAGGTGAACTTTCATGGGTTTTGTGGGTACAGGTGAACTTTCGTGGGTTTTGTGGGTACAGGTGAACTTTCGTGGGAGGTGAACTTTCATGGGTTTTGTGGGTACAGGTGAACTTTCGTGGGTTTTGTGGGTACAGGTGAACTTTCGTGGGTTTTGTGAGTACAGGTGAACTTTCGTGGGTTTTGTGGGTACAGGTGAAGTTTTGTGGGTACAGGTGAACTTTCATGGGTTTTGTGGGTACAGGTGAACTTTCGTGGGTTTTGTGGGTACAGGTGAACTTTCGTGGGTTTTGTGGTTACAGGTGAACTTTCGTGGGTTTTGTGGGTACAGGTGAACCACGATTTCAAATGTTCACTGATTAACATATTTTCAGTAGGCTTTGTATAAAGAGATTGGTAAAACCGCGAATATGCAAGATTTCAGCAATCCATGAAAATTGATACCCATGAAAATAAATGAATCCACAGTATCTAACACTTGTCTTTTACTACAAACCTATAACAATCTAAACTGATTTATTATGCCAGCTCTTAATTTTTCAGTGGTGGAAGTACTATTATAAACATGTATAAAATGTCTGTTTTATATTTTCAGTGGTGGAAGTACTATAAAATGTGTTGTAACGTTACTTGGAGATAGTATCTGTGATGCAGTAAGTCTAATTACTAAGTTGCTAAATTCAGAACCAGTGAAAATACAAAAGGAAATGTCCTCAGCCAATGATAATCATTATCTGTCAAACATATCACCAATTTCCTGTCAATTATAATGTAAATTCGAAAACTTTTGCCATTATTACATTATAGCAAATTTTTGACAAATTAAAACTTACATTATAAATTTTTAACACATTAATTGTATGTAGCATTGCCTGAAATGTGAATAATTGATCCCTTACATTTTTGTCCAACAATTACAATTGCACTTGAATTTCATGGTTACAGACTACTGTTATATTTTTAATGCCCCTGTCAAAAATATAAAAGTATTCTGGAGTGGGCATAATTAAAGTTTTACCTTTGTTCATTCTGACGAATGTACGTCCCAGAGCTGATTTATCCTTTCTCTAGTCTTACTTTACTTGCCTCAACCAATTGTTATGAAACTTATACACAAGCTTATTACCACAAAATACAGATCAAGTTTGAGTCTTTGTGGAGTCACTTTTTTACCAGTTAACAGTGATTCGCAATAATACATGAAAACATTAATTTCTGAGTTTACTGTACTTTTTAACATGCCTGATACTATCATTTACAGGACATCAACTTCAAGCACAAACAAGCCAAAGACCATCACAACTTTAAAACCACTATCAATCCTGAAGTCAGCTGGAAATTACAACAGGTATTTCTTGTTTAATCTTTTGAAAAAAGAATCAAGAAGTAAATTAAGAATTATAAAGCAACATGTGATTGTTTGTAACCTTCGTTTTGATTGGACAATGTCACCAATTTTCATGGCATCAATTCACAATTGATGCTATGAAAATGTATGCGCAAGTGCAGACAAAGTTTTCAGTCCTTAGTTTTCTTTTAGTGTTTATGAACTCTTGTTTGTCTATTTCTCTATTTCTGTTTTTATACGACCTCAAATTTTTTTTGCATTCGTATAATGGTATGATGTTGTCATCTGCATCTGCGTTGTCTTCCAAAGACACATTTGGTGTCCAGATAATAACTTTAGTTGAAGTGAATGGATCTCTATGAAATTTTATAAAAAGGTTTAATACCTCAAAAGGAAGGTTGGGATTGATTTTGGGTATGATGGTCCCTACCGTTTTGGAATTAGAGGCCCAAAAGGGGTCCAAAACAAGCATTTTTCTTGTGTATAAGCATTTCAATTGCTCTGAAATTGTACCATCAATATTTAATACCACAGGTAGAAGGTTTTGATTGATCTTGGGGGTTATGGTCCGAAATGTGTAGGAATTTGGGGCTAAAAAAGGGGCCAAAATAAGCATTTTATTTAGTTTCAGTCAATAATTTGTGTTTAAGTGTATAAATCTCTCTGAAATTATACTACAAGTTTCCATACTACAAAGGGATTATTATGGAGTGGACAGGGGGGGGGGGGGGGGGGTATGGTTCAAATCATCAAGCAACTAGGGACAAAAAAGGTGGAAAACAAGGGTTTTTCTGGTTAAAGGACAATTTAGAAAATTTAAAAGCAGTGAAGGGGAGGTAATCCAATTAAAATTTGAAAAACACTGTTATATTTATGTTTGATTACTTGATTATCTCCCTTACACTGCTTGAAAATAATGTATTAAGAAATGATGATTGGCTTGAGATGTGTAGTTTTAAATTTTTTTTTAGAAGTTTTAATTTCAACCATGACTGTATGTCATTTTATATTATAATATTTTATGATGTAATTAAATGAGTAGTTATTGTTGCAAACTCCATTCGAAATTTTGATTGAGTTTATTTTTTTAATAAGGAAACGGGGGAGGTGAACAAAAATGTGGGAGGGGGGTGCTTGTAGGGGATGTAAAAATTTTCTCATTTCAAATTTCAGAAATTAAAAAGAATTTTTCTACAAATACTTTTTTTGGAGGGGATTAATATTCAACAGCATAGTGTATTGCTCAATAGCAAAAGCAAATAATTTTTAAGTTCATTAGACCACATTCATTCTGTGTCAGAAACCTATGATGTGTCAACTACTTAATCACAATCCAAATTCAGAGCTGTATCAAGCTTGTATGTTGTGTCCATACTTGCCCCAACTGTTCAGGGTTCGACCACTGCGGTCGTATAAAGCTGTGCCCTGCGGAGCATCTGGTTTTATTTTTATTTTAGTGCATTGGTACACTGCCTTACAAATTTGAATACTTTAAGCATTTTCACTTTGAAATAGCGAAATGTCTTATTTCATATAGAAGTATATTTATATAAGATACAGTTGTTAATGACAATCAAAATCTTTCAGATTCAGGATGCTGGAAACTATTTAGTAAAAGCCATGTTTTCACTCAATCAAATAGACAAAGATCATGTGTTCCATTCTGCAAAAGAAGTTTGTTTGGTGAGTTGAATAGAACCATATCATTATACATGTTTCTTCAATATTTTGTCCAGCTTTGTTTTATTTGAAAAGTTTCACCAAATTACACATAGATAAAGAATCTGTGATTTCTTATTTTATATTATGTAAAAACTGTAAACAAAAAAAAGGTGAACAGTGAGTAACAACTTAATTACAGCCTCCTGCTTACAACACACACATTAGAAATGATCACTCAACTCTCCTCCTAACCTAGGACAACATTATATAAGTTTTATAAGTTTACAAAGCACAAACAACAACTAACATAAAAACAAAAAATACTAAGTACCCATCAAAGAGTATTTGCAGTTACTGGGAAGAAAATCCTCATAGTCATTTCAAAGCCAATTACAGCTAATAAATATCTCATGTTTTCCTAAATTTAAGTTTGAACTGAAAGATTGAATGCTATGTTATGTTTTATTTGATGAATGATTAATGTGTAATTATTATGTTTACAGCTTTTAGATGAATTGATTAGCAGTTTAAATCAGGGTAGATCTTGTCTGGCTTATCCTAAAAGAAAATCCATTGAAGATATTATATACAGTAGAAATATGGTAAGTACAGTGTTCAAAAAAATTTCCTTGGCATTTATTTTGTTGGTTAAAAAAATTATCATTTACAAACTAATACATGTATTGAATTTGTAGTAAAAGTTGTCCTAGAAGCTTTTACCTTTATTAGCCAAATTTCAGTAGTAAATATAAAAATTAAAAGGCAAATGTTAACACTATGGCTCAAAGCTGTTTCAATAAAAACTGTTGGTCTACATATTACACGATGTTATAATTGGTACTAATTTCTTAAAATATTATTTACATTTTAGCAAATTTTAGTCCCACCGGTGCCAAACGATACAGCGTTAAGTTTTTACATCCATTCTTCCAAACTTATAATGTCTTTGTATAGTATCAACATGTCACCGCAAGGAAGGACAGAAATTACGTCAAGGCAGCAGGTATGGTTATAAAGTCATTATGACATGATATACAGTAGCTAACACCAATCATTGAATATAAAAAAAAAGGCTCTTGACTTAAGACAGACACATACAGAATGTGGCAGGGTTATCAATATTCATCAACTTGGTTTAAAGGGTGGGATCTCATTTTGTTATTAAACTGTCATTGACAAATAATTTGTTTTCCTGGCAAACAAATGAAAAATTAAAACTAATTAGATTCAAATAGACATGTCTTATGGAAATTGACTGATATAAGGTACAGAGAAAAAAGTTATCTCAATAAGTGTCAACAAATATACACGAACAAGTTATGCATTTGTACTATGTCAACAATGATTATTTTTGAGGAAAGACGGCTTCAAGCTGTCAATCCCCTATGTGGTTAACCAGACTGACATCCCCTGACGTCATTCATTTTGTTTTTATTGTGTGGAAAACACCCCAACAAATCTTACTGAGATTGAAGAGAAGGAGAGACACAAATGAATAGATAGTCTTGAAACACTTTTTTACACATTTCCCTTCTGTTTCTTGCGAAATTATCGTATCTTGAGCTCTCCTTTACACTATTTTCGTTTCTTTTACAATCTGGAAAAATCAGTATGACAAGATATTCTAAATATATCCAACCTACATTATATTTTATAGTGACGCCATTGTTGGAATGCCACACTATGTAGAAGCAGGGATATCCTTCACTGATTATTTAAATCATTCTCAGAGTTCGTGCAGTAATTAAAAATTGGTATTTGTTAAATTTAAACATAATTATGTTTGCTGTAGATGATTCAAACATCAACATGCAATGCATTTATTTGTAGGTCAACTTGTAACTTTCAGAGTAAACAAAGGCCGTGGGGATGCATGCATGAGATTGGGGAGAGAAACGATTTTTTTTCATTTTTTCTGTAAAATTCTGTTTTGAGAATCTTCCTAATCTTCCACTAAACCAAAAGTTAATGTATCTGAACACTTAAAATGTGACATTAAGTATATGATGAGTAGTCTTCCATTAAAACTAAATTTTGTGTACCAACATAATCATTGTAATGGTAAAATAAAAATTAAATTAAAAATGTTGCATTTTGAATCTGTTTTATGAAATTTTAAAATATTTCAAAATGTAGGATCTGGAAACAAGCTTCACACAGTTTACATCAATCATATTGGTTTTAATTAGTACCTGTATCCCTTTGATGAGAGTTGTAACTGGAAACTTTATCAATGGAAATTTAAAACTGAATGGATTTTTCAGTCCTCACTAAAAAAAATAAAAATCTTAGAGTACTGCCACAAAAAATGGAAAAATGGCCCTAGCCTGCAGTTCAGTGGTACACAATTAAGATTTCAATAAATATTGTAGTAGTTGTTAAAAGACAGAATTCAGTTGAGTTTTAGATAATTAACTATCTACTTTAATCGAATGTTTAGATTTAGAAGATGCAGATCTCTTCCATTGGTCCAAATTGAATCCTAAACTAAGGAAACGAAATAACATTAAACAACAATTGATTGCAATATTGTCAACCTTTCTACATGTTCTAGCTGTTCTTTTTTTCATTCTTTATATGAAGACTATCAAAAGATACCCCCCTCCTAAATTGTTTTTAGAAACAATGGCTGTCTTTCCCATTCAGAGCTATTCAGACCACTGAAATTAGAGTGTGAATTGCAATTGTTGGACGGTGAATAAATATGCAATTAAAAGAAAATACTACATAGCATAAATGCTATCGAAATAATTAAGCTAATCCTACACCATTGTACTTTTTTGCAATAATAAAACATCACATTAACATTGCAGTAGATATATATATTAAGTGGTGAATTAAGAATAAACTATTGTGTATTTTATTACAGATAGAGTGTACAGTTCAATGGTTAAATGAAGCAGTGGTGTTATTTACACTTGCCTTACAACAATGTCAGCAGCTCAAAGATAAGGTACGTCAGGGCTCATGCTTTACAACAATGTCAGCAGCTCAAAGATAAGGTACGTCAGGGCTCAGTCACTTAACTGTGCCTTACAACAATGTCAGCAGCTCAAAGATAAGGTACGTCAGGGCTCAGTCACTTAACTGTGCCTTACAACAATGTCAGCAGCTCAAAGATAAGGTACGTCAGGGCTCAGTCACTTAACTGTGCCTTACAACAATGTCAGCAGCTCAAAGATAAGGTATGTCAGGGCTCATGCCTTACAACAATGTCAGCAGCTCAAAGATAAGGTACGTCAGGGCTCAGTCACTTAACTGTACCTTACAACAATGTCAGCAGCTCAAAGATAAGGTACGTCAGGGCTCATGCCTTACAACAATGTCAGCAGCTCAAAGATAAGGTACGTCAGGGCTCATGCCTTACAACAATGTCAGCAGCTCAAAGATAAGGTACGTCAGGGCTCATGCCTTACAACAATGTCAGCAGCTCAAAGATAAGGTACGTCAGGGCTCATGCCTTACAACAATGCCAGCAGCTCAATGATAAGGTACGTCAGGGCTCATGCCTTACAACAATGTCAGCAGCTCAAAGATAAGGTACGTCAGGGCTCAGTCACTTAACTGTGCCTTACAACAATGTCAGCAGCTCAAAGATAAGGTACGTCAGGGCTCAGTCACTTAACTGTACCTTACAACAATGTCAGCAGCTCAAAGATAAGGTACGTCAGGGCTCAGTCACTTAACTGTGCCTTACAACAATGCCAGCAGCTCAATGATAAGGTACGTCAGGGCTCATGCCTTACAACAATGTCAGCAGCTCAAAGATAAGGTACGTCAGGGCTCAGTCACTTAACTGTACCTTACAACAATGTCAGCAGCTCAAAGATAAGGTACGTCAGGGCTCATGCCCTACAACAATGTCAGCAGCTCAAAGATAAGGTACGTCAGGGCTCATGCCTTACAACAATGTCAGCAGCTCAAAGATAAGGTACGTCAGGGCTCATGCCTTACAACAATGTCAGCAGCTCAAAGATAAGGTACGTCAGGGCTCATGCCTTACAACAATGCCAGCAGCTCAATGATAAGGTACGTCAGGGCTCATGCCTTACAACAATGTCAGCAGCTCAAAGATAAGGTACGTCAGGGCTCAGTCACTTAACTGTGCCTTACAACAATGTCAGCAGCTCAAAGATAAGGTACGTCAGGGCTCAGTCACTTAACTGTACCTTACAACAATGTCAGCAGCTCAAAGATAAGGTACGTCAGGGCTCAGTCACTTAACTGTGCCTTACAACAATGCCAGCAGCTCAATGATAAGGTACGTCAGGGCTCATGCCTTACAACAATGTCAGCAGCTCAAAGATAAGGTACGTCAGGGCTCAGTCACTTAACTGTGCCTTACAACAATGTCAGCAGCTCAAAGATAAGGTACGTCAGGGCTCAGTCACTTAACTGTACCTTACAACAATGTCAGCAGCTCAAAGATAAGGTACGTCAGGGCTCAGTCACTTAACTGTGCCTTACAACAATGCCAGCAGCTCAATGATAAGGTACGTCAGGGCTCATGCCTTACAACAATGTCAGCAGCTCAAAGATAAGGTACGTCAGGGCTCAGTCACTTAACTGTGCCTTACAACAATGTCAGCAGCTCAAAGATAAGGTACGTCAGGGCTCAGTCACTTAACTGTACCTTACAACAATGTCAGCAGCTCAAAGATAAGGTACGTCAGGGCTCATGCCTTACAACAATGCCAGCAGCTCAATGATAAGGTACGTCAGGGCTCATGCCTTACAACAATGTCAGCAGCTCAAAGATAAGGTACGTCAGGGCTCAGTCACTTAACTGTGCCTTACAACAATGTCAGCAGCTCAAAGATAAGGTACGTCAGGGCTCAGTCACTTAACTGTACCTTACAACAATGTCAGCAGCTCAAAGATAAGGTACGTCAGGGCTCAGTCACTTAACTGTGCCTTACAACAATGCCAGCAGCTCAATGATAAGGTACGTCAGGGCTCATGCCTTACAACAATGTCAGCAGCTCAAAGATAAGGTACGTCAGGGCTCAGTCACTTAACTGTGCCTTACAACAATGTCAGCAGCTCAAAGATAAGGTACGTCAGGGCTCAGTCACTTAACTGTACCTTACAACAATGTCAGCAGCTCAAAGATAAGGTACGTCAGGGCTCATGCCTTACAACAATGCCAGCAGCTCAATGATAAGGTACGTCAGGGCTCATGCCTTACAACAATGTCAGCAGCTCAAAGATAAGGTACGTCAGGGCTCAGTCACTTAACTGTGCCTTACAACAATGTCAGCAGCTCAAAGATAAGGTACGTCAGGGCTCAGTCACTTAACTGTACCTTACAACAATGTCAGCAGCTCAAAGATAAGGTACGTCAGGGCTCAGTCACTTAACTGTGCCTTACAACAATGTCAGCAGCTCAAAGATAAGGTACGTCAGGGCTCAGTCACTTAACTGTGCCTTACAACAATGTCAGCAGCTCAAAGATAAGGTACGTCAGGGCTCAGTCACTTAACTGTACCTTACAACAATGTCAGCAGCTCAAAGATAAGGTACGTCAGGGCTCATGCCTTACAACAATGCCAGCAGCTCAATGATAAGGTACGTCAGGGCTCATGCCTTACAACAATGTCAGCAGCTCAAAGATAAGGTACGTCAGGGCTCAGTCACTTAACTGTGCCTTACAACAATGTCAGCAGCTCAAAGATAAGGTACGTCAGGGCTCAGTCACTTAACTGTACCTTACAACAATGTCAGCAGCTCAAAGATAAGGTACGTCAGGGCTCAGTCACTTAACTGTGCCTTACAACAATGCCAGCAGCTCAATGATAAGGTACGTCAGGGCTCATGCCTTACAACAATGTCAGCAGCTCAAAGATAAGGTACGTCAGGGCTCAGTCACTTAACTGTGCCTTACAACAATGTCAGCAGCTCAAAGATAAGGTACGTCAGGGCTCAGTCACTTAACTGTACCTTACAACAATGTCAGCAGCTCAAAGATAAGGTATGTCAGGGCTCAGTCACTTAACTGTGCCTTACAACAATGTCAGCAGCTCAAAGATAAGGTACGTCAGGGCTCAGTCACTTAACTGTGCCTTACAACAATGTCAGCAGCTCAAAGATAAGGTACGTCAGGGCTCAGTCACTTAACTGTGCCTTACAACAATGTCAGCAGCTCAAAGATAAGGTACGTCAGGGCTCAACTTAACTGGAAAAATAGGTCTCCAAAAAATAAATCCAAATATGTACTGTTTCAACAATGTACTAATTTGGGAATAAGTCAGTTCAAGCGTAACCACAATTGGTAGGTCAATGCTATTTTGTATGCAGATGTAATAGCATTAACAGTTAATATACAAAGAAATTATTTAACCCTGCCCCCTCAGTCATAGTCTATTGACTTCAAAATTTTGCAAAGTTTGCATATTTAAGTTTCTGATTAGGTAAATATAATATGAACCATCAATGGTAAGTCTTTGATATTTGGTATGCAGTTGTATAAGCATGTGCTTGTCTCCTTAACATTGAGTTTATTTGGCCCTAAGTCATTTTCATTTCATTTGTAAAGTGCACAGATTAGGGCAGTTTTAAGGTAAGCAACTATGATAAGTTGATGGCCTTGAATATGCAGTTGTATGACCATTAGCATTTAAAAAGTCATCACAGATAGTATTTGTCCCTGCAGCTTCTATATTTTTTATTATTTTCTATTGTAATAAACTAACAAAATTACATGCATGTCTCTGTGTCAACAGAAATAAGATGTAGTTTGAGTGCTAATGAGACATCACTCCATCAAAGTCGCAATGAGTAAACAGTTAACAATTATAGGTCAAAGTGCAGCTATCAACAGGAAGCCTTGGCTCACACCAAACAGCAAATTAAAATATAAAGTGCTGAAAAATGACTTGTGTAAAATAATTCAAACAGTTTATTTATCATTTTTTTTATGAAATCAAACAAGTAGGAAAATCATGATTATATTATTAAAAATGTTATATTTTATCTATATGTTGATATTTATCTAGTCATATATCACTGTCTATTGCCCTTCGGCAGTCTTCAGAGGTCATCTATCTATTTAATTGACTTATTACATATTTTCCAGATCTCCATTTTAAAGCAGTATGAAGAAGTATCCTGATATTCCTCCAAGGGAGATAATTCCGCCATTATCTGTGATTTCTAAGACTGTGATGACCTGGTGTGTTTGCCTTATTTCATCAGTTTGCAGTTGTTATTTACGTGCTGAGAATGAAAGTTTGACAATATGCAACCCAGAATATACAGAATATTTATTTAATCAGAAATAACCATAAAGTCCCATATCATAAACTTTGTAGCATAGCGAAAAATGGTTGTGTATAAGTTCACCATGTATTATTAACATTAGAAAGTATTTCGAGATGTGCTCTATCAAATGTAAAAAGGACAAATGTTTTGAAGATGTGAGATTTGATACTGGAGTACCCTCTTACTCCTTGTCTTCAGTGAAAATGTTGTCTTATTAAGGATATTTCCATCCTGGTATCTATAACAAGTTTATTAATTACAACACATATTCTATTACCTTGTTTACATTGTATTATGTCAGGAAACACACTTAATTCACTTTTGATTATTCATACTGATATTATAATAACATTTCCTTGAGCTGCATCAGATAGAAATTGACTTTATGCAAATGAATATCAAAACAATTTTTACCTTTTTTCTGGTTGGAAAAACCTCCACGCAAAATCTGTAACTGTTTGGAAATTGAGTTGATATAAGAATTAAATTGATAATAGAAATTGGGAATGTATCAAAGAGACAACAACCGTACCAAAGAGAAGAAAACAGCCTATGGTTACCAATGGGTCTTCAACCCTACAAAACAGACTAAAATTCATCTTTTATTTAGTATTTAAATGTTCCAAAATAAATCAGATTTTTATAAACAAAAATGTATATATCTTATAAACATACATGTATATCTCTTATAAACATACATGTATATCTCTTATGTATCTCTTATAAACATACATGTATATCTCTTATAAACATACATGTATATCTCTTATAAACATACATGTATATCTCTTATAAACATACATGTATATCTCTTATAAACATACATGTATATCTCTTATAAACATACATGTATATCTCTTATAATCATACATGTATATATATGCACTTGCACAATGTTGATTTCTTTCTAATGCAGCTAAAATTATAAATAAACCAGAGGTATAATGCCAAACTTGTAGTAAATATAGGTAGATCCTGGAGGGATAAGAAAAGGTGTGTTCAGTTGTTGTGGATAACAAATTTGTTTTCTATGTTTGATTAAAAAATTATGTTATTTATGCAAATAATAAAAAAAAATCACAATATTTTTCTTGTTTTAAAGTAAATATATTGCACAAAGAAGGAAGTATCCTATGGCCAATAGTTTGATCTCTTGATTAAAAAATGATAATGGTTATAAATTGAAAATCATTCTTTGTTCATGGTTATAAATTGAAAATCATTCTTTGTTCATATGGCATTAGCTTAACCCTTATGAAGTTAGACTTCATTTGACCTAACAGCATGATGTATCAATCAATTTGTTCATTTGTCTGTCTTCTTTGAATGCCTCTTTCAGTTTACTAGGCTGTATCATGGTAGTTAATTTAATATTAATCGAGGAAGCCAGAGTTCCTTCTCAAAAAACTGGGAAATAAAATCACCTAAGGAAAAGGAAATTACCAAGATGAACGAACTGCTCATGGGACAGTTGTATAGACAGAAACAACGATTGAGTTTGAGCCGCAGACATAGACATTATCAACAACAGAATAAATACTTCTGTCCTTATAAGGGGAGTCTTTTTATCGTGATAATACCCTCTTTATAAGTATAATGTAACTGTGATGTTTCTTACAATTGAAGAGACTAACATTTTTCTCAACATAAATCTGTACTTTGAATATTTTTTGTTTAAAAAAGAAGCAGAGATGATTTAGCCAGAAAGCCAACTTCAGATTTTTAACTGATTTTGATATGACACAAAAGTGCACATGCATAAATGTCTTGCCTGCTTATTATATATAAATTAAATTGATTATGATTGAATTTATGATTTATAGTCTAAAGAACAAGATTTTCCCACAGTATCACACAAACTTAATATTATCAATGATCCATGTAAATTAGGTCAAGGTCAGTCTATTCAGATGAACCCTGACGTATACAGTTTGCAATAATTCCATACACCAAATAAAATTGACCTATTCCTTATAGTATTTGAGACACTTAAACTAAATATTGACCAAAGAACCCTGAAAATGAGGTAAGGTCAGATTAACCCTTCAAGACAGACACACCTTATAAGCATTCCTTTATTATTTATGCAAAATAAAGTTTACCTATTGCTTGTAGTGCTTGAGGTGTGGAATTTACCTTAGCAACTTCGAAACTTAATATTGACCAATGAACCAGACAGATTTAGATATAGGAAGATGTGGTGTGAGTGCCAATGAGAACTCTCCATCCAAATAACAATTTTTTTTTAAAAAGGGAAAAAAAAGGTAAACCATTATAGGTCAATGTACGGCCTTCAACAGGGAGCCTTGGCTCACACCGAACAACAAGCTATAAAGGGCCCCAAAATTACTAGTGTAAAACCATTCAAACGGGAAAACCAACAGTCTAATCTATATAAAAAATGTACATCTGACTTTCGTTTCATGCAGAAACATTTTGCTAAAACACAGCTGCTGAGATCAGGAATTACCATATTAAATGATACTAAACCATAAAAACAAAATGGCAATAACAAACACACGCAATATTTTCTGAATTTACAGTTTATATACCAAACAAAGTAATCCTTTTACTTCTAACAAGCGAGAAATCCACATGATATTAAACATAACTTTTTTTCAAGTAGAATAAACTGAACCAGAAAAATGAGGTCAGGGAAAAACAAACATGACAGACAGAAACTTCACAATACAAGGCATCAGTATATAGAGTATGAAGCCTCCAGGTCAAAAGGGTACATGCCAACTGGTAGCCTATAAATATCACCAGCTGCAAAAGCAAGTCTCAAGAGTTTACCATTTATTAATATGCAAATAACCTGACCAAATATTGACTATGAACTGGAATTGAACTTTATAATGATCCCTATATATATATATATATATATATATATATATATATACAACTCGTCTAAACATCAACCCAACAATGTTAGATCTGTAAATTTGCCTTCGCAAATTTTTGGTTCTTCCCTCGCCGGGATTCGAACCCATGCTACTGTGATATCGTGACACCAAATCACCTGCACTGCAGCCGTCCCGCTAGACCACACGACCACCTGGGCTCTCATTTAAAAGAGCTTTCGCTGGCCGTGTGTTACCTTTCCACGTCAGTTTTAATCTAGCGGCGTACTACAGTGCATGATATATAAGGCATGAAGATGTTATTGTTACAGATCAGCTAAATTATCTATAGTAAAGGATCCTACAAATTAATGTAATATACAGTCACAGAAAATAATTATATTTATAAGTACGTCTGAGTCAGTGACAACTCTACAACAGATGTATCCATCGGATCGCCATCAATGATGGTGATACATGGCTGTGTACATAATGTATATACAACTCGTCTAAACATCAACCCAACAATGTTAGAGCTGTAAATTTGCTTTCGCAAATGTAAACGAGTCTAAATTGAAAACTATGTTCAAACCTATGATTGCGTTGGATAAAAACCACAATTTTTATACGTGTGCATGTAAAACAAATTTCGTTGTAGAAGGGTCTAAATACAGCACAAACAATTTTTGTAATTTTGTAAAAGACCAAAAAAGTGAAAAAGTATATTTAAACAAAACGCATTTGACTAACAGGTCGAACAACTGATGTTCTTAAACCCTGCTGACTGCCATTGGCGATTGCCAAATAAAATTGATCACGAGATGTAACAAAATGGATCTTAATATAAATTATTAATATATATCAGTCATAACAAAAGTTTCAATATACTCTCTTTAGATGCTTTTTATCATAATTGTAATCGTACACAATTTACATAGTAATAAAACTCAACTCTTAAAAAACATTTATTCAAAAATCAACAACTTCACAAATATAATACACAATATCATCCTAAAAATTGAAAAGCTTTTAGAGTCATTATCTTAATATAAGGTAAACAATCTATTTACTCTTTTCATTCTTCATATTTCAAGTTTCTTAACACCAGTTGATAAAATTATACCTAAACAAAGTCTACATTAAAGCTGTTCTGAAATGAAATTATGGGGGAGAGGTTGAAAGGTATTTTTTTTATGTTACCTGCCAAGTCAAATCAATTGATTATTTCTTTTTTTTAACTACCTTAATAATAACCACTTATTTATTTTGTACCTTCCTAGCCCCCATCCACTCTAAAAAATAATAATTTTGGAACATCCCTTGTAGGTATTTTTTTCATTTGTATTCTTTTGTTTTCTTTTAAGATACAGAATCATGTTTCTTTTCAGATACAGAATCGTGTTTCTTTTAGTATAAGATCATCTCTGCACAGTATATTTACATCCTTCCAAAGTACAATTTACCAATGTAATGAGATAAGAACTTGTCATATGTATGTTAGTCGGGTTTAGTCTGTGTAAATAGCCCACCATGTGAATATTTGGTGGGTTAAGCCTATGTTAATGATGTCTCATGTAATAGTCTATAGCTGTAGAAAACACTGCAAATCCTGCTGCACCAAGCATGCCAGCCTTTAGTCCAGCTAAAAATATAAGGAAAACTTAATGATAATTTCCTCTAACAAAATTTGCTAGAACACAAATATGTAGCACATTATTAAATTTTCATTGCATTCATATGAGCTATGAAATTAAAGTAAATATTTAAATCTTTTAAGAATTCTAAAACAGACATGTAAGCAAGGGTCCAGCTTGTACATTTTTCGATGAATCACAAATTCTGATGCACTCTAAGCAGTTGTCACTTTTCATGTGTTTTACAACCAACAATAAAGTCAGGATGTGTTCCAAATCTGATATTTTTTTTAACGAAACTAACTTTTTACAACAATGTTTGCCTCATATTTTATTTTTTTTAACTGTAAAGAAGACAACTGAGACAAGGGCCTCTGCTTTAGTAGCCTTTTACCCCCAGTCCCCACATTTGACACCAAATTCAATTTGGAATAGCAAATTATACTATGTATTATTAATTTTATGTTGTTATCCTTGCATAAAAAAACCTAAAAATTACACTTGAACTATTTCGAAATTAAACAGCAACTCTGATTCTGTACCATTAATGTGCAAAATGCATATTTTACCCACATTTATTTTTTGTTGAAATATGTAAATTTGTAAAAATTGTAATGATTGTACGCCTATCTCTTTCAAGTTTTTGACACTGGGAAACCATTTTGATCATCATTACCATTGTTTCTATCACCAAGACTTTATTCTTACCCCTTAAACCTAAAACACCTCCAACTATTCCTCCTGATATCGTACCATTGATTAACTCTGTCTTTCCTCGGTACTGAAAAACAAAATATTTGACTCATATTAATACAGATTAATTTGTCAAATAATTTCTTCAATGGGAAAAACTGTTTTGTGGTCATGTTGGGTTGATGTGTAATCATGATCATTGACAAATACATTGAAACCTGACAAAACCGAATCCTGTGTAGCAGACAGAGTTATTAGTTAATTTTTAGCTCCCTTTGGTAAAAACTCTAAATTTCATATTTGATGTATTTCATTGTTAATTAATTTACATGAAGCTTATTAAGGATATATTTGTTAAATAACATAGCTTTTGCTATTTTAATTCATTGGTTAAAGATATTTATTTATATTGTAAAGTTTAATATTTGCATCGTTGCAAATTCTTTGGTTACCTTCTGTGAGAAATTTATATATTTTATATAACTAGTTTTAGATTCTTATTTTGAATCCTCTGAGGACTGACATTCAGTTCAACCAAGGAAAGCCAGGCTTTCCAACCAAGTATCCATTAAGTTAGTGCATTTGCTACATGCCTCCCTCCTTAGTATGATAATTTGAAATCATATTAAATGCTCCATTTCTACACTTTTGGCTTTACATAATAAAAGTTGTACTTTATTGATTAAATTAAATATTGTTTTCAGTTTGTGGTTTTCATTTACTTAGATATATCATAGCGCATCACTTTTGGCATCAGTCGTTTTCCGCACACATCAGTTTACAAACTAGAATTAGCTGTGGTCCGCATCCCCGAATCTTAGGCAGAATTGTTCCTGCTACATTTGGTAGTGCGGCTGGGGTGCGGAGTTATAAAGCAACTTTTTCTGGTTTGTAACTGAACAAAATATATAAGAAATGGAGCAGACATTTGAGTCAGTCATTGGTGCTACTGGATATGACAGTCCTAATCAGAGCAGTTTTGAATAGTTATTTCTGGAGTATTTTATTTTTATTGTTTGGTTCATTTTGTAAATGTTTATTCAGTTATGATTAGGTTTGAAGAAAAACCTTGTTTGTTTGATGGTATCAGCATTGATATTACAGATTATTTTGTTCATTTTGAGACAGTTTCTCTTTGGAATCAGTGGAATGAATTTGAAATGGGTTGTCAGTTGATAATGAATTTGAGAGGTGATGCTCAAACTATTTTACGTTTCTTAAAAAGGCCACAGTTGTATGATTATGACTGCTTGAAAAATGTTCTCATTCAGAGGTTTAATCCTAAGGAGAGGGTAGCATATTTTAAATTTCAACTAAGAGTTTGTAGTTTGAAGGAAAATGAAACAATTTCTAAATTTGGTCAGCGTTTTAAAATACTAGCTCATAAGGCTTATCCTGATAATTTTTCCGATTTGGATTCATATTTTACTGACTTATTTACATCATGTTTGAATATTGAGATGGCTAAATTTGTCACTTTTAAGCATCCTCATAATTTAGATGAGACTTTATCACTTGCCATTGAATATGAAGCTGTTCATTTTTCTGGTGATTCAGAGACTACTGATGAGTCAGAAAGTTCAGTTTGTTGTAATACTGTTCATAAGAATTTTGAAACTTTAATTAGTATACTGAGGAGGCGACTGAGGTCACGAAGGAAACGTAAACTTAAGAGATGTTTTAAATGTCATCAGTCAGGTCATGTCAGATCCAAGTGTCCAAATATGTCTATCAAAGTTCATGCTATAGTTGAAAGGTCTGCAGATATTCAAGTCAAGCTCTCAGAAATAGGCGGGATGTTGAGGAATGATCATTGTAGTTCAGATTGTGTTACCTTTGTTTAAAAGGTTGTTTTTACATTGTGTTGTAAATATATAGTTATACTTTATTTTTATGTCAATGTACTCATAGGTGTCATGCGTCTCAATTTTGGCTGTTTGGTTTTTCTTTTCCAAAGGGAGGGATGTTGCACATCCCAACTTGTTTTATTCTTCATTTTCATTATTGACTTGAATTATGGCTGATCTTCTGTGTAGTTTGAAGTGTAGACTGTTAGCTAGTTGTAGTTGGAATTGGCTTGTTTTATGAGTTGTTGCTCGTTTGTCTGAATTGTAATCTCTAGCTAAATATTTATTATTTAGAGAGTTTACAGGAGACCGACTTCTTGACTTTTGTCATGGCAGAAACCAATAGAGTGAACGTAAAGCTTGAAGTTAGGAACACTTCTAGCTCATACAGATGGATCTAATCCATTATTTAGTACCTTGCACCAAAAGATGGACATAGTCCAACTTTATTTTGAGACCCTTGCATACAGATGGACCCGATCCATCTCCGGTGGCACAACGTCTGTGTTACCGTTATCAACAACGTTGGAGTGCAATTAAAGAACCCGGTGGTACACGTCAAATGTGCCACTGTGAGATCAACAATGGTGGACATTGCCTGGTATAAATTTTCATGTTGGATTTTAACATTATCTGTGCCGTTACCGTATGTGCCGTACCACTGATTCTGAAGCCTACTTACCACGAAGACCTCAAGTCGCGTCCGCCAAAAGATGTACCTAATTCCAATGTGTGTTTGTGTATATTCGTTAAACAGTGACATTTATTTAAAAGGGATATATTACATGTATTTGTAAGACCTTTAATCTGACGACGTTAGTTATCAAATGCTATTCCATATACATTTGTTTTCGAAGGGAGGAGGAGGGTAGCAGATTAGTGAAGTGGTCTCTATTGAATAGATTGAACTGTCTCGGAATTTGGATTTGACTTATATATATTTGATTTAATGTTTACATGACTGTTGAAACTTGCGTTTTTAGTGCAGCAGATACATCAATTTGATAGATATTTTAGTATGAAGACTTTATTGATGAAATTTTTCGTTTGTCTTAGGGGGGGGGGGGGGGAATGTAGCAGACAGAGTTATTAGTTAATTTTTAGCTCCCTTTGGTAAAACTCTAAATTTCATATTTGATGTATTTCATTGTTAATTAATTTACATGAAGCTTATTAAGGATATATTTGTTAAATAACATAGCTTTTGCTATTTTAATTCATTGGTTAAAGATATTTATTTATATTGTAAAGTTTAATATTTGCATCGTTGCAAATTCTTTGGTTACCTTCTGTGAGAAATTTATATATTTTATATAACTAGTTTTAGATTCTTATTTTGAATCCTCTGAGGACTGACATTCAGTTCAACCAAGGAAAGCCAGGCGTTCCAACCAAGTATCCATTAAGTTAGTGCATTTGCTACATGCCTCCTTAGTATGATAATTTGAAATCATATTAAATGCTCCATTTCTACACTTTTGGCTTTACATAATAAAAGTTGTACTTTATTGATTAAATTAAATATTGTTTTCAGTTTGTGGTTTTCATTTACTTAGATATATCATAGCGCATCACTTTTGGCATCAGTCGTTTTCCGCACACATCAGTTTACAAACTAGAATTAGCTGTGGTCCGCATCCCCGAATCTTAGGCAGAATTGTTCCTGCTACATTTGGTAGTGCGGCTGGGGTGCGGAGTTATAAAGCAACTTTTTCTGGTTTGTAACTGAACAAAATATATAAGAAATGGAGCAGACATTTGAGTCAGTCATTGGTGCTACTGGATATGACAGTCCTAATCAGAGCAGTTTTGAATAGTTATTTCTGGAGTATTTTATTTTTATTGTTTGGTTCATTTTGTAAATGTTTATTCAGTTATGATTAGGTTTGAAGAAAAACCTTGTTTGTTTGATGGTATCAGCATTGATATTACAGATTATTTTGTTCATTTTGAGACAGTTTCTCTTTGGAATCAGTGGAATGAATTTGAAATGGGTTGTCAGTTGATAATGAATTTGAGAGGTGATGCTCAAACTATTTTACGTTTCTTAAAAAGGCCACAGTTGTATGATTATGACTGCTTGAAAAATGTTCTCATTCAGAGGTTTAATCCTAAGGAGAGGGTAGCATATTTTAAATTTCAACTAAGAGTTTGTAGTTTGAAGGAAAATGAAACAATTTCTAAATTTGGTCAGCGTTTTAAAATACTAGCTCATAAGGCTTATCCTGATAATTTTTCCGATTTGGATTCATATTTTACTGACTTATTTACATCATGTTTGAATATTGAGAAGGCTAAATTTGTCACTTTTAAGCATCCTCATAATTTAGATGAGGCTTTATCACTTGCCATTGAATATGAAGCTGTTCATTTTTCTGGTGATTCAGAGACTACTGATGAGTCAGAAAGTTCAGTTTGTTGTAATACTGTTCATAAGAATTTTGAAACTTTAATTAGTATACTGAGGAGGCGACTGAGGTCACGAAGGAAACGTAAACTTAAGAGATGTTTTAAATGTCATCAGTCAGGTCATGTCAGATCCAAGTGTCCAAATATGTCTATCAAAGTTCATGCTATAGTTGAAAGGTCTGCAGATATTCAAGTCAAGCTCTCAGAAATAGGCGGGATGTTGAGGAATGATCATTGTAGTTCAGATTGTGTTACCTTTGTTTAAAAGGTTGTTTTTACATTGTGTTGTAAATATATAGTTATACTTTATTTTTATGTCAATGTACTCATAGGTGTCATGCGTCTCAATTTTGGCTGTTTGGTTTTTCTTTTCCAAAGGGAGGGATGTTGCACATCCCAACTTGTTTTATTCTTCATTTTCATTATTGACTTGAATTATGGCTGATCTTCTGTGTAGTTTGAAGTGTAGACTGTTAGCTAGTTGTAGTTGGAATTGGCTTGTTTTATGAGTTGTTGCTCGTTTGTCTGAATTGTAATCTCTAGCTAAATATTTATTATTTAGAGAGTTTACAGGAGACCGACTTCTTGACTTTTGTCATGGCAGAAACCAATAGAGTGAACGTAAAGCTTGAAGTTAGGAACACTTCTAGCTCATACAGATGGATCTAATCCATTATTTAGTACCTTGCACCAAAAGATGGACATAGTCCAACTTTATTTTGAGACCCTTGCATACAGATGGACCCGATCCATCTCCGGTGGCACAACGTCTGTGTTACCGTTATCAACAACGTTGGAGTGCAATTAAAGAACCCGGTGGTACACGTCAAATGTGCCACTGTGAGATCAACAATGGTGGACATTGCCTGGTATAAATTTTCATGTTGGATTTTAACATTATCTGTGCCGTTACCGTATGTGCCGTACCACTGATTCTGAAGCCTACTTACCACGAAAACCTCAAGTCGCGTCCGCCAAAAGATGTACCTAATTCCGATGTGTGTTTGTGTATATTCGTTAAACAGTGACATTTATTTAAAAGGGATATATTACATGTGTTTGTAAGACATTTAATCTGACGACGTTAGTTATCAAATGTTATTCCATATACATTTGTTTTCGAAGGGAGGAGGAGGGTAGCAGATTAGTGAAGTGGTCTCTATTGAATAGATTGAACTGTCTCGGAATTTGGATTTGACTTATATATATTTGATTTAATGTTTACATGACTGTTGAAACTTGCGTTTTTAGTGCAGCAGATACATCAATTTGATAGATATTTTAGTATGAAGACTTTATTGATGAAATTTTTCGTTTGTCTTAGGGGGGGGAATGTAGCAGACAGAGTTATTAGTTAATTTTTAGCTCCCTTTGGTAAAACTCTAAATTTCATATTTGATGTATTTCATTGTTAATTAATTTACATGAAGCTTATTAAGGATATATTTGTTAAATAACATAGCTTTTGCTATTTTAATTCATTGGTTAAAGATATTTATTTATATTGTAAAGTTTAATATTTGCATCGTTGCAAATTCTTTGGTTACCTTCTGTGAGAAATTTATATATTTTATATAACTAGTTTTAGATTCTTATTTTGAATCCTCTGAGGACTGACATTCAGTTCAACCAAGGAAAGCCAGGCTTTCCAACCAAGTATCCATTAAGTTAGTGCATTTGCTACATGCCTCCTTAGTATGATAATTTGAAATCATATTAAATGCTCCATTTCTACACTTTTGGCTTTACATAATAAAAGTTGTACTTTATTGATTAAATTAAATATTGTTTTCAGTTTGTGGTTTTCATTTACTTAGATATATCATAGCGCATCACTTTTGGCATCAGTCGTTTTCCGCACACATCAGTTTACAAACTAGAATTAGCTGTGGTCCGCATCCCTGAATCTTAGGCAGAATTGTTCCTGCTACACCTGCATAAACCGAAAACCTGTATAAACCAAACATGTTTGTAAGCACCATCATATCAAATTGTATGCATTGTGAACCTGATAAAACCGAACATTGGCCAAAACCAAACAAAATCTGAAGTCCAGAAGAGTTTTGGTTTAAACAGGTTTCACCATACCTCATTTCTAATTTCATTCTCATATACATTGTGTAGAAATATCATCTAGCTGAAGTACCGTCTGTGGAAGCCTATCAATATGTCTAACAAGTGAGTCATATGTAAATTTTCTGTATTTGTATGTAAACTCTTGTTTAGTGATACACATAACTTTTTGAACAGCATTCCATGATTGTCTCCCTTTGTCTGATATTCATCTTCTTTTGGACATATTTAAATATATAATTATTGGAGGACAACTGTACAATAATATTTGTTTATACAAGTTCATGCTCAATAAATAGTTATCATTGTAGGTACTTCATGGATTGAGGAATATCTATATGTTTGTGGATATTTGATTTTGATGTTTAGGGCTATTCCAGAAAAAATGTATGGGGGGGGGGGGGGGGTTGGAAGGCAGTTTATGTCAGAACCCACCACCCAGACAATTGTAATTGAGAATTATAATGCATTATAGTGTGAAAAGTTGCTCTGATACCCATCACCCATGTATTATTAATATAATGTGCCTTCCAACCCCCCCCCCCCCCCCCTATACATTTTTTTCTGGAATAGCCCTTAGCAAAAGTTTGCATACATGTACAAGCCAATAGAAAATTTATACTTTGTTGAACTGTTTAACTCATGATTTACCTAAACCCATAAAATCAACATAGAATCCACATTCTAATGCAACAACTTTTGTAATGTTCATTTTGATTGGATAACGTCTCTTATTTACATGACATCAATTGACAATTGATGCTATGGGATGTACGCGCAAGCACAGACGGCATATGACAGATTTTAAATACATGTTTTAACGTTGTTTTCTGTCAGTTTCATTAGAATGGAGATAACAATATTGCATTTTAAGCTCCGACGGCATCAATTGGGGATTTGATGGTCGCGAATACCTGTTTACTGTCTCAGCTAACGCGTCGCCAGTAAACTTAATTTGCGACCATCAAATCCCCAATTGATGCCGTCAAAGCTTAAAATACAATACAGTTATCTCCTAAATAGCGATTAAACATCTTTTTTTTCAATATTCAATGTTTTGTTTTAGAGTTGTGTTTTCCTGTTCTAGTCTGTTTTTGTAAACAGTTATCCATGTGAATTTTAAATGTCCTACACAGCCTAATCTGTCTCTTTAGAAATATTTTCTCTATATCAATTACTGCCTGGCCTATCCTTTATTTTTGTGGTACAAAATGTACATACAATGTACATGTAATACAGTATAATTATATATGTATTATACTCACTGACTCTAGGCAGCATTCTGTTCCAGCAAACATACAACCCACTAAGGCAAAGTTTTTACCATATGAAAAGAATCTAGATTTCATTTCTTTGAGTACTATCCTAGTGGTTGGTGTCTCTGTTGTCATGGTAGACATTGGATCAATACCGGCTGTAAACAGACCAAACGCTCCTCCTAGTGCAAAACCTGCATTCATAAAACAAAATATAAGACTTATTACTAAGTATTTGTATACGCATATTGAAATGTAAAAACAAATCAAATTCTTAAGCATCTTTTTGTCATTAAACTACATTGTAGCCTAAAAAATGACAGTGTAAAACCATTCAAAAGGGGAAAACAAAGGTCTTATCTTTATATACATGTATATCATGTATATATAACAAGAAACATTATGAACCACATCAACTACCATATGGTTGCTTTCTTATTCAACCTTCTCTTTTTACAACAGAATATCAAAAAATTCAAAATATTAAACTAGACTCTCCAGACCAGTGCTCGATAATTAACACTGGTTTTTACTGTTTACCGACATAATCGACATAATCGTACAAACTTATTCATAATCTTTTGTTTGATCAAAGTTGACCTTATTTGAAATAAAAGGACCTGATTGGTGGTTTAATTCCTACTACATTGTATTAGGACATCACCTTGGGGCATGCTTGATTCACATGCTAAAAATATTCCAAATTTGAATACAACTTGACCAGTTCTTGATAATGTTATAAAAACTTCAGAAATAAAATAAAATAAGAACTATGATGTCGATTTGATAAAATGAACATTTTACAGATAATTGGCATTTAAATTTTACTGAAATGGTAATATATTCACAGAAATTCATAGATTCTAAATTTGATTTAAATGTGTTTTGTTTGGAAAACTATTTGTTCTGTAAAAAATGTTCATAGTTCATTATTCCTCACACTGCACACAAACATTGCAGTACTATGGATCATCAGTGACATATGAAACACCCAAACCGGAATATGCATGAAGGGACAAGCAAGTTTACCCAAAATATATTGTTTACATAAAAATGGCAGCAAGTCAAGTGAAAATATGAAGGGGCTCTAGGGGGGACAAAACATAAAGTTACAGATGCCCTGGATTGAATATTACTGTAGGAATCACATCATTTGAATTGTAAATGAATTTATAATTGATCCATGTTATTTCAAAAGTTCTACTAAATATTTAATTAAAGTTTTTTTTTAAACCGGATTCCAAGAGCATCTTTTCAACCTCGATTCACCACTGTCATTCATCGTCTGCTATTAATTTCCAGTTAAGTTAAGATCAATCAAAATGTATATTTCCTGTAAAGCTCCTTTTAAGGTACATCTGTACATGTATAAAAACAAAATTATTTTAATTCTCAAGTGTTTTATTTTCATTAAAAAATCATTTCTGTAGCGTGTTATAGAGCACTGGTTGTTATCAAGCACTGGTCAGGTGAGTCTACATTTTGTAATCATCAATGTTGGAATGGGAGCAGGGTTTCCCCTGGGTCAATCATTTTTTTCGCCACCTCTTTCGCCAAAACAATATATTTTTCGCCACTTTATTATTTTTTTCGCCAAGTAACATAAATATATTTTTCCTGTTGTGCCCTTTTGTACTAAGAAGTAATTTTTACAACAAAACAAAAGCTTTTATCACATGAAATTGATCCCTCATTTCATGTGTAGTCATCACATTGAAGGGTTACTCTCATTCGAGGGGTTGTTCCCAGATTTTTTAATAGATTTTTTCATAACGACAGTTTTCTTTTCTTGACCATCGTAAATGAAAAAGTTGAGACGTACAACTATGCTTGAAACGTGCATGTGTCACTCAAACGACTTTACTAAAGTCAAAGGATAAAAGAATTTAAGTTTTAAATCGGAAATTTTTCTTGCTTTTGAACAATTTTCGTCACAACAACTGTCGAACTGAACAGCTTTCTTTTCAAAACTATCTTTAAAAGGAGAGATGTCAAAAGTTTGCTTCAAACACGTGCGTCGCAAAGATGTAAATAAATTCTGTATGTGACATTTATAGCGGAAGCCATTTGACCATATCATTTTGTGAAACAATTCAATCAACACCTTTATTAATTAGTCCTTTGTTGTCGATAGCTATAAAATGCAATCAGCTGATTATTGATTTTCTGTCTAAATCTTAATGAGGTCAAGGTGAATTCCGAGTATTGTCTGATCGGGTAAAGTCCGAGAAACTCGAAAAAAAGTAAATAAACAAGATGGAGGAAAATAAATCGGTTTATATATTTCTTTCGCCAAATTCTTTCGCAAATGACGAAATTTTATCGCCACAATTATTATTTTATCGCAAATTGCGAAAATGGCGACCGCCAGCGGAAACCCTGAATGGGAGCAAACATGACTTGGGGCTAACGGCCCCAGATTCACTGATTCTGTCATGACTGTAGCTTATAAGTCCTTATATTTTTTGAATTATCAGATGGACCTACTAATTTGTTTTATATTTTTAATGTCATATGAAAATTTGTAAAAATGAAGAAAAAAGGTTTGGTGACCTTTAGTCCGAAATTACTCTGACGTCCAACGACTGTTTTGCCAGACAAGCTGGGGCCGTGGGACGTCAGAGCTCGTCCCATATCAAAAAGTGGATATTTGCCCACCCAAAATAGATGCGCTGCTTCGTCGCTTCTGGTGCCGACTGACGGCCTTGGAATTATATAAATCGGGCATCAATCTGTTCATTTTTCATTTATCTTTTCATTTATGTAAGTTTCACCTACCTGCCAACCTTTATTTTTCCATATTTTAACAGTTTTCACAGAGACCCATCGATTTCTGCATTTTGCCTTTCATTTTCAAAGATTATCACGTGACCACGAGAAAACAGTGATGATTTATGCAAATGACCATAATGTAACACCTTGTTCATACACCTTATCGCTATTAGCCTTATCGGCCGGCTGACCCGGCCGCTTGAACTTTTGACGCATACAACAATCACTTTTCCATTGTGGCGTCCGATATTTTGTTTTATGACGTCAAAATTTTACGGGAACCTGTGTAATATCCAGTAATGGCGGACAAATAGCGATAAGGTGTATTTACGATGCAAGTTATCTAAATGTCCGAGAGCTTCCGATTGTTCTCGTGGTCGGAACTAAATGCTTAATACCGATCTCCTGTCAAGGAGGCGAAAAATCGTGGTTGGCTACTAAATGTTAAACATCAATCTCCTACAAAATTTGCATATTTGAGTCTCAAGGCCACGAACTCTCTCGTAACTTGACGTTCATTTGAAAGTGAAAGTCAAAATGCAGAAATCGATGGGTCTCTGTGAAAACTGTTAAAATATGAAAAAATAAAAGTTGGCAGGTAGGTGAAACTTACATAAATGAAAAGATAAATGAAAAATGAACAGATTGATGCCCGATTTTTATAATTCCAAGGCCGTCAGTCGGCACCAGAAGCGACGAAGCAGCGCATCTATTTTGGGTGGGCAAATATCCACTTTTTGATATGGGACGAGCTCTGTTGTCCCACGGCCCCAGCTTGTCTGGCAAAACAGCCGTTGGACGTCAGAGTAATCTCGGACTAGGTGACCTTGTACTGTCATGTTTATGCTGTTAGCACATTTTTCTGTAGTTTATTTCTTCAAACTTTGTCTCCATCACACAGGAACGACCAGCTTATATTATGATAAATCAAAAACTTCAGTATATCAAATTATACCTGCAACACAACTCGCGGAGGCTCTGAATGAACAACTTTCAAAAAATGCAGTAATGAATACTTCTTCTTTTGATTTTGGCATCTGAGGAGCAGTACCAAACGGCATAAAGAAGTTTCTAGGCTTCTTCTTTTCACCAATAACATTATCGACTATAAAACTAAAATTTTGAACGTCATTTGGAGTTAAAACTGGGATTTTATCAGTTCCAGTGTCCGTCGACATGGGCGCAGCCATGACAGTTATTGCATAAACTCAGGACCGTCTTGGCTGTGGACATGATAATTATCCGAAATTATATTTTAGGCACTCCATGGCTACTGTTACCCGCAAAAAAGTAACAATGAGAAAAAAAATATTGTAACTACCAAGACTTATCACAGAAACGCATTTCCAGACTGGAAACCGATTTCATTCCATTTCTTTTCCATTTTACAAACGCATGAGATGATTGTATATTTCGGCAGTTAACCGTAACGGTACCCAAATTGCAACGAGTACCCAAATTGCACCTATTTAGCAAAAATAGCAGCAGAAATCTTACAAGATCTCCTCGAGATAAAACAGTTTGTATTTTTATGATTTGATACTATAAATGTCTTTCAAAATAGGTAAATATCAGGGGCGGATGCAGGAATTTTCGAAAGGGGGGTGCTAACCCAGGGCACCCAGGGCAAAGGGGGGGGGGGGGGGGTGCAAAACATATGTCCCGATACAAATGCATTGATCGGCAAAAATAAAGGGGGTGCGCACCCCCGGAACCCCCCCCCCCCCCCCCCCTGGATCCGCCACTGAATATATTTAGACTTACACAAAACGTTCACAGTATTTATCAACAGATGAAGTGTTTTACTGAACATGTTGAAAAAGCAAAATGTACTGAAACGTCGCCGTGCGACGTCATCAAGTCATCAAAACGTCATCTTTTTAAAATAAGCAAATACAATATGTTTCAAGTATTCATTTCTTAAAAAAAGAAGAGTAAGCATGGACAAATATCCAATTGTTCAAAATATTTGAAAAAAATAAACAAAAACTCTGTTATTCGACTTTTGACGATGCGAATTTAAGCATGGATGCAATTTGGGTACTCCTCATTACAGAATCATTGATGGTTTTGAGGTTAGTTCAGCCCAATTTTTCTATGATTCCATATGAATTGAAAATCAAATTGGTGTACCTATATAGTAAAGAAGGATACGGCTACAAAATAAACACACAATGGAAACTTTTGTCTTAATCATAAAAAAACGTAGTTGAAAAAACTGTCAAAATAGGTGCAATTTGGGTACCGTCACGTTAAACATGTTATAGTCTCTGAAGTAGCAATAATTATATCTTATTTGCCAGTTACTTTTTCAAGCTAATCGTAGCCAGTGCCTATATATAATGGGTAGGACTAATACCTATTTACTAGGTTATTTTTCTCAGATAAAAAAGTATGATTAATTCCTTCCAACTCAGATCTTGCGGTTAAAATTATAGGTCTAGATAGAAAAAACAATAAACAAAAATAAAATGGTCATAGAGTTAAGTGTAAGTCAGTTTTAAAACGGCTTGTTATATTAAAACTAAAATAATTAGTAATGCAAGATACAAATAAAAAGTCCCACTGCAGCAACAGTAGTCATATTATATAGCAGCTCAACTTTCAACTGATCATGAAAACGGTGTAGAACCAAACAATCGAACAAAAAAACAGTAATACACGCTGAATTTATACATTTTATTCTCGGACCCGCCAATAAAAAGCCATTACAAATATTAAGGATATGCACGCTAATCAAATCAGGACTGCAGATTCCAATGTTCAGAGAATTGCACGATAGACGTCACCCCTTTTGTCTCTACCTTATCCGAAGTTTCACCAGAAGCGACCGAATATAATTCAAATTTGTGTATACCGTGCATGCTCTGAATAGCCTCAGGATTTTTATTTTGTATTGTTAATATGTATGTTTGTCAGAAACCTGTCAGCAAAACAATCTTATCAGTATTGCAATGTAAACTACTGTAACATTTATAAAACAGGCAAATTAACTGCTAATGATAGCCTTGGACTAGTATGTATACATGGTCATGATGGTATAATAGTAAGTCCTAGTAATCATGGTAATAGCTAAATATTATTTCTATATTTTGGTTTTATAAATGATTGAGGATTGATCATGTTGATGGCCTTAAAAAAAAGAAAGAAGATTGTTCAGTAGTTTTCGTTTGTTGATGTGGGTCATGAGTGTTTCTCGTTTTCCATTTTAATATAGATTAGACTTGGTTTTCTGTTTAAATGGTTTTACATTAGTCATTTTGGGGCCCTTTACAGCTTGCAGTTAGTTGTGAGCAAAGGCTCAGTTTTGAAGGCTGTACTTTGACCAATAATGGTTTATTTTTATACAAATTATGACTTGGATGAAGAGTTGTCTCATTGGCTTATATACCACATCATTCTTCTTTTATATCTTTTTGCACAAAGCACAGCCAAAGCCGACTTAGATCAATACAGTGCGCACATAAAACAGCCAAAACAGATGAAGATAGTTTGGCGATAAGTGAACACAACAGTTGTTCAGTTTAATCACTTATGTGGCTTAGAGTTCATTATTGTTGTGATAAACAAATGTTGCAAATTTATGACATTGTAGAAAATAATTTGCGAAGCGTGATCTTCAGGTTCATTTAAGTATATTAGAAAAAAAATATTATATTGAAACCAAGTATCATAATTAATCGGAACAAACAATATGAAAATTTCTTGATAGTTTATCAATCGCCTCTTTTAGATTGATGATATCAATTGTACATATCGTATACTTTTTTATTGTTCTATGAGAGTTTTCCGAATTTAAAGTGTTCAGAAATAAAGATATTCATTAGGGACGTCATCAAAAGATCGATGTAGGATAAAAAAAAACTTAAATCAAATAGTTTTGGGGTGGGGTGGGGGTGAGGGTCAACATGGCTGCAAGTTTTGTTAATCCAAAATCGATTTTACATATATATATATATCCATATAGGTAAATCAATTTTTCCCAAATTAAGTTAAGAGGAGGGGGTGGGAGGGGTCAGTGAAAAAAACTATGTGAATTAAGTTGTTTTTTTTTATCCTACATTGAACTTTTGATGTCGTCCCGTAAGCAAATCTGATGACCGAACTCTGATCACGAAATTGGATTTGTTTCATTGTCTACTCATAGGTCATATTAATTACTGTTTAAATGATTTAGCTACCAAAAGAGAACAGGTCTATGGTTTAAAAAAATTGAAACGATACCTTTGATTACTTTTTAAAATTACGTCACTCTAGAGGTATATAAAGGATGTACTTTGAGAAAAACATAACTGACTTGATCAACAGAAACAGGAAAACAAATTATTTTTGTGTTTTTACAAGATTTTCATTTACCTACTGATAACCATATACTTTTTTGTTAGTTACTGTTGACATTGAACTAGATTTTAATAACTGCCAGTGCATTAAGCTTGTACGTGGTGTCTTTGGTGCCTTTGGTATTTGTTCTTTTGCTTTATATCGATCTGATGAGTTATAAGACCTTTTCCACTGATTTGTATAGTTTGTTATTATTTTATACCACTTTCTAGAGTAGATAGACACCAAAGTCTAGGATTATAATTTAATACGCCATATACGCGTTTCGTCTCCAAAAGACCCATCAGTGACGCTCTAATCAAAAAATGTTTATAGGGCCAAATAAAGTACAAAGTTGAAGAGCATTGAGGACAAAAAATTCCTAAAAGGTTTGCCAAATACGGCTGAGGTAATATATGCCGTACGTTGTGTCTTTGATAGTTGTACTTTTGCTTTATATCGTTCTGATGAGTTGTGAGACCTTTTCAACTGATTTATAAAGTTTGTTATAACAATTTCCAAGTTAGTTAAGGTGCGAGGCACTGCAGTGGTTGTCATTTATTGCTGTATATATTGGTTTCTCGGTTATTGTTGTGTACATAAAAAAACATTACAGCATTTTGATATTGTAATGAAAGACGTTTATTACTAATTACTAATCTCATTTTCTACTTGTTTTTGAAGGACAGACTGAGAAATAAAGATATTATTAGTCCTGGATTTCTCTTGTTCGGTTGTTGGTGGGTTTTTTTTTTTGGTTTTTTTTGTGTGTGTGCAGGATATAAAGTGTACGTTTCCACGTCCGGTCGGAACGGGGACGTTAAATCCGATGCCTCGTGTAAGATTTATAGTTATCAAAGGTACCAGGCTTATAATTTGATACGCAAGACGCGCGTTTCGTCTACATAAGACTCATCAGTGACGCTTAGATCAAACTAGTTAGAAAGCCAAACAAGTATAAAGTTGAAGAGCATGAAGGACACAAAATTCCATGAAGTTGTGCCAAATACGGCTGAGGTAGTATATGCCTTGGATAAGAAAATCCTTATTGTTTCGAATAATTCATGCTTTTGCAAACAGTTAATTTATTTTAAAAAAAATACCATATAATTGATTTTCATATCAACACCGAAGTGCTTACTATAAGCCTGGTGAAACCCTTGATGCCACACCCTTCTCAAGGTAACGAACTCTTGCAACATTTTTTTTATAGGTGTCCGTAGGGGACATGTCTTAAATCCAACCATTCTAATGTATCGTTTCCAATGTCTATCTAAAACTCAAACCCTTCATTACGATCGACCTATCTTTCATAACCTACCTTGTACGAGTATTTATTGTTATTATTTTCTCGTCCTAGATATACATGAACTCAATTACGGGACGTAAAGCAAGCAACAATCAACCAATTATGTGTACCGCATAACTAAACATATTATATTGTGATGTTACACTATTGTTTCAGATCAGGATGACGGTTTTGTACCACTAAAACGTTTAAACCTGCTGCAATTATTTGCACCTGTCGTAAGTCAGAAATCTGATGTTAGATCATGGTTCTGTAGTTGTAGTTTGTTGATGTGGTTCATAAGTGTTTCTCGTTTCTCGTATTTTTTTTATATATAGATTAGACCGTTGGTTTTCCCGTTTGTATGATTTTACACAAGTAATTTTGGGTCCTTCATAGCTTGCTGTCTGGTGTGAGACAAATCTTCGAGTTGAAAGCCGTACCTTAACCTATAATGGTTTACTTTTATAAATTGTGACTTAGATAGAGAGTTGTCTCATTTGCACTCATACCATTTCTTCCTATATCTATATAAGGAACAGTTCCGAAGGAATATCGATCATCATCCTTTTAAAACTAAATTTGTTCCGCTTTATTTCATAATTTCAAATAATTGCATTTCAAAGGACATACAGATTCATTACAATTACTGTACAATCAATTTAGTTGAAATGTCAGTTAAGGTTTCTTCTATGCTTTTTCATGGACAATTAATATAATGTTCCCCATTTTTTGTATACCTTTTGTACCGGCAGACATAAAACACCTACAAGTACTAACACACTCATTTACCTCGATATTGTGTTTGTAGTTTCATCTGCTCAGTACTTTCTGCTAAAAGTGCAAAATGTTTGTAAAGTATTTCAAAACGGGAGATTTTGGAAGAATTGTAAAAGACAGTTTTGAACAGAACTAATTAAAAGTGTTTTAACTGTGAGTATTTAGTTTACTTCTATTGTATTAACTTTGGGACATTCTCCAAAAGGTCAATTTACGTAGTGAACAATGTCCTAACAGGAAACCCATTCATCGAGTACCAATTAAATCGTCAATACTCGTTCCTTTGATTTGAGTACTCATTGACTTCCCTAGTTATAACATGTATAAATCATAAGAACCACGGAGTTGAAAGATGTCAATTATTTTTGAAAGACATTTCGTAGCGCTATTTTTGGGTTATTAATCTGCTTTTATTGAAACTTATGTCAATACCTTATTAGCTTGTCATACAATTTTTTTTTGGTTATTTTTGTTATGTGATCTGATTTATACAATAAGATTGATTTGAGGTTTGTCTGTCTTCAAACTATGTCACTCTGTGATTTGAAATCCTATAAACCTAGAACGACCTCAGTGTTTTCATTTGCCTTTTAAACATTTATCCGTAACAATACACCACCGATTTAGTTATAATTATATATACTCTGTATAAAAGTATTTACCTGGAAACTAAATGAGTTCAATAGTATGATGATTCCATAAAACGTCTCAGGAGTAACCTTCATTAGACACGGGTTTGTACGTTATGTATAAGTTCCAAATATACCCAAAAGTACTGAACTTTGACCATGTTGACCTTCATTTCAAGTTTTCAACTATTTTTTTTTAAAGTTAAGTGGTATCCAACACTTTGACTAAAATAGATTTGGCTCGTATAATTTTCATAAAGTTTTGACAAAATATTGACTTTGATTTTTTGCAAAAATATGAAAATTTTGTAGACATTTGACCCCCACAATTTACATGAATAATTTGGTTGGCTATTTAGCAGTTGTCAAACACGAATTTTTATCGTTTAACAGATTGATTTCTCCTTTCTGAAAGTGTGTGATTAAAACACTCAGCTGATTTTAAGAGATAACTTCATTCGGTGTTCTGTACGCCCTAAAGGATATACAGAATGCTCATAATAATTACACGATCAATATAGGTCAGATGTCAATTAAGGCTTCTACTTCTTCCCATTTGAATGGTTTTACACTAGAATTTTGGGGGCCCTTCATAGATTATTGTTCGGTTTGATCCAAGGCTCCGTGTTTGAAGATCGTATGTTGCCCTGTAATGGTACTATACTTTTACTAATTGTGACTGTGATTTAGAGTTGTCCCATTGGCACTCATACCCCATCTTCTTTAATCTATTCTTCTTTGCCTTTTCATGGAAAAGGGATATACTTTTGTTATTTCTTTTAATACCTTTTTTACTGACAGAAATGGAACACATACAAATCACTTACATCGATATTTTGTTGGAGCACCTGAGATCACCCCCAGTTTTTGGAGGGGTTCTTGTTGCTCAGTCTTTAGTTTTCTATGTTGTTTCTTGTGTACTATTATTTGTCTGTTTGTCTTTTTTCATTTCTAGCCCCTCTTTTATTGCATCTGCTCACACCCACCAATATATTCATTGATATAGAGATTTGTAAAAATACACCTTATATCTAAATATATAAGCCGAATTAAGGTATTAACTTTTAATACTAAATTGATTCGATAGTTTGTTGATTACCTAAAAACGTATAACACGACAGGCGTTTCGTTTATCGTTGTTGTTCCCTCTCATACAATAAATTCTAAAGTAAAATGATATTTTCCGTTGATTGAAAGCGTTTGATTTTGTCTTATTTTCTGTCTATAAACTTGTAATCCGAACGAAGACTTCGAAGTACGAAGGCTTAAATTTTGTTACTGTAAAGACGGTCTGCTAAATAAGGAACAAAGGTTAGAAGGGACAAGCGTTTACGGGAGAGCAATACAACGGCATATAAATTAAATCAAGATCTAGGTTATTTTTGGGCGCAGCTCGTTTAAAACTGTTTCAAATTCATTTATTTTTCAACATTCCCATATAAGCAGGAGATTTGTCTACCCATAAAACCCGGCTCAACCCACCATTTTAGGAATATGGCAGTTGTTATCAAATAGTTCGTGACTATGCACGTTGGCGTTTTGTTTTGTTGCACTTCCGTGTTTCAGTTGTTCCGTTGTTTTCCTCTTATTGTTGATGTGTTTCCCTCTGTTTTAGTTTGTAATCCGGATTTGTTTTCTGTCAGTCGTGTTTTGACTTTTGAACAGCGGTATACTACTGTTGCCTTTATTTATTAATAGGGGTATGTCAACTCATTACAGAATTACTTATCGAGGACTCATTTGTTTTATCGAGCGATACTTAAGTTCTCGCGAAAAAATATCTACAAACTGGAACAACAATAATACGCGCTTACGCTTCATAAGGCGTTGCCTAATTGAGTTAAACCCTCAACATCATTATATTGGGCCACATAATTGTTGTCTGTCTGCATGTCTGTCTTTTGGGTTTTTTTATTATTATTTTGCCTGGCGTTGTCGGTTTGTTTTTTACTTCTGAATTTGTATGGCACTATCCTTTAACTTTACTTTTTGCTATATAGATGATATTCTCTCTAGCATAATTCAAATGTGTTAACTATGTTGAACACATCTACCCCATCGAACTATACTAGTGATTAAGGATACACCAGATACAATTAAGTTTGCAATTATCTTGACTTACATCTAGAAGTTGACAATGAGGGTCGGTTGAAAACAATAATTTACGACAAAAGAGAAAATTTTAACTTTCTATTTCATTGAAGAAGTATTGACAAATGCTCTACCATGTCTACCAGGAAAAACATTCATCGAGTATCATTCAAATATCCGATACTCTGTACTACTGCAGGATATTCGTGTAATCATTGAAATCTCTAGTTAGAAATCATCCCAGCACCTAGCACTGACAACGAAGGAGAAAGATGTTGGGTTTTTTTTAAAGAAATTTCGTTGGGCAATTTTTTGGTTTATCTCCTTTTATCAAAACATATAGCTTGTTATACAATGTATGTAATGTGATATTATTTATACAATGCAAGATTGTTTTAAGGTTTGTCTACAAACTGTGGCTGTGATTTTCAACTCCTTTGAAATCCTATAAACATAGAACGACCTCAGTGTTTTCATTTGCCTTTTAAACAATTATCTGTAACAATACATCAACGATTTTTTTAATATCATATACTGTAGATGAAAGTATTTAACTATAAACTAGATGAGTTCATTAATGTGATGATTACATAAAACGTCTAATACTGAATACGGCAGATGTCTGTCACAGGATTATTCTTCATTAGTCATGATGAAATCTCAGAGTTTAGAAAGCAAAAACATACAACCTTCAGAACCATCAAGAACAAAATATAGAAACATGCATTTATAGTAAAAGAAAACCTGTGGTCAGTTTTGTTTGCCTTAAGAAGGTAGTATTGTTATGATTGATTGGTAAAGAAAAAATATGAATGATTCAATGAAAAATAACAAAATACCGATCTCCGATGAAATTTCAAAATGGGGAGACCCTTATCAAATGCTGGCAAAATCAAAAGCTCAAACACATCAAATTCCTGACTTCATTAAAGCATTTTTTATGTGGAAACTAGTGGATCAAACCACTATTTATAGCTAGCTAAACCTCTCACTTGTAAGACAGTCGCATTAAAACTCCATTATATTAACAACAATGAATGAACAAAACAAACCGACATAATAGGTGAAAATGTCACCGTCCACAATATGTTATAATCTCAATCACTTTAAAAAATAAACAAAATGTCAACAAGAAAAACAAACGGGCATAATGACAAAGCACATACACAAAAACGAGTTTCTAGTTCTGGAGAATATATTGAAGCTGTTAATTTTCTCCTTGATAATATTTATGTTCGTTTCGGCAACAAAATTTATCGACGGGTTATGTCCTGTACCAAGTCAGGAAAATGGCTATTGTCATCTTATATTTCGTTTTTGTGTGTGTTGCATTTTAGTGTTTCTGTTGTGTCGTTGTTCTCCTTTTACATTTGATGTGGTTCCCTCAGTTTTAGTTTGTAACCCGGATTTGGTTATTTTTCAATTGAGTTATGAATAACGAACAACGATATACTACTGTTGCCTTTATTTGTACTGTTAAGAATCACGTTTTATGACCAACTTCAGTAAAGACACGTCTAAGTTGCAATTAATTGATAAACTCAACATCACTTACCGTTATCTTAATGATATTTTTTTCGTTAAATAATCAAGAATTTTCTAAATATACTGCAACAATTTACCCAATGGAACTTACTTTAAATAAATCAAATTTAAACGGTAATAACTGTCATTCCTCGATTATAATATTTTAGTTTTACACGGGAAACTCTACACCTAAATTAATGACAAAAGTGACGACTGTTCGTTCCCTAGTGTTAATTTTCCCTTACGGATAGTGATGTTCTTTTGGCACCATATAACGGTGTTTATATTTCACAACTAGTTCGCTATCCCGTGTTTGTTGTGACGTTTTTGATTTTTACGAACGTTATCTATGTATTACTGGTAAATTATTAAGTCAGGGATTTCGTTACCACAAATTACTTTAAATTCTTCCTAAATTCTTCCATAGATTTAAAGATTTGGTTTTCAAGTTTGGTTTTACCTGTAGAAAGATTATTTCAAACGGGATAGCACATCCTCATTTTTATGGAAATGTTTACCGTGCCAGGAAATGTAGAAACGATCCTGGTAAACTTGTTGATCCTTTAAATAAACTTATTCTAAAAAGTTACCAATTCAACACTGTAATGAGATCATTGAATATGGTTTTTATTGGTGTTAATATTAAAAGCAAATTAAATATTATTGTTATATACATATACACATTCATGGATCTACAATCTGTCGATACCTGTATCTTGGCATTGCACAAGGTCATGTTTTTCTCTGACAGTTTATGACGTCTTTATACTTAATTTATTGGATGTAGCTATATATGATGTGTACTGATTGACCTTTCAGTCTTAAATACATGATTTTTCTATGAGTTGTTAGTGGCTTTGAACTATCTGTCAGTAACTCCGAGTACTCTCAGATCAGTACTAAGTGTCTTTTTGCTGTTGGGATATACAAGTACCCGAACACGCCGACCTTGTGTTTTGTTAGATGTAGTTCTATTTGTATTCATCTGATGATTTAAGCTTTTTTAACTGATTTTTATAGTTCGTTCTTATGTTGTACTGTTACATCACTGTCCCAGGCTAATGAGGGGATTGGGATCCCGCTAACATGTTTATCCCCGCCACATTTTGTATGTATGTGCCTGTCCCAAGCCAGGAGCCTGTAATTCAGTGGTTGTCGTTTGATGATGTGTTACATATCTGTTTTTCGTCCATTTTTTTGTAAATTAATTAGGCCATTAGTTTTCTCGTTTAAAATGTTTTACAGTTGTAATTTCGGGGCCTTTTATAACTGACTATGCGGTAAAGGCTTTGCTCATTGTTGAAGTCCGTACGATGACAATTTGTTAAAAAAAAATCTACCTTCAAATATCACAAATATGTTTTCAATTAGCAAATCCAGCATCGCTTGTTTTTCCATGTACCTTGTTTTACCTTTTTGTACACTATCAACAAAACATGTCGTACGGTATCCAAAATAAATAAATTTATAGCGTATGCTACCATTTTAATGTTGAAAAGCATAGTGGATTATTCCTTGAAAACGAGTTTAAATTTTACATAGTTAATGGTGGGATAAATGGTTGAATAATTAAAAGTTTTGATAGATCTAATTTCAGAGAAAGATCGAGATTTAAAATAATCAAGAAGTTCTTTAGAGTTTTGTTTTATAATCCACATATGGTGGATACCACTACTTGAGTAAACCGTATATTTCTCAAGAAAACCTTTCACTGCGGACATAATTTTTGTCAATCTAATGGATAATAAATAAATGTATAATAAATCACTTTTCACCCCTTCATTTAAAAAAAATCTAGAGCATAATGATATTTTACAGATATATCATTAGTGTGTTAGATGTCGTGAGTAGTTTCTTGTATAATTCGAATAAGTTTGATAGTTTGTTCTGATATTGTCCTGTTTCTCCATTGTCCCAGGTCAGATGTCCACACATATTTTTCACCCTGTTAAATTCTGTATGTGGGAACTCAAATGGCTGTAATTCAATTGTCATCGTTTGATACTTTACATTATATTTACTTTTCGTTTGTTGTTTAGAACAGAAGTGATGCCGTTGTTGTTTTACAACTTTTCATTTCAGGAAATCTCTTAGCTTTCTATTTGTTTTTGTCTATCGAAGGTCGTATGCTGTCTGGGATAGAGTTGCTGACATCTACACCATTTAGTTTCCGGTAATTTTTTCTCTCATCGCCCCTCATGCCACATCTCCATATTTTCTTTGGAATTAGTCTTTAGTAACTGCTAGACACTTAGATCTAATGGCAAGCTATATGTGTCAGATTATTTAGACAAGAGGTGAATAAATGTGAAAGCAAAAGATAAAAAAGATTTACCTCTCATGTTGATAAAAAAAAGAAGAAGAATGAGAATTTTATTAGTCTAAAATCCAAGCAATAGGATTGTTACTGAATACAAAACAAACAATTAAATGATAAACAGAAAATAATACAAACATGTAGTATTGAAAAAAAAATTTAATATGTATTCCAATACTATTTCGACAACACGTCTCCAATAAAAAGTTATCATTTAAAATATTCATTCATTCATTCTTTTATTTATTCATTCATTCATTCATTCATTCATATTCTAGGTTTATTAGGTTCTGTACATGTTATGACAAAATGGAATACAGCTTCCAACTCTTCACGGCTTAAAGGTCATATTTTTTTTCTATGGTTGTTTTACTGTATCAAACGCGTTCAATAGCCAGCATAGTATTTCAAATTCTAATTTTCGCATATGTTTTGTTTGTTACATTTTTATCTAAATTCAATAAGATGTACTTTTCAAGTTCATATTTTACTGTAAATTTTCTGTAGGTTCTTAGTTTATTTTAATTTATTGATTAATCATCATAAAAGAAACAACGTTTACCAAAATATATTGTAGTATCATTGAGCTTCGTAGGCTAAAAGTAATAGTTTTTTTTAGAAAAAGTACTTTGTTTTTCCCAAACATGAGTGTATTTCCTTGGAGTTCGGTATAAATATGATTTTACTTTTTTCAGTGGTTGTCATTTTTTTATGATGTTTAGAAGTGTTTCTCGTTTCTTGTTTTTTCTAAAGATGAGACTGTTGGTGTTCCTTTTTCCTGATTTTATTTTTACACTAGTCATTTGTTCGAAGTGAGCCAATGCTCCATGCTGAAGACGGTATTTTGATCTGAGCGTCACTGACGAGTCTTTATCTAAACGAAACGCCCGTTTGGTGTATCATATCATAAGCCTGGTACCTTTGATAACTATTGACTAAGAATACTATATTTTTTATGACTTGGAGGGAGCAGTGCACTCATACCACATCTTCTTATTTCTATAAATTTAAGTAAAACTATGAGTGTATTCCGTATTTCACTATAATATCGACAACAAAAATTCTCAAACAAGTTTAAAAATTGGACAATTCAACAGTCCGCGTATGTATCTATCACATGAATTTCAACTACACTAAACACAAAATAAATTCAAATTAATATTAACAAGAATAATGATAAAAAAAATAATTTCTTTAAATATAAATACTACTACTATTACAAGGGAATAAATACAAGAACATACAGAGCAGATAAGACGTATTTATTGATAGTGCTTGGATTGAAAACGTCAAACATGAGTATAAATCTCTACAGCGAAGTCTTATGGTCTCTTGTTGCATCGTTGGACTATTGCAAAATACGAAAAGATGCAAGTTTTCATTAAAGAAACAGTATACTTTTAAAACCAGCAATATGTAATTCAATGATTTTGTAAATTTAAAAATCACTTTCCAAATTTATACCTCATTCGACGTCCGCTTAGAACAAAAGGTCTTTTGCCAATTCTAGATTTATAGTTGCCACTGGTCGTGAATGGTCGCTTAACGGATTGAAAGGATATATTGTCTTGGGGACTATTTGAGATTAACGATTTTTCAGCACGTATTTGATGGTCGAATGGTAGTTGTCTATAACCTGATTTTGCTTCATTTCGTATTTTACTAAAGAGATAATCATGCCGAAAAGAAAATGATCGTTTTGGCATATCCTGGAATAGTTCACCTGGTGTCCTACCAAACGGCTCTTTTTGTGTGATTTCAAGAGGAAATGATTGACTTTCTCCTTCAAATAGCATTGCATGATGTCGTTTTATATTTCGATTCTCTGTGTTTGGTGTATCTCGTTGTTTCGATGAACTCCTAAAAATATATGGTCGTTTCGTATATCTGCGATAGCCACCATATATAACAAATGGTCTTGTATCTACCTGATAACTATTGTCTAAAACTATCGGGGATTTCTGTATATTTTCTTTTATTCCAGAATGGCTAGCTATATCATTAGGTCCTAATAATCTTTTGTCATTGCCAATTAAACCATCTACTTGTCCTTCCCAATGTCCCCGCTTTCCAAACCGGAAACCACTTCCTATAAACATTGGACGTCTTTCAATGAAACTTTTATGTACGACTGCTGGTTGTTTCCAATTTCTTACATAACCACCCATGACAAAAGGTCTTTTCACAATGTGACTACTTTCTTCATACCTTGGTATGCTTTCTAAAGGTTGGTCATGCAATACGCCGCGTTTTTTTAATTCATACCCTCCACTTAAGACAAATGGTCTTTTGTTTTCCTCAAGGTAAGCGTCATTTTGTTGTTGTCCTTTTCCAAAACTATACCCACTGGTGAATACCAATGGTCTTTTCAATTCAATGGATGATACGTCAGTATTAGTTCTTGGTTTTACAAAATCAAATCCATGTAAAACAAATGGTTGTCTGCTATTGATTACAAAAGGCATTTTTCCCTCAGTACCGTAGCCTGGCTCGCCGAAATAAATGGCATCATCATTTTCCGGGTACATTTCAGATAATGACCGCTTCCCAAATTTGAAATTTCCTAATACAAACGGTCGTTTAACAGCATGATTAATTTGAAAATCATTTAAACTGTCGTCTGTATATTTGTACTGATCACGTGGCATATCATTGTCCACAAAGTTTACTTCTGACAGAAGTGATTTTATGTTCGTATCTTGTTTAAATCCGTCGATTCCCCTTTTTCCAAATTTGTATCCTCTTGTCGCCCCTCCTCGTACGAACGGTCTTTTCTGATTTTCGATCGTATCATTTTCCTGTATATCTGTCTCTTCATCGTTAATGCTATCAAGTTTATCAGACTCATGTTGAATGTACAATTCTAGGCTATGTAACGCTTTGAGGAATTCTTTAGAATATTGCTCTGTTTCAAGATTATTCTTCATAGACATATCTATATCTGAAAAAGGAATAACAATAAAGTTTGTTTTTCAGTAGAGGACTTGTTTGTCCTACAATCAAGTGTTAATTTAGTTGCATTTTTTAATTAAAAAAATATCGTACAACAGCAAATGAACCAACTATCACAAAGACTAAGGGACGGCGATGGAAATTAGCACATCCTTTAATGCTTAGAAAAACTAATACTGTGTAGAAGCTTCAAAAGTGCGTTCCATTCAATGAGTACTTAAACATCTTTCTATAAATACATGATATTTTGCAACGATCAGCTTTATCTTTGAAAAAATAGTACGAAGTAAAATACCCTGGAAAACGAATATAGTTTGTCACATGTTAAGCGAATGAAATTATCATTTTGAAGTTTTCCAGGGTATTATTTAACCATGTTGTAGGGGTGTGAGACGAAATCTTTGTACATTTAAAAACAAAAGGTACATCTTGTGCAAGTCCAAACATATCTTACAGCAGAAATATTTCCTTGGACCAATAAACGTTATGTCTTCGCGTATTTCAACAATAACATCAAGTGCAACACTAAATCGTGAAATAAACGGACGTCTTTTTTAACGGTTATCCCATATTTTGCTTCATTTCACGATTAAGTAATTGGATCTCTCGTAAAGTCGTCTAGTCAGGTTAATCAGTATAAAGTAAGTGATATCTTTTGATTAAGTATTGTAAAATAAAACATAATTATGACAGGTGATTGAAATCGTCATATATCAAACGAATTGGTTACCTGTAATTCTATTTGAACTGTAAACGTTTTGAACATTGACAGTCAACATCAGTAGTAGATTCATCATCTTCACAGCCATTTTTTAGTTCTGAAATTTAAATTTTATTAAATAAATATGTATGATTGATTAATAATGAATATCGGAAATTGACATTGACGGAGATACCGAGATTGTATACGAGGTAAAGGGGTTAACTTAAGGTTTTTATAAGTTACCGATTGTAAGTTGATTTGCATAGTACGTGACACGTATCCTGTTGATTCCTTTTTGGTGTTCACGCGATTCCCTTTCATTTTGCAGTTTTTTATGGACTTCCCCCTTTTGAATTAACTTGGAGTTCGGTATTTTAGTTTTATTTTTTGCGAATCCCGTAATTAGTTTTGTTTTTTGCCATTATTTGTGTCTTTTCAAAGAAATGATCAGATATGAACATCGATAAAATGTTGTTGCCTTAAATTTGTGTCATTTTAAAAATCTTTTGAAATGAAAAAAATGTTAATTTATTTATCATCACTTTCTAAATCACTTCTGTACAGCATTATGTTACTTTTTGAATGTGATGTAATGCCAAACACGAATGGTCTCGAGAAGAGTGAATATCAATAACTTTTTCAAAAACGAATGAGTAATCTCTCAAAGGGACAGTCAAACTCATAAATCTAAAATTAGACAATAGCTATTAAAAAAAAAAATGCGTAATCATACAGTACATTTAAAACTATTATGTTAATTGATGATGCTATGATTTAATTTTACTTTGTCCTTGAATTTGCAATCTTAAATTGGAAAGGAAATCATTTTGTATTCATATTGACTGTACTATCAAGACGAGACTTTATTTACATATAAATTTGCTTTCATTTTGATTCCAATCTGGCTTCCCCTGTTAACCAAATGATGCATCAACAATGTGTAAGACAGAAATTAGATTGGCACATTAACCTGATAAAATCCACCATATAATACCAAAGATACAAAACTGTTAAAAGTAGCACAACCGTCTTTGTTTTTAGAAAATGCAACATTTTAGGTTTGAAATGCTACATACATTTTAAATGATGCATATGTTTGAAATAATGCAACATCAGAATATGGTGCGATGTAACGACCAATAAGATACTAAAAGAAAGAAGAATTAAAGAGCTTCTGCTCAAACACACTGTTATTGATATTAAATGGCAATAACATTTGATTTTTCCTACGATTTAAGTATTAAGTATTGAGTGTTAATAAACTAGTTTATATGATATACTGGTAGTATAATATAGCTATGTCATGTGTTAATTAAGAAATAATTCCTGGAAGCCATATATTGTTGGAAATTTACACATGGCCATTATTATGTATATCTCTGAGTCTGCGCTAAGTATATTTTATCGAGAATTTTATCACAGTGTTGTTTACAAAGCTAAGGAAGCACGTCATATTAGAATTAGAACATGACGGTTTTTTTTTTAAAGTGGATAACATTTAACATTTTAATTAGGTTATAATTACGTACTTTTACTACTTCCAATAAACATGAAAAAGTACATGTATGTTGTAGTAATGTCATTATCAATGAAATTTGTATAAATTGTTAGTCCTTTTTGTAAAGAACGTTTTCAAAGATTAGTGTTCTTATCGTACAGATTTAAGATAAGTCTGAATATAATTGTAATAGCCAAGTGCAACCCGAAATCGTAAGTCAAAATAGAACAAACCTGCAAATGATATTCAAATAGTCCATTTGTAAAATTGATAGACATATTGTTCAATTGTAAACATGATAGACTTATATACTTGTAAAGGAAGTAACGTTTTATATTCGAATACTGTAACTGAGACTTATCTTTTTGTTTTTAAAAGTGGGACAAAAGATACCAGAAGGACTTTCAAACTCATAAATCGAAAATAAACAATAATACAAACAGACAAGCAATAGTACAAATGACACAACATAGAAAACTAAAGAATAAACAACACGAACCCCACCAAAAACTAGGGGTGATCTCAGGTTCTCCGGAAAGGTAAGCAGAACCTGCTCCACATGTGGCACCCGTCGTGTTGCTTATCCGGTTAATAGTCTAATTCGGTAGGTCACATTTATGAAAGGGAAGGGGATTGTAGTTACGACGTAAGGAACATATCCGATATCATTTTTTAAACGGTTATTCCATAACGGTCAACCAACTCGTGATGGCGTCGTAACATTTACGAAGAGATGATTTCAACTTCACCATTTGGAACTCTTGATTTAATAGCTTCCTTGGGAGCAATAACCCTCTATCAAGAAAATCATGATAGGAAATGCAAGCATGGGAATATCGTATCACTTGGGAGATATATACACCGTAAGCAGGTGCTGCTGTGATGTTTCTTCTTAGAAATGGAAAGTTCACAATTGGAAAGATGAAATAATCTCTTTTGTCGTAAAGTTTTGTTTTCAATCGACCCTCACTGTCAATTTCTAGATGTAAGTCAAGATATAATTTAGATGTAGACATCGATTTAAAACACAAGATTCAGTTTTTATAAACTTTTATATCGACATTTGGAAACTATCGATGCTGCATTTTAACAAATAAAATAAAATTATAAAATAAAAAGAAGAAAACAAAATATTTCATCTCAAAGAGTGAACAAAATTGTTTTGAAAATATCGTTTTCTATTTTGACCGAAGCTTTTCTATTTACTGTCAGGTAAAACTACAAAAATTATATTAGGAATATCTTACCTGAATCTCATCACCGAGTAATTCTACAATAATCCAAACACGTTCACTGTTTTATATATTTATTCATAGTATCTGCGTAGGATATGAAATCGCTAATAAATGAACCAATCGAAACTAATCCTTTTTTATGCTGTCGTTACCAGGTTTGACGAACGTTTGACAAACCCTGAAAACAAAAGTAGAGTAAGAAGTCATGTGACATTAATTGAAGCTTGATTCAATATCCGGTTCCTGACTAATAATTGACTATTCATATCATATAGACATCTGCATTAAGCGTTGACAATGATGTTATACAATACTATTGTACTACCATATAAGTACTTTGATTTGTTGTTCATAGGTTATATGAAGAATAATTTTTATAAAGGAAAATAGAGATGAACTAAAAGTGGAAATTACTCTATTATTCTCTGGTAAAACACAGCTTGCATTCTAATAGCATCAATTGATTAAATAACTTTATATTCCAATAGATGCGCCTTATATCTTTCATTGTTGGTATATAATAATGATGAATCTTCAATTAAATATTTCGGGTTATTTTTTTTTATTCACGTTTTAATTGGGATTTTTTTTTTTTTTGCTGACGGTAATTCGAGCTTTTTTTTCAAAAACTTAGATTACGTTATCGCATTCTTAGTAAAAAAAAAATCATACCCAATTTTTTTTCGCGATTGGTTTCTAACGATATTGCTCATTGCATGTTTTAAAATATATTAAAGGGGTAAATACCACGTTCTTTTAGTCCGTAACTAATAAAGCCACCATTTTGAATTCCTTTTTTTTTAGGTATGTACTTTTTTTAAAATAAACATAACAGTCACATTTTTTTAGCCTTCAAATCTTCTTTTTGTCAACATTGATACCATTCCGAAACATACGAAAGTTATAAATACGTCCAGTGTGTATGTTTGACATCGTCTGTATACCCATGACGTCATATTGTTTAGTTGCTAAAGGCCATGCAACACTATATTTATTCACAGTATCTGCGTAGGATATGGAATCGCTAATGAAGGAACTAATCAAAATCATCCTTTTTATGCTGTCGGTACCGGGTTTCGCAAACTTTTTCATTTATGTCATTTTAAGCCAAAATATTTATAAAATTGTATTTATTCTAATATGCTGCATTAGTATGGAGATACCTGTATTGTATTTTAAGCTTGTCCTTCGTAAAGCTTGCTTTAACAGTCGCAAATATCCGACAATTTGCGACAGTAAAATCTAAGTTTTACGAAGGCCTAGCTTATAATACAAGAGAGTAAACTCATAATACCCGAAAAAGTGAAATATTCCTGATTTGGTACAGGCAATGCAGAAATGATGGATTAAACCTACTTTTATAGCTATCTACAATTCTCACTTGTATGTAAGTCGTATAAAATTCCATTATACTGACAACGTTGTGTGAACAAAACAAACAGACATGATAGGTAAAATGTTAAAATAGGGGTACACAGTCAACATTGTGTTTTAATCTTAAACACTAAAAATACAATCAAATATGCAATAAAGAAACAAAAAAAAAAGGCTTATAGGCAAAGCACATAAACAAAAATGAAAGACCAGAATACAAAAAATACTGCCATTGCACAATACCACAATGACGAGATCTATAAGAACCTATGCACGTAAATTGTTTATCACCAAAAAAATAAACTAAACAGTAAAAGGAATATTCAAAATGACAAATAAGAGAATTTTATACCGCGTTATTAAGATGATAAACAATACCATTTTTTCTTTAAAAATGTCCTGTATCAAGTCAGGAAAATGGCCATTGTTATATCATAGTTCGTTTCTGTGTGTGTAACATTTTTACGTTGTGTTTCCGTTGTGTCGTTTGTTTTCTCCTATTTTTTAGTGTGAATTCACATTAAAGACGTGTCACGGTACTTTTCTATCCCAAATTCATGTATTTGGTTTTGATGTTATATTGGTTATTCTCATCGGATGTTATCTAATGCTTAGTCCGTCGCTGTGTGTGTTACATTTTAATGTTGTGTCGTTGTTCTCCTCTAATATTTAATGTGTTTCCCTCAGTTTTAGTTTTTTACCCCGATTTTGTTTTTTGTCCATAGATTTTTGAGTTTTGAACAGCAGTATACTACTGTTGCCTTTATTTATTCAGCAGGACACAAAATCGATACTTTAAGACCATCATGTATTATTTGTGAGGTTTATACGAATTATTTATCAATTTATTTGTAGAAATTCATGTCGTGGCACGTTATAAAGTACAATAACAAAAATCCAAAACAGAAAGTCCCTAATGTGAAATTGCAAAATTAAAAGCTCATACCTATCAAACGAACGGATAACAACTGTCTATTCCTGACTTGATTATGATTAACATTATTATCATTTGCGAAAGACCAAATGGCTGATCTGAAAGGTACGCCATCTACTTGGAAGTATACATGGGTAACAACAGTGAACCCTACATAAAGCCGACGAGGAAAGACATGACGTCGAACACCGAAAGCTGTGTGTCTATGTAGCCTAGGTTTTCGAGTGGTCAAATGCGCATGCCACGGTGCAGAAAATGTGCCACGCCGTCACATAAGAAAGGGTTTGAATTCCTCGGAGGTTAGAATAAAGTTAGAGTAACCGGTAGGCGTTGCATTGATTGTGTCTAAATTTCATGAACTGATGTGAGCAAATAAATGGCAACCTTAACCTTTTCACACCAACTTTTTATACAATCCTAAATGACGGCTTTGTGGTGAAGTTAAGCATGGGTCTCACCTGTCCCTGATTATTTCTACTTATTTAATTGAATGCAATAAGATACCGTGATTTTCCATGGAGTCAAATATATAAACACATAATTGCACTCACCTGATGTCATTCATCGATATGCTTTAGCTGACTATGCGGTATGGGTTTTGCTCATTTTTGAAGGCCGAACGGTGACCTATAGTTGTTAATGTCTGTGGTCATTTTGGTCTTTTGTGGATAGTTGTCTCATTGGCAATCATACCACATCTTCTTTTTTATATTTAATCTTTAGATTAGTTATTCTATTATTATAAGTTATGTAATTCTGGATGTGACGTCTGGTTATAAATAATGAGATGCAAAATATGATTGACAATAAGATAACGCATAAAAACGCTGCAATTAAAATATGCGACAAGTTGCAACAGAGTAAAACATCAGTTTGAATTATGCTTTTATATTTATGATACACAGCAACCAGAATCTTATAAATCAGTTGTTGTAAAAGGTTCATGTCTGTCGGAATTTTTGGTTTCGTTACTTATTTTTTTTAATAATGCAGTCTCCTCGCTTTACTTTGTTTTTTTTACATTTTGTTATGTTAGCATATGCTGTATGGGTTTTGCTTATTATTGAAGGCCATACAGGGACTTGAAGTTGCTCACATCTACGTCATATACTTGATAGTTGGCTATTGGCGATCATACTACATCTCTATTTTTACATAAAAAATTATGTAAGTTTAAACACAAAGTGTGCACATGTTTGTCCTCTTTCGTTGTCCTCTTTCGTTCATTTTTTTTTATTTACTTATTTTTATGTGCGTCAAATGAGAAAAAAAGTAACAAAGCCGAAAACCGCAAGACCTCCATGTATATTATTTCTTTAGATAGAACTAAATATCAGTTGCTAGAAATGTTTAACACATTATGAAACTTCTTCGCTGGGTTTCTTTTTACGTAATCATTGAAAGCGCCAACTAAATATAGGTAGATGTGGTATGAGTGCCAATGAGTCAACACTCCATCCAAGTAACAATTCATAAAAAATAAACCATTGTGACCTATATTTGTTAATTTCTGTGTCATTTTGGTCTGTTTGGAGAGCTTTCCCATTGGCTATCCTACCACATCTTCTTTTTCATATATACATTACATACATAATTATGGCCTTCAACACGGAGCCTTGGCTCGCACAGAATAGCAAGCTATAATCGGCCCTTAATTACTAGTGGAAAACCATTCAAACGAGAAATCCAACGGTCTAATCTATTAAAAGTGGACGGTATTGTGGCTACAACAATTGCATTATATTCGTCGGCATCTTTAAAATAATCTAACAAATACCAACAAAATAAAGATAACTAGTATTAACTTAAAAACACCTACTTAAAATTTAGATAACTGATGCTTCTCCTCATATCTTAGAAGAATTTGACACCTGTTGATGCAAAGCGTGTCCTTACGTACTTTCAGCTAAGTACAAGATTGCAAATGTACATATACTATTTTTTCTATGGGAAAACCTGAAGATTTCGGTCCCTTTTGAAAAAATATATTAAGCAAAATGGATACTTGCTTCCATTGGTGTACTCTGAAGCTGAATATACTATTTTTTTTCAAATAGGACCAGTAACATATGCAAGAAGCCAGAGAAAACAGTTCAACAATAATTTATTTAGCATGTTCAAAAACAAAATAAATGAGAATTTGCGTTTTATTCAGACTGTAAAATTATGATTAATTTTTTTATGAAAATCTGTTTGTTCCAGTCATCTTTATGAATAAAAATTGTATATGTGACACCAAAGTGATGACTGAATTCAGTCATCTTGCACTACAACTTTCATCTTAATTTATTAATTCAATATTCAATTGATAATACATTAAAAATTGGAAATTGGGTGTGTGCAATATCCTACATAACAAGTAAATGCTCTAAGGGGTACAGTTTTAACAGAAGTGCATTAGAAAACTGTTGACCGAGTTCAGTCAATTTACAAACATTAAGAATCAACTTCCTTTTTCCAAACTACACTTTAGTATTATAGAAAACTTATTACAAATTTATTCTACATATACATATTAATGTTAACAATAACGAAAATCTTGACTGAATTCAGTCACCGGCACCATTATTCATTGACATTATAAAAGTACATCGGTTTGTACTGTAGAAATTTCTATACAATATAGACAAATAAATTTTTAAAAAGTCTATGACTGAATTCAGTCACATACTATTATCGTTCTTACTTATACATTATGATATTTTCCCTGTTTTTATCCACACCATAGATGTTTTAATAAGTGATCTTGTAGTTTTAAGACATTAAAACAGATGGTCTATATTCCTATTGACTGTGTATGATGCCTTGCAAATTCTTTGAGCGTTGTAAGGTAATCTTCTGCTGTTACTACTAATAGAGGGCGTACCTCTATCAGCAACATATTCATTTTAGAAACAGTGCTGTATAGACAATCCATAAATCAGTAGCGTTGATAGCAAAATATATATGGCCATTACTGGGTTCAGATCGCAACCTGATTCTTAAATATTTTCCTGTTTCATTTTCTTAATATCTATATCATTTTTATCCTCAATTGCCAATTTTAACTTCGAGGTTGCCTTGAACGTAGTTTGCACAACTTTTTGGAATTTCATATCATCAATGCTCATCAATGCTCATCAACTTTGTGCTTGTTTGGCTTTATGAATGTTTTGGTATGAGCTTCACTGATGAATCTTATCTAGACAAAACGATCGTCTGGCGTATTAAATTATAATCCTGGTACCATGTTGTCCATTGCTGATAAAACTTCTTTTATCTGCAAAGAAATTGTATCTTTGAATTTGATGTTATATGTGCATATATTTTATAATTAACGACTTTAAAGACACTAGTTATCTTTATATATGAATATCTAGACGCTTATCATGATCATTTATCATGTTTATTGAATTTTTGAATTTAAGCAAAATAAAATGAAATTGATATTTGGCTTAGAGTTAAGAAATGAACCACAAATTCCTTTTTTAGTATTCACTGAAGAAGGTACGAATACTTACAATATATACAAATTTGCACCTGTATATGACCAATCAAAGAACTCCATATGTTTTTTGTTAATTTGAGAAATTACAGGGAAAAAAATGATAACTTTTTTGGAAAATAACCTTGCATTGCATACGTATATAAATCTTCCATACAATTGAAGATGACAGACATCAAAATCTTCCATGAGGTACGAAATGGTTTTATCATGTTTCAAGGTTTCTAGATGAACATGTACTCTTGTCAAATGTAAAAATAAATCTTCCCTACGAATAGATGAAAATTAATTATATTATATTCTGCTACATAAAGTACATGAAAATGTTGTGTACAAAATAAGTAAATTAATATATGTTTGTGGAACTGAATAAGGCAAAACAGTTCATTGTCTTCTTGTATCAATGGTACAAATGAATTTTTATACATCCGTCAACATTTTTACGGGACGTATTGTGGTATACAAATGTTCGGCGTCCGTCTGTCCGTCCGTTCGTCTGTCCGTCTTTCTGTCTATCTCTCCGGCATAAAGATGTTGCACCGTAACTTAAGAACGACTTATCCAAATTTCATGAAACTTAAAATATGTGGTTTCTTATGATGGTCAAACGATCTGGTTACTTTTTGGTAAAAATCAATAGATTAAAATTTTTTGAGTTACGGGACTTTGTACCTAAAGCAGAGGTGTGTTTTTCCCATGTCGCGCCGTACCTCAAAAACGATTTATGATAATTGATTTAAACTTAAATGATTAATACACTTCTTAGTTATTTTAATCTAAAGATCTGTATAGATTTTGATGATGATTCAAAATTTTATATTTGAATTATCTAGTATTTTGTAATAAAAAGGGAAAGGGTTTTTTTTACATGTCACGCCGTATCTCAAAAACAATTTATGATTATTGCTTAAAACTTAATACACTTCTTAGTTATATTAATCTAAATATGTGTATACTTTTTTTTGTTTTGATTCAAAAAAGGCTACATCATTACTTGAAACCAAGCTGCTAGTTATAAACGATTTCTATTTATCCCAAAATGTTAATTTGTCTAGATTAGGTCAGGTTGCCGGGCTATAATTATCGGACCATTTTATTCTGACAGGAGGGGAAAGCTAGGGCTGACAAATATATGTTAATATACATGCATGCCTACTGAATTTTTCTGGTCATGAAGCTTAAAAATTGCCGCTGCCAGATTTCCGTTCAATAAGAATAAACAATAAAAAAAACCAATAAGATATTCACGAGTCCCTCGATGATCTCAACAGCTGTTTAACGCCCAGTCCTCCCTATATGAGCCCCACCCGGTGCCACACCTCCTTATAGCCCGGCAACCTTACCTAACCGAAATGATTTACGATGTTAATCAATAAAGCTTCTTTATTTTAAATTCATGTCATATAAAATTTAAAAAATCACTTATTTGCAATGGATTCGTAACAATATAACCCTAATATTCAATTCACAAACTATGTTGTAGTCCGCCTGTCTATCCTGTCAAGCAATCAGCCAGGATAACAAAATTACCCATTACATACCCCTAGGACAAACCCCAATTAATGTGCAAATATTTTCATGGAGAAATAAAATTAGTGTAAGCATGTTGCAGATAATTGACTCTGTAATGCAGATGGCGAGAACTACGATCATCAAAATTTGCATTTTTTTCACAGATCGTAGTATGATCGTGTCCTAGTAGGACTGCGGTATTATGTATGATGTGCCAGATAAACGTTAACATTTTTTTATTTGATTTTTTTTTTAATCAGGCCATTGCTTCTATTGTTTTATTTCATTTACATCTTATATTATGTTAAGTGTTAGATACATGAAAATGTGGTATTAAGGCCAATGAGACAACTCTCCATCCAAGTCGCAATTTATAAATGTTGTGTGACTGAATTCAGTCAACATTTGGTGAAAATAATGAACAGGATAAGAGTTAATTTAGCTGTTATTCTGTGATATGTTGTTTGTATTCATCTATAATCCGAATTCTGTTTTATCTGAATTATCGCAGTTTGTGTTTTATTTAAGAAGCAACAAGTACAAATAAGAGTTATGTTACTTTTTATCATACTGATTGAATTCTGTGATATAAAGATGAAATCGAGTGACTGAATTCGGTCACTCAAATAATAATTACAATACAATGTTTTATTTATGTTTTGTAAGTTGATCATACTTATAAATAAAGTAATCAGAAAATTGACAAATTGAACCAGAGAGTGTTACGCATTTTTCCTCTACAAAATACGTGATGTTTTAGATGTTTTAAATCTATTTTTGTGACCGCTGAAAAGATTCACTTCTGTTTGTAAACCTCATATGGTATATTTGCAAAACTTTTTCCAAACAGTAAGAACAATATCTCGTGTATATATGCTATCGATTGAAAGTCTACATCAGTCAATGTATTTCGATGCTTTAAAAGACAAGGTTTAATAAAGAAATGTCGAGTTTTTTATTTGTTTATAAATGAAATTTTTGCATGCATTAATAATTATAATATTAAAAACACTAAAACATAAATTATAATTCTTGGTCAATAATCTATAAATAACATCATAACTATAAGAATTGATACTGTAATTAATCTGAAACAAAAAGTAAAATCACAAAAATACTGAACTTAGAGTAAAATCAATTCGGAAAGTCCATAATCACATGGCAAAATCAAATAACAAAACGCATCAAAAACGAATGGACAAGAACTGTCATATTCCTGACTTGGTACAGGCATTTTCAAATGTAGAAAATGGTGGATTAAACCTGGTTTTATAGCGCTAACCCTCTCACTTTGATGACAGTCTCATCAAATTCAGTTATATTTACATTGATAAACGACCCTTTTATCTATATTCCTATGAAACCAACAATTAAAAAAGAAGACAGATATGTATTATCCTATTTTTTTTTTACTGTACAACTGAAATCATGTCTTTAAGCATGTCTTCTGTCATATCTTATATAGTTTGTTTGAATTTGCATTTGTATTAAGGAAATAAGACGTAGAAGGCAAAACTTTGACAGTTTATGTATAAATAATTCACAATGTTTATAGAATCGGGACGATTTAGAGCTTCATAACTATATTATATAGACATCTATCGGTTGTTGAAAAGTGAATGCTGCTCTCAAGATTACTCTTTTGACTATTTGTGGTTGTATTGGTGTCTTACCACTTTGAAATGATGCTTTTATGCAATTGAGTAAATCGTTTTTGATGGATATACACCTTTATCGTAGAGCTAGTATAAAAAAAAAGATGTGGTAAGATTGCCAATGAGACAACTCTCCACAAAATGACACAGAAATTAACAAATATAGTCTAAGTATGTATCTGTACTTGCTAGCTTTCATTCATATTTTATTTTAAGAACATTTTTATGTATGCGTGATTTTTCATTTGCCTCCTCAAAGCATTAATTCAAAACCACAGTTGTGCCCAATAAAAAGTACTTTGAGAAATTGCATGCTGATAGTATAAAAAAAAGTACGTAATTTGAAGAAAACTTGAAAGAAACTAGATTGTACGGAATAAGATCATTGTAATTTATAATTTTAGAATTCAAGCTAAGTATTAATTTTCATATAAAATTGAAAATGGAAATGGGGAATGTGTCAAAGAGACAACAACCCGACCAAATAAAAAACAACAGCAGAGGGTCACCAACAGGTCTTCAATGTAGCGAGAAATTCCTGCACCCGGAGGCGTCCCTCAGCTGGCCCCTAAACAAATATATACTAGTCCAGTGATAATGAACGCCATACTAATTTCCAAATTGTACACAAGAAACTAAAATTAAAATAATACAAGACTAACAAAGGCCAGAGGCTCCTGACTTGGGACAGGCGCAAAAATGCGGCGGGGTTAAACATGTTTGTGAGATCTCAACCCTCCCCCTATACCTCTAGCCAATGTAGAAAGTAAACGCAAAACAATACGCACATTAAAATTCAGTTCAAGAGAACTCCGAGTCTGATGTCAGAAGATGTAACCAAAGAAAATAAACAAAAAGACAATAATACATAAATAACAACAGACTACTAGCAGTTAACTGACATGCCAGCTCCAGACTTCAGTTAAACTTAAGATTATGATTTCATCATATGAACATCAGGCACAATCCTTCCCGTTAGGGGTTTAGTATCATACCATCATAACATATATGAGAAGAACATAACCCGTGTCATGCCAACAACTGTTTTTAGAATAAATGTGCTTAGTTCCGATGCAAAGACCTTATCAGTGACTCAATATTAACGCCAACATATGCAATCTTTAATGACTTGACAACAGTATCGTAATTATATTCCTTCTTAATAAGTCTATTTAAAGGTTTTGTAAGTTTCTAAGGTGAATACTGACACCTTTGTGCTTTATAAAGAATATTTCCATAAATAATTGGATGTGATATACCTTGAACGTATTAGAAGTCTGCATGTTGAGCTATATTTACGAATGATGTCTTTATACCGATGATAAAATTTAGTAAATTTTTTGACTAGTTTGTGATATCGAAAACCCTGGTGTAATAATTTTTCAGTAATACATAAATTTCTCTCGTTAAAATCTAAAACATTGTTACATACACGAGCGAATCGTACAAGTTGAGATATATAAACACCGTAAGATGGTGACAAGGGAACGTCACCATCTAAAAACGGATAATTAACGATAGGAAATGAAAAATCATCCCTTTTATCATAAATTTTAGTATTCAGCTTTCCATTAGTGATATAGATATCAAGATCGAGAAAAGGGCAGTGGTCATTGTTAGCATTAGCTTTATTTAAAGTAAGTTCAACAGGATAAATTTCATTAATATACATACTGAAGTCGTCATTATTGAGAGCCAAAATATCATCCAAATATCTAAAAGTATTATTAAATTTGTTCATCAGATGTTGTTTCGATGGGTCTTTGCTTATGTTCATTAGTGTCCTGTTTAGAACCAAGAAATATATTCTAATAAAAACATGAATGATTTAAAACTATTTTTATCTGCTCACATGTTTTGGTTTTCTCTCTTCAGGACTTCTGACACATCTGAAGTTACAAATTAGCAGGATGAAAATAGCCCGGAAAGGGGTGGTCGTATCGAATACGAACAGATTTGTCCGATCTGCTAATTGGTACTAATATATAAGGACTATATATGACGTTGACGTACTGAATAGGGGTGGTGTTTATGAACAAACAACAGTAGAAAAACACCATTAGAGTAGCCTTGAACATACATGTTTAGTAAGTTCCAATAAAACGAAATAATAAAACTACTATCATTTGATTAAAGTAGAATATTTAAACATCCATTTTATCAAAACTTCTCTAATGCATGCATATATCAAAAGGTAAAATTAAAAAATACCGAACTCAGAGAAAAATTCTAAATTGAAAGTAATTTATTAAATGTTAGAATAAAAAAAATCCTAAGCTCTCAACGAACAGCATACTATACAGGACCCCACAAATTACTACTGTTCAAACATTCAAAAAAGAAAACCAACAGTCTAATATATATAAAGAGAACGAGAGATTAACAAATTATATGGCTCGTCTCGATAAAAAAAAACAAGAAAAAATAAAACAAGTAAACATACACTGATCGAATAAGTTTGATCTATGACACAATATAAATACAATGTGTTTAAATTAATGTCAAAAATACATCTATTACCTTGCACGAATTGACGTTAGATAAAAAAAAATACACATATAACTATTAAAGAATAATTACTTGTTTATAGAATTTTATGGAACCAAATAATCATTGACCCCTATCCTATATTTGATAATTGTTTTTCTTTCCGGTATTTTTCAGGCCAAATTATTTCATCTCGTGTTTGTAGATTATTTTGTATGTCATAATTTGTTTCTCCAGATATTGTGCCAAAGCGTTACGATAAACATGTATTTTGAACTATCACAAGCATATTCAGGAAAAGTATTTTTGAAAAATACCAGTGAATGGACGCTAAACCTCTCTTGGTCACTAGTTGAAGTAACAAGTGACATTTTCTACACAATTAAACACTACAACATTATAGATCTGTTTACTTATAACAAGTATTGAATAGAGAAGATATATTAAACATTCGAAATTTAGTTTTAGTATTCTCGTAATTGGTAAACAATACTAATAATATCTTAGAAAGATACAAGCGTATATAATAATATGCAAAGTAAAAAAAAAAGCAAATACTTTGTGAAAACAGGATAAACAAGAATGTGTTCACAGTTCACGAATGCCCTACTAACACTATCATTTCAAAGGGAACATGTGTACTAAGTTTCAAGTTGATTGGAAATTCAACTTCCTCAAAAACTACCTTAACCAAAACGTTTAACCTGAAACGGGACAGACGAAAGGACGATCGGACAAACCCTACGCACAGACCAGAAAACATAATGCCCCCTCCTTCTATCGTTGGTGGGGCATACACAAATTCTTTATAAAAATTCCATTAAGAAGGTAAAATATGAAAAGCGTTTTCGATCTATGAAAATATCTAAAAAAAAAAAAACAAAAAAAAAACAACTTTCAACCAAATCCATGATACCAGTAATATCATTTAAATGTTATGTTTTTAGTGTTTTAACTTTACAAATGAAATTGAGAAAGGAAATGGAGAATGTGTCAAAGCAACAACAACCCGACCATAGAGCAGACAACAACCGAAGGCCACCAGTGGGTCTTCAATATAGCGAGAAACTCCCGCACCCGGAGGCGGTCTTCAGCTGGCCCCATAAAAATATGTATACTAGTACATTGATAAAGGACGTCATACAAAACTCCGAATTATACACAAGAAACTTAACTTAAATTAAAAATCATACAAGACTTACAAAGGCCTGAAGCTCCTGACTTGGAACAGGCGCAAAATTCCGGCGGGGTGAAACATGTTTATGAGATCTCAACCCTCCCACTTTACCTCTAGCCAATGTAGAAAAGTAAACGCATAACAATACGTAATTAAAATTCAGTTCAAGAGAAGTCCGAGTCCGATGTCAAACGAAAATAAATAAAATGACAATAATACATAAATAACAATAGACTACTAATAGTTAACTGACATGCCAGCTCCAGACCTCAATTAAACTGATTGATAAATTATGTCTTCATCATATGAATATCAGACACAATCCCTTCCGTTAGGGGTTTAGTATCATAAAATTCCTTTTGAGATTTTCCTGAAGTAGTTGAGTTTTTGTTAAGAAGACAATACGCCTGGATGAATCCTTGGTTTGATGTTTTAATAGAAATATAGTAAAGAACGCTTTGGAATTATACACCATGAACTTTCTTTGTGTAATCTTTCAAAAATCAATTTATGTGAGATTTAAAAAAAAAAAGATGTGGTATGATTGTCAATTAGGCAACTCTTCCCAAAAGATTACTGCAATTGGTTAACTTTTCAGACTTTTAAGCAGAAATTTAATTCCACAAAGATACGTCAATTAATAAAGGCAACAGTAGTATACCGTTGTTCAAATGTCATCAGTCGATTTAATTGGAGAAAACAAATCCGGGACTAAACTCGTGATAAATTCCCAGAATAAACATGTGTACGTCACGCGCGCGTTTCGTCTTTAAATTAAGTCATCAGTGACTCTCGAATTAAGAAAGCCTAGCTACGTGAGACACAGTATCTGCTCTTTAAAGAAAGGGATACGTGCAGTGTAACATTTTTCTATCGCGATAACCTTTCCAATAAAGATGATATCATATCCTTAATGAATAATACTAAAAATGGTAATACTGATAATGATTATCATGATAACAGTAATAACAGTAATAATAATACTAATAAAATAATGATAGGAAGAATTATATTGTTCTTGAAAACTATGTACATTTATAAAAATTATAAATGTAAAGGTAACTCCTCCAGGTTAGTCTATAATTGAATGTTTATGATTGTATTGTTCACATGTGCTATAATAATATTTAATGTAATTGTTTATACATATATATTATCAGTAACTATGTAATTTGCAGTTAATGAGAAATAAAATGCATTCATTCTTTCAAGAAGAAGAAGAAGAAAATAATAAAGATAAAAATCTTCATTAAATTGAATGGTCTATAATAGATTGTATTGTCTATTAAAAAACTGTCTTTTAAAAAAAGAAGAAGTGGTATGATTGCCAATGCAACAACTCTCCACAAGAGACCAAAATGACACAGAAATTAACAAGTATAGATCACCGAACGGATAAACAATTAATTTTAATAACATTATAATTTGCATATAATTTGCATATTTACAAATATGTGTATGTTATTGTTCCTTAGTAAAGCCTTTGCTTTCCTCGAACTCTGATAGATCATTGCTACCGAAACTACTTCCGTAACGTAAACACTATGTCTTTTTAATGTAAGATATTTAAACGCAATTCTTACGAATGATATGCAAGAGTTTCACCTGCATATGGGATATAGATTTCCCAACTTATTCGGTATTCGACAGATTGCAGCTCCTACTCAGAATTTGTAAAACGTCACCAGTGTCTGTCAAAGTTGATGAACCAGGGGTATGTCAAAGAACGTCCAATTATTTTCCTAAACAAAAAAAGTTCATCGGAAGGTACCATGACCTTGTTGATAAATATTCCGTTCCAACTTCACATACAATACACGATGGTCTTTAAGAATAGTTTCTGAGTACTGACGTTGTTTATCATCTTAATAACGTGTTTAGCTATTCTTTTATTTGTCTTTATGAACTTTTACTGTTTAATCTGTTTCTAATATATCCAGTTGACGTGACTCGGTACTTGTACATCCCGTTCTTGTGTTATTGCTCTATCATAATTCTTTTATTCTATTTTTCCTGATGTGTTTGTCTTTCTGCCTTTTGGTGTTTTTTAGTAACCCTAGTCTTTGGTGGGGTTGGTGTTGCTTATTCTTTAGTTTTCTCTGTTTTTCTGATGTGTACTATTGTTTGTCTGTTTTTCTTATTTTATTCTTCGCCATGGCGTTGTCAGTTTATTTTCGATTTATGAGTTTGACTGTCCCTCTGGTATCTTTCGTCCCTCTTCTAGTACATTTATGACGTGTCTGTCTCTGTACTTATACATCCCGTCATTGTGTTATTATAAAACATTTTTGTATTCTTGTCTTTCATTTTTGCTATTGTACTTTGTCTATATGCCTTTGTAAGTTTCTTTAGTACATACATGACGTTTCTCTGTACTTATACATCCCATCATTGTGTTATTGTACTACGGTTAATATGTATATATTTATCTTTAATTTATGCTTATATGCGTGGTCGATATGCCATTTTGTGCTTCTTTGTTACATTTTATTTTGTTTTGATAGTGATTAAGATTATTACACAATGTTGACTGATGTACCCCTAATTTGACATTTCTACCTTTTATGTCTGTTTGATTTGTTTACACATCGTTGTCAATATAATGAAATGTGTACGACTGTCATGCACGTGGGAGGTTTTGCTATCTTTAAAACCAGTTTTAGTCAAGCATTTTCAAAATAAGAAAATGCCTGTACCAAGTCTGGATTTTGACAGTTCTATTCGTTTAATGTGTTTGAGCTTTTAATGTTTTAATTTGATAAGTGACTTTCGTTTGAAATTTTCCTTGTAATTCGGATTTTTTTGTTAGTTATCTTCATTATAAATGATCTCTTTCCTTTGTACGTCGAGTTTTAATATACTTGCCGTTTATATTTTATTACTTTCCTTTAATGTAAATTATCTTATTGTAAACAAGAATTTTAGCAATATTTCTTTTGAATGCATAAAATCAAATGTATGGCGACAGAAATATTGCCGTTGTGACAAATAATAGATAGACAAAATAACAATCCAGGAGTTGTAGCTTGCAACAATCACCAATTTATATGCAATGAATTTGCTGCGTATATCTATATCAAATCTAACATAGGAATAACCAAACGAGAGAAACAAATGGCGTTATTTATTCAACCAGCATAAGTCCTCCTCTTCAATCAATGAACCTATAACGACATTCTATAAAACAAACAATATTACAATGATTGGCGAGGATGTTCAAGGTCGTAATGTATTTATTATCTAATTCCTTCTTAAATGAGAAAAGCAAAACAGTTTGTCCAACATATCGAATCAGAAACCGTAAATTAACGTGTGAAAACTGTTAAGACCATTGACGAGCTGTGAAACAAATAGATATCAATAAGGCAACGACTAGATACATATTTATTGGTTATGAGTAGAATTCAGACTGCAAGATACTTTGATAATCATCGTATTTTTCTGTCTAGTGAGCGTAGATTTCGCAATGTTAGTTCTGCGCCTCATTTATACCTTCCCCCATCCCTAAAACATATTCCTATGTGTCTTCAACCTTCGACCATATCCTACCATAGACTTTCGATATTTGGTGGTTCTCTGTCAATAAGTTTACAGTGCATACTTGGAATTTGATTGAGTGCAGGCAGATTGGTGAGACCTGTATGAATTTGTGGCAAAATACGCATCTGAATATCTATGCAATAGCTAACCTTATTTCATCAAATCGGTTAAGAGGATATAACTCATTATAACACATTTCGTTACTTAGTCTGTCAATCAGTTCAAGATGAAAGAGAGAAGATACCGAAGTATAAATAAAAAAATATTTCTTGTCAGAAAAAAAAACAATTGCACGCAGCTATCGAAAACGCCAAAAGAGTAGGGCCTTAAAATGTTCTCAGATTTTCAAAATAATACTTCTTCAAACTGAACAGATTTTTTCACCACAGATTATTAAAATATAAATAAAAGATTTGGAAAATATGTTTTATTTAACGACGTCAAAATTGAAGGTGCAAATGACGTTCTGATCCGAAAAATAAGTAAACATAGTTATTGGGATAGTTTTCGTGTATTTTGAGCACTCCAACGTGCTAGCAGCGGTTCAATATTTTAACGTTTTGACAACTTCATACATATTAAACTACAGATTAAAAAATCCTTTTTTCCCAATTTTGTTTAGCCACGTTAGGGTTAGGGTTAGGGTAGCAATTACAAGCTGAAATTTGACTTTTAAATTGAACCTATTCTTCTGAAAAAGTTTAATCTATACATGTATTCGTTTGCTTAACTGAAATTCCATTTTCGCTTATGTATCAGAACCATGTATTTCTACTATCATTTTGTAAGTATTTCTAGTTTAACTTAATAAAAGAAAGAAAAACACAATGAATTCCACTATATAAGGGAGTCAACTATAATTTAACACCAGTAATGAAAACCTTCTATCATTTATGGGTAGACTTTACATAGATAAATTCAGCCGTATTTGACGTGAAACTGTACTTATGTGTCCCGTCATACTTTGAACCACACCATTATTTTATTTATTATTTTTACTGCAAGTCTGTTTTTTGTTATATCTACTTTACGTGAGTCTGCATTTATGTATGCCGTCATACGACAAAATTATTTTTATGTCTACCTGTGCGAATTTCAAACGCGCAATTTTACACCAGTAATGAAAACCTTCTTTCATTTATGGGTAGACTTTACATAGATAAATTCAGCCGTATAAGAAAAGCAAAATGAGAATGTTAAATTTGATGTATGCCTTTTTGTGCTACTTTGTTACATTTGTTGTTTATGTAGTGATATTAAGATGATAACACAATATTGACTGTTGTACCCCTATTTTTGACATTTTTACTCTTTGAGTATGTTTGTTTTGTTCATGCATCGTTGACAATGTAATGGAATTTGATGCGACTGTCATACAAGTGAGAGGTTTAGCTAGCTATAAAACCAGGTTCAATCCACCATTTTCTACATTAGAAAATGCCTGTACCAAGTCAGGAATATGACAGTTGTTATCCATTCGTTTGATGTGTTTGGACATTTGATTTTGCCTTTTGATTTTTGATTTTCCTTTTTGAATTTTCGTCGGAGTTCAGTATTTTTGTGTTTTAATTTTTAAATAGATATGTATAATGCATAGTCAAAACATAAATAATAATTTTATATGAAGGACTAAATAACCTCCATGACAACGAGAAATGCCAGTGCTTATAAAACTGCTTACCAATAATATATAAACATTGACCCATTATAAGTGGTTCCCTGAACAATATCATTAACATAATCTTTTAACTTGTATCAAGTCAGGAGACAACTGTTGTCTTTTCGTTTGATGTGTTTGAACTGTTAATTTAGCCATTTGATTATGGACTTTCCGTTTTTATTTTTTCTCGGAGTTTGGAAATTTCTGTTTTAACTTTTGAAACTTCACCCCTTGGAACGCTTGGTTGATTAATGTTTGCTATTTTTTCAAATAGTACCTATTATTTAGAAACCAATGCTCTTGATGATAAGAAAAACGTTAACAAAATAACATTGATATTTCTAATTTATCATGATAGATTTATGGTCGTTTTTATTTCAAAGATAGAATGTGGTATGATTGTCAATAAGAAACCGATCTACAAGATCCTAAATGACCACATGCAGCATTCTTATGCTTAATGGGGACAGCAATTTGATTGGCGAAAGAAACACCATTGTAAAGGACCACCGACCTTTGACAAGTAAATGCTACGTCATTAAATACGGCTTTAAATGTCAATACAGAATACGTCATTTAAAACATATACCATGTTAAGTAATTGATATAGATTATTTTCACATATGTGTCAAATATTTTTTAGCACGATTAAATCTTCTTTCTTTCACTATTGCTGTGTAATACATTTTACTTCATCTAAATCATTGTGATATTATTTGTTATTATACTGCAATCAGCTATTTTACTATACAGATAAAGCTATACGTATAAACGTATAATTTCTGCTAAATTTCGTCATTACACCAATCAATTGTAAAAAATAAATCAATTATTCCACTTCCGCATTTAAGAAAGTAACACTATTTAAGGGATCAAAATGAATGCTTACATATTTGTTTTTCGTTCATTTTTTTTACATAAATAAGGCCGTTAGTTTTCTTGTTTGACTTGTTTTACATTGTCTTATCGGGGCCTTTTATAGCTCACTATGCGGTATGAGCTTTGTTCATTGTTGAAGGCCGTACGGTGACCTATAGTTGTTAATGTCTGTGTTATTTTGGTCTTTTGTGGATAGTTGTCTCATTGGCAATCATACCACATCTTCTTTATTCTATTGTCTCTTTGAAATGTTAAAGCCAAGTTTCACCGGACTTTCTAGTTTTCTTATCTTTTTGGGATTTTGTCAGATCTCTACAACTGAAAACCTATTTTACCTCTTATATAAATAAAATCAAACTAACACAGCCTTAAAAAAGAATATCGGACACCAAAATGATTCAACGAAACAATAAAACATTACCAAAAACAAGTAGTATCAAGTCCAAATAATACAGGAAAACTATGTATTCAGCCCAATCATGTACAGGACACAAATATCCGGTTTTTTAAGTTAAAGATTGAATAGCAGAGATTTTTTAAATTTTAAAAAAAATAACGTTTTTAACCATCTTACCTCATAAAAACATGTGTACATGAAAAGAAAAAATGCAGTTTTATTACGTTATAGTAGATACGATATAATACATTCACCAGCACTTTATTGTATGATGTTGGAATCCGGTAAAACACAAAATGTCACCGTTAATAGTATTATTTACCTTCATAATTTGTCATCAAAAGGCTTCGAGGATTACCCTTTTCGCCTAATGCATAGAGCATTATGTCTTCTGATGTTTGAATAAAACAAAACAGAAAGATACTCGATGGCAGCTTTTGAATAAAAAGCCAAATTACATGCCACTAATGATCTGCATTTGATGTCAAATTTGCTGACTAAAAGTTTAAATTTAAAAAAATTGCACCAAACGACTTTTTGGCGACCAATCTTAAATTCAAGTAAAATCATTTTTCTAGGACTGTGCCAATTTTTAGCCGTGTACTATGAAGTGAAATTAACCTCTTTTATTAATCGAATATTTCCTATTCTGTCACCGCACTATATTGCTAAGTAATTAATTAAACACATTACCAGGATAACGATTGTGTATGTACATTTTGTCTACAATAGAGTCATTCGTGACGCTCGAAAAGGAATGCCATACCTGATATTAACATCTCTATTGCATGAATGTAAATTACAAAGCTATTAAAAGGAATATTGTGATGTCATACCTGATATTTTCATCCTAAGTATTAAAAAAAAACCGTAATGTTATGCCTAATAAGTTCATCCATATAAAGGGAAGATATATTGGTAAGTAATTAAAAAGAAAACTGTGAACTCATTCCTGATATTTTTTATGTAAATATTAATATAGTTTTTTCTCGCGAATAAAATAGTACAAACTAATAGTTATAAACAACATTTATAAATGTCATTATGTTTGTGAACTTTTAAATAATTACTTTTTAATATGATTTGATGTACGTATACAATAATAATTTGCTTTAACTGTGTCACGTTATCAACGTCATTAAACGTTATAGATTAAAAATTGCAAACACTTCCTGAAAGACGGACAGGTTAAACACCTTAAATGACGTACATCTGTTTTAATTTCAAATATAGGCTTGTACATATAAAGATCAAATGTTTCGTTATTAACGAATACCGGGCACTTCTGCACTACATATTTTAATAATGCATGCATTTAAATAAGTAGAAATTATCGTTTTGAATATGTTTTAAGGATGTATTCCTCTGACGTTCAGTCTTGTTTAAATTTAGTTCTTGAATCATTTATAAAACATGATACAAGTGGAAAATATCAAAGACATTAAAAAATGTTATAATCAAACTTAACTCTGTGAAAAAAATGTGCATTTTCTAAAAGTTGTTTTTGAGTAATGAATTTTTTTTTTAAATTATTGCCAATCAAGTAAATGTTTTAGCCAAAATTATAAGAAAATGGGTCAGGAGTTCAATAAATGATTTAACCAGAAAAATGTTCGTCCAAAATCACTTGTTCCTTTTCAAATTTCTTAGATATGTATTTTTTCAATCATTTATAACAAAGAAATTGAAATAATATGCATTTTGATCTAGAAAAACAAACAGAGAAAATCACAAATTTACAAAATTGTGGGCATGGTAAATTTGACACGAAAAGGCATCAACATATGATGAAACTTTTTTATATCAACACCTACCTATAGTTTTTTTAAGTTAAATTTATTAAGATTGGTCCACTTCATCTTTATCATGTTTATAGAAAGTATGAAAAAAAGTTGAATTCTGGAATTGTGATTTTTTTTCACGATATTAGCCTAAAATTGATAAAAATTGGAAAATCATCATAAAAGGGGACTTTCAAAGGGCCGTAGCAAAATAAGAAATGCACCACCATATGATTTTTTCTTCACCAATTATTATTTTACAGTCATATAAACCTAAAAATCAGGTTTATTTCTAGAAATTTTCGGCTCCTCCTCCTCAGAGGAGTACATCCTTAAGTCAGGAATACGACAGTTGTTGTCCATCTTCTATTAGTTTCGACTCATATTACAATTCTGTACTATCCCTCCTTTAACTTTGGGGTTTCCTTAGAATTCAATTTCGCAGCTGTCCATGTGTAATTATACTGATAACACTGCCAGGACTCTATGCGACTATGAGATAAAACGAAGAGATTATATCTGGGATATATTAGGTAAACAAAATATTCTCTCTATATGAAATTACTCTGTGAAATAGTTCTTACAAAATGTATCCTTGAATAGGAACATGATCAGTTCTCTTCAACTTTGTATTTGTTTGGCTTTATAACTATTTTGATATGAGCGTCACTGATGAGTCTTATGTAGACGAAACGCGCGTCTGGCGTACTAAATTATAATCCTTGTACCTTTTTAGTAATAAAGAGACATATCAGTGACATTCAAATAAAAAAGAATTAAAGGCAAAATAAATAGTTATTTTTAAAGTAATCAAAATATTGATAATTTTAGAAGTAATCTATTCTCAGTGTGACTGCGAGTACTGTTTTTGAGCTCATACGATTAATCAAAATACAAAATTTAATTATAGGAACTATTTCCAATGCCTTTTCTGTAGTCCTTCTAATGTCTTGGAATAAGAGCGCATCGAAGTGGTATCGTGAAATGTGTTACTAAGCGCCCTATCGTTGGATTAAAACATTTGTTTGCTTTGCTCAACCACCAAACTCGAGGTTTAATCTTTAAAGGTTTGCTTTGTCCACTCAAAATTAATTTAATCTTACCAGTTGTCACAAAGTACAAACGACAGCAAAGTGCGAAGAAAGTAACAACAACTATGCGTATATCAGGATTAGAAATACAAGTGGACTAAGTCAGACTTATTATATGAATTTTGTAATACTCTTAAAGAAGTTCATCTTTGCTTCACCGGGAAATTTATCAATATTGGTTCAACCATATGTTAGAAGTCGTGTTGTATTTTGAAGATGAGGCATCTGTAAATATTTGGACAACCTACTACGTAGAACAAAGTTCCGTAGAATTATAGGTGTCTGTACGGCTATTGAAAAAGAAAAAAACATATTGCATAGAAAGCTAAAATAGGCACCAAATTATAAATGTAAAACAATTCCAAACAATGGAACAGTAGTTTACCGCTGTTCAAAGGTCATATATCGATTGAAAGAAAACTAACGAGAAAATAAACGGTATTTTTAATACATAACACATAAGACTCGAAACAAATATGAACTACAACAAAAATCACAACAACTAAAATACATGATCTTGTGTTGCGACAGACAATTACATAATATTCAACATGTAAATGATATAAAGGTAACTCTAGTGTACGTATAGACTAGTTTACATGAACTGAGTGTTACCTGAACTGATGATAAAGTTACTCATTAATGAACATGTAAGTGTTGTAACGGTATCACTGGTGTGGATAAGAACTAGAATTACATGAAAATACTATGTAATTGCCTGTAGCTTCAGGATGTTCTTGTTGCTCATTTTTTAAGTTTTCTATGCAGTTTGTACTATTTATATATATTGTGTTTGTGTTGGGGTTTTTCTTGATATTATATTCATATATGCATGTATTGAAATTTCTTGTTGTATAATTTGTTTGTACATTTGACCATCATTTGTAGAAGGCGGTCTTGAAATAGAATATTCTTAATTTTATAAATCAACACCTTGATGTGATAAATGCACTGCAGTTTATAGTTTTCACACTCTTTTTTTCCTTTAAATCCTTCTGTTTGTCAAATTGGTGCTTATCAACTTACTCTTTTGATTAGGGAACTGATGAAAAAAAAATTCAAGGCGTATATCTCAAATTCTCACCTTGAAGTGATAAATGCACTGCAGTTTATAGTTTCACGCTTAGTTTTGTTTTGATTTAATTCCTTCTCTTTGACAAATCGGTGCTTAACAACTTTACATGTTGATACTGTACTTAAAGAATAGTCCTTTTTCATATCTCAAATTTTCATAAAATAATAATTTAAAATGCTGAGAAAATATGGATTCTTTTTAGACAAATTTCAGTTAGCTGTTCTTACTCTTAGATCATACATTGATGAGTCTTATGTAGACGAAAAGCGTGTCTGGCGTACTAAATTTTAATCCTAAAACCTTTGATAACTTTTGTATCTTTTGCTGTTGTTATTTGTCTAATGTGTGTAGATGCTACATACCTGATGATTCAAACTCTTTACATTTGAGTTTTACAGTTTGTTGTAATGTGTGCGTTTTTCCTGTAACTGTCCCAAGATGGGATTCTGTGTTCCAATAGTTGTCGTTGGTTGTTGTCTGCCACAAATTGCTACGTTTATTGTTTTACGAGTCCGATGGTTGGTAATCTCTTTTGAAATGTTTTTTTTTAATATTAAACTCACCTATGTTTCAATTTTTAGATGCCAAGAGAGAAGATTAAAAATGACCATATATAAGTAATTTGTAATAATGTCTGCTTCAACCCATGTAAATGTAGGTATATTAGGATATTAGCTAAAATCACATCCCAATTCTAAATTTATTTGCTATTTATGAAAGATCAGGTTGCGATTGTAAAAACAAAGTAAACAGAAAGTAAAAAACATTATCAAGAAAGGTCGCAATCTAAACAAACTGCTTATAAATACCAGGATTGGAATTTTATATTTTCGCCAGACGCGCGTTTTGTCTACAAAATACTCATCCTTGACGCTCGAATAAAAAATGTAAAAAACGGCCAAATAAGGTACAAAATTGAAGAGCATTGAGAATCAAAAATTCCTAAAAGTTTTCATAATTACACCGAAGGTGATCTATCCCTGAGGTAGAAATATAAGACTGTTATTAAACTAATAATGTTTCTCATTTAATGGTAAGATAATGTGAAAAGAGTTTTGTATAATTATAATGAAGCATTTTTAAGGACCTCACCTTTCCAATCTATAGGGTGAAACCTTTGGATTAATCTTAGATTGTTATGTTTTTCTGTTACCGGTTTTTGTTTTTGATATTTTTTATCCGTCATTAGTGTTTCTGTTTTAGCACTTGTTGATGTGTCTGTACAAAGACACAAACCAACTGTGAATTTTGATTTTATATCTAAAAAAAGTTTTAAAAAAAACATCGTTTGTATGACGGAAAACACATATTTATGTATTTTACATTTATTACTTGTTTGTTTGAAATACAGGAATTATTGACTCCAGGCAAAATTCAACCAGAAAGTCCCTAATCAAATTGCAAAAACCGAAACATCAAACACATCAAACAAATGTATAACAACTGTTATATTCCTGATTTGGCATTGGCATTTTTTTAAGTAAAACATTGTGGATTAAACCTAGTTGTATAGCAACTGAACCTCTCACTTGTATGATAGTCGTATACATTCCATTATAAATCCACTTCATATATAAAAGTTACTACAAGCACTTGGCATCAACCATGTCAAAAACTCACTTGAATAACTAAATTGGAGTAAGGGTAATAAGTTTATATAATAAACTAATTATATAATAGGAAATTTATATAATAGTAACAAGCAAGAACTACTGCCCTATCTACAGCACTTTAGTTTACTAAACTAAAATTTCTGATTGAGTAAATTTTTCCCGATCTTTTGTTTTCTTTGTAGAGGTTTGTGCACTTTAGTTTGTCTTTTAGGTGTTTTTTTTTTCTTTTTCACGTGTTAGTGTTTGTGTTTACTGAAATTGTAACTATTTGATTTTCTAGAGGTGAGGGGCATGAGAATTTTAAAAATGAATAATGGAACTTGGTAAGAGCTTAAACTGGGGGAAATTAATATTATGCAATAATATGCAATGTGCATAAACGTGAAAATAAAACAGATGAAAATAAGATAGCTATCCAGAAAAATTATCCCTTAGAATATCAAATAGGCGTTGTTTGTTTGTTTGTTTGTGTCTTGTCTCTCAATTTTTAGTTCCTATCATTACTATGTCGAACGATATATTGGTCTCAAATCAAGATAGATAGGTGTTCGCAATCTCAGATATTTGACACGGAATAGTCGTCTAATGTGAAGATTTACAAATATAGTTTTATTCCGTATCATAATTTTTCTTTTAGCTGGATTTACAAGGTGTGTGATGCATGTAGAGGAAGATGCGAACCAGGTCAAATCATCCGATCTCGCTTCGTTTTATAAAAGTTCAGAACATTGGAAAACTAGTGTTGTTTATTTATTTTTTAATTACAATTTAAATTATGACAAATTAACTAGCCTAGAACATATAAACAGACAATCAATGATACTGGAAGCTATGGCATAGAATAAAGCACCTAAAATATAAATAATTGTGTTATTTTTCATGCTAACTGGACCCTAATATTGCCATAAGAAGGCGTATGGTTTTATTACACTTTATATAAATAATGTTTCCCTAGTTCCCCACCTACATAGTTTTACACACTTTACTATAGTTTATAATAGTATATGAAAACTACACCTGTAACATTATATAGATTTGTATGTATAAATTGTAAGTGTGTGTGACAATAGATATTAGATGTCATTTGGTAGATTTGATATTCTTTTGTCTTCTTGTGGTCATACATGTTTTGACGTATTCAAATATTATTAATTACTTGGCTTTCAAATTTTGGGTTTCGACTGTTCCTGTTGAAGGTAAACCCGGAAAAGCGCCTTCAAGTTGACACAATAAGTCTCATTTCATGTCATAATTTTCTCTGAGCTGGATTGGCAAGGTGTGTGTTTACATGAAGAAAGTAAAATAACAATACGGAACTTCGAGGAAAATTCAATAAGGAAAGTCCCTAACCAAAAGGCAAAATCAAAATCTCAAACACACCAAACGGTTGGATAACAACTGTAATATACCTGAGTTTGTACAGGAATTTTCTGTTAAAATTATGGATTAAATCTGGTTTTTCAACTAGCTAAACCTCTCACTTGTATGACAGTCGCATACAATTCCATTATATCAACAACTATGTATGCACAAATCAAACAGGCAATCATAATAGGTATAAATTTCAATATAGGGGCACAACAATCAACAATTGTGTTATTATCTCATTCACAATAAAACAAACAGACATATTATAAACAAACATTTACCATGTCACAATGAAGGAATGTATAAGTACAGAGCCACGTCATATGTAACCAAAAAAATCTCTTAAAGGCATACACACCAAGCATATTAGCAAAAATGAAAGATAACAATTCAAAATTATATAAGAACAATGGAGGGATGTATAAGGTATACAGCCATGTCATTACAACAGAAAAAAACTAAAATACATAGAGACGAAGCATATTAGCAGAAAAAGAAAGACCAGAGAACAAACATTACCATAAAATTACACAATGACTGGATGTATAGGTACAGAGCCACGACATATGGATACCACAAAAAAACACAGACTAAACAGTAAAAGTAATATTCATAAAGATAGAAAGATGAGAACCAGGTCAAATGACCCGATCTCGCTGCATTTTAAGTTTTTAACTCTCATTTTATTCTCAATTTTATTGATACAAATGTATGATTGAATAGTGCAGAACACTAGTGTTGTCTCTAAATTATTTCTAAAAATCAGAACATTGATAAACCACTGTTGTTTTATTTCTAGTTTAAGATTGAAATGATGATAATTGAAATATGTCGAAAACATGAAGTTTTTAACTTCGATCACTAGACAAACCCATAAATTTAACAGTAATAATAACAGTCAATCATAATACCGAAAAGACTTAAGCATCGCTCATATAAGTAAACGTGTTGTTTTTCATGTCAATTAAACTGGACTTTAATAGAAAGAAGGCGTACTGGCCAAAATAAGGCGTATTTATTTACACTTAAAATTATGTTTTCTCAGTTTCCCATTGTTTAAACAATTACGTATTGGGGTGTTATACATTATATTTTAAAGTAAAGGTTGAAAAACATGTTTTGTTGTCCTGGTGTGACAGAAAATTATGGGGAAAATTCGCAAAAATATATCTGCATGCATTTAAATATTGGATTTTGAAATGATCATGCCTTCTAATCGCATTTTAGAATTACTTATACATGTTATATAACTTGTTATGAATGTGTATAATTATGTGTACATTTGTACAGGAAGAATTCAACTTTTAAGCTTTTTTTCGGTTTAGCGCAGTACACAAAACACAAATGAAAGATTGAGCAAGACCGAAAACTGGCTGGATCTTATAAGCCTAGAAATCATTCGAAAAAAATATTTCTTGAAATCATGATTTTGGAATCTGGGAAGGCAAAGTTACCTTATCATAAATCAGATTGTTGTTTTTCTTTCTTGAAATGTTTCACAAACGTTCATTCTTTTACCTTGGTTCCTACTCTTGCCATCGGATTAGGGACTTTCCGTTTTGAATTTTCCTCGGTGTTCAGTATTTTTGCGATTTTACTTTTCATTCATATAAAAAAAGCTCTGAAGCCAGACTGCATATCAGTATAAGGCTGTCATATTACACTTTGCAGAACATATTTACTAGTAAGGTGTCGAAGTTTGATAGGGAGACACCGTAGACGTCTTGAAGTTTGCCAGAGAACTGTATAGTTGACCTGTTTTATGATGTGTTCCCGACAATATGTTGCAGGCTCGGCATCAATCACATCAACAGTCAATGAACATTGAAAAAGGTGTCAAGATCAAGGGACATCTGTCATACAAGTGAGAGATCTAGCTATAAAACCTGGTTTAATCCACCATTTGCTACAAAAGGAAGTGCCTGTACCAAGTCATGAAAATGGCAGTTATTTCCCATTCGTTTGATGTGTCTGGGCTTTTGGTTTAACCATTGTATGAGGGACTTTCATTGTTGAATTTTCTGAGTTCGTTATTTTGTTGAAATTTAACTTTAAATTAAAATGATTTAACTTTACTTTGACCTTATGACTCTTTAAATGATTTTTATGATTATAAATTATAACTTGTGCCAATTTTTGTTATTAAAAATTATTAGCCTTCTTAAATATAACTGATGATTGCATTATCAGTTTATCTCCATGTGGAAGAAAGTGAACTTTTATTAAAAAAAATTAATGCTTCGCCAAGCGCAGCTGGATACGACCGCAGAGGTCCAATCCTGAAAAATTTGGGCAAAAAAGGACACAATATTCACGCTTGATATTGTGTCCATTGATATTGTGATACTTCGGTGTTGTATTGTGTCCATTGATATTGTGATACTTCCGTGTTGACATGAATATCAATTATATGGTCATTTTTATAAATTTTCTGTTTACAAAACTGAATTTTTCGAAAAACTAAGAATTTTCTTTTCCCAGGAATAGATTACCTTAGCCGTATATGGCATAACTTTTTGGAATTTGGGTCCTCCATGGTCTTCAACTTTGCAACTGTTTGGCTTTATAACTATTTTGATGTGCGCGTCACTGATGATTCCTATGTAAACGAAACGCGCCTCTGGTACATTAAATTATAATCCTGGTACCTTTGATAACTATTGATACGTGTCTGAATTTGGATTGCAATTAAGTATTTGACACATAATAGGTTTCTGACACAGAATAACTGTATTCAAAGAACTTAGAATTGATTTGAACTTACATTCATTTGTTTGCTTCTGTACAATACACTCACCCCAATCTCCCCCCTTTTTACCCCGTTATTTTTCGAAAACAAATCCCTTAAAAGTCTTAACCTCATATGAAACGAGTGACAGGTGAAAAATAATGTTTATCCAATTTTTGAACCTTTGCATGTGTATATCATAAACTTTGTGTACGAATTAATCATGTTTTACGCAAATATATTGTATAATCGTCATTTTTTTCTCTCTGTCTGTTATGAGGTGAAAAAATGGCAGCTACTTAATTGTCGTGTTTTGAAGCCGTAGTTTCGCATTTGTCACATGAAAGTAAACAAGAAACATAGAAGCATGGATATTGACCAACTTGAAAACTGAGCCCATAATCAAATATCCAAGCACATGTTTAGATTCAGCATATCAAAGAACCCCAAGAATTCAATTTTTGTTGAAATCAAACAAAGTTTAATTCTGGACCCTGATTTGGACCAACTTGAAAACTTGGCCCATAATCAAAAATCTAAGTACATGTTTAGATTCAGCATATCAGAACCCCAAGAAACTAAGTTTAATTTTTGACCCTTTGGACCTTAATGTCGACCAATTTAAAAACATGAAAAAAAATTTAAGAATCTACATACACAGTTAGATTCGGCTGACAAAGAACCCCATTTATTCAAGTTTTGATGAAATCAAACAATGTTTAATTTTGGACCCTTTTGGCCCCTAATTCCTAAACTGTTGGGACCAAAACTCCCAAAACCAATCCCAGCCTTCCTTTTGTGGTCATAAACCTTGTGTTATAATTTCATAGATTTCTATTAACTTAAACTAAAGTTATAGTGTGAAAACTAATGTGTCTTCGGATGACAACAAAGACGACGATGTCATACCAATATACCACCGCAAAATTTTTTTGCAGTCATCTAAAAATGTCAGTTTTGAGAAGAAAGAAAAACAAAACCATTCAATTAAAGTAAAGCAAGCAGATGCTTAGCTCCGAAAAACTATTGACATCATATCCATCAGCATCAGCAATGTTTGTATTCTTTTATTGTGTTGATAAAAAATGGAAATAAATCAGTGAAAATTATGTTTTCCTTTTTAATTACTTCTGATGTGTTCAAACAACCCTTGAACAGTAGAGAATACTTATTTATCAAGTATACATTTAACACAGTACTCAAACTATGTTGACAATGTTTATGTATGGTCAAATCAGCCTTTAACTCAGAACTGTCATCCATCAAATCCACTATCAACATTGTCATCAGGATCATTAGGCTCAGCCTCTTCATAATTCTGAAATGTAATTAAACACATTATTAAGTGTAATCATTGGGCTCAGCCTCTTCATAATTCTGAAAGGTAATAAAACACATTATTAAGTGTAATCATTGGGCTCAGCCTCTTCATAATTCTGAAATGTAATAAAACACATTATTAAGTGTAATCATTGGGCTCAGCCTCTTCATAATTCTGAAAGGTAATAAAACACATTATTAAGTGAAATCATTGGGCTCAGCCTCTTCATAATTCTGAAAGGTAATAAAACACATTATTAAGTGTAATCATTTGACTCAGCCTCTTCATAATTCTGAAAGGTAAAATAATAAGAGACATTAGAAAGTGTATTTTTAAGGTGTATCATAACCTTTAAGCAAACATGGTCGTATTTAAAACACAAATTTCACTCTGGGTACAGACAAACCTGTGCATCTATCAAAGTTTTAAACATACATGGCTGGACCTGGATATATAAAATTTAAATTCTAAGTTTTGGAGAATATTGTTTTACAGTCCAGCAGAAGGTGCCAGACTAAACAAAGTTGGGAAAGAGGTTTGAGAAGGTCCCCTCATATAACTATTGTGAGTTGTATTGATTTCAATGGACAATCACTCAAATGTTTGTTTCATTTTGCTATCTGCTGCAGACTGGAAAGAAATGAAAATCACAATCAGGTTAGTTTTTATTTTTCTAGAATATTAACTTCATATAACTGTTATATATCTAGGTCCAGCCATTCCTTTAAATTTTCCCAGATGATTGTTATTTTAGGTGTAAACATGGCCATATTTTTTAATTCCTTTCGATGAACCTTAAAAGTAAAATAATAATAGACCTATTTAATGATACACTGAACAGTAACATAATGATAGACATAAATGATTTAATGTAATTCTGAAAATAATAATAGAAAAATGTCACATACACTGTATTTGACATATATAAAAATAGGAAAATCATTTTCAAACCATCCATATAGATTGCATTTAGGCAGCAACCATTTGATTTTCTGGGGGGGGGGGGGGGGGGGGCTATGGTTTTTTTGGGAAAAAAAGTTTGTTTCCAGTTTTTGGAGAAAAAAATAATTTGTTTTGAATTCTGAAAAAAAAAAAATTGTTTGTTACCCCCTCAGCTGCCACTATATGTAATGCTAAAATTGAAAGAAAAAAATTGTTTTCGACTTGTCGCGAAAAAAATAGATTGTTTTTCGCCACAGGCGAAAAAAAAAGTTTGTACAGAAAAAAAAAACCATAGCCCCCCCCCAGAAAATCAAATGGTTGCTGCCTTAATGGCAAAATATACTGAAAAAAAAAGGTAATTGACATGGCCAATACTTCTTTAAAATTATGTTTAAAACTTATTGTTAACTGTTTCTATTAAATCATATTTAAATCCGTAAATTATGGCTTTTCGTATCTTATCATGCTGTATGCTATAGAGCTGTATGATTAAGATATACATGTACTTGTCTATTGTTCTGATTGTTGACCTTAAGATGTCCTCTAGTTTCTATTTTATTATTGACAGACGTCATAATTATTTGGACTAGATTAGCACCATTTATTTATTGGTTTAGTGTGTTATTTTTATAATTTGAGTCCATTCATTAGAACTATAACTGGCATGAAATCAATGAGAAAACATTGTTATATTTAGTTTGTTCATACAAGGATTGCAAACTAATTTTCCTTTTATAAATTTAAAAGAATGAAAATTTTACATTCAGAATACTTTCATTATGATCTCTTTTAAGTTAAAATGAAAAAGGTAGAACCAACTTGCAAGTGTCAGTAATGAAAAGGAATTCCTGTATTTTATCATTTTAATACTGTCTTGATCCATTATTCATGAATATTTAGACTACCCCTTGTATAAATTGAGTAGACATTTATTTCTGTGTTAAAATAATTTGGTTGCAGCAGTAAAAATACTTACAGAAACATGAATATTAGATTAACTCTTGGAATATTAAATTAATATTAAATTATTAACCCTATTATGGTACATAGGGACACATAGGGCCTATTTCACTGGGACTGAGTTCTGAAAAGTGATAAAATGTGTTTCTCTATTTTCTTGACACATGTTAACAGTATCAAAATATATTTAATAAGATAATTTTTAATAATATCCACATGTAAATAACAGCATATGGTGCTTGATATAACAATAGTTTGTTCATGATAGTGTCAAACAAAGGGACGTAACTCGTGAATTACCGTCGGCCCTGCTTCGTCAGAAATATCGACACATCGAAGTGGCACATTTGCGTATCTTAGCATATCAACTGGCACAAATTTGACATATAATAGTCCAAGTTATGTTACATAACATAATTTAAATTCAGCATAGCTTCCCGAGAAGTTAAGAAAGAAAATTACGATTTTCATTTCTGTGACCAATTTTTTTCGTCAACACCTTGACTTTGAAAACACATTTTGAGAGAAAAAAATGAGTTTAATCCATAATTGAGTTGAGTAATATATTTCTTATATACTCAGGAATGTTCACTTAAAAGGAAATTAGTTTTAATTCATGTAAAAAACTACAAATTCCAAAAAACGAGCTTCACTTTTTTTGGTAAAAAAATGCCCATATATGGTAATCACATGACGTTTATTGTTGCTTTAAGAAATGGGGTCAAACCGGGGTCAGCTTTCCGACTGTTATTTGGAGATTTTGGCGAAAAGGTTTGCAAAGTTATTTTTTATTTTCTTTCTGTGTTATAGTTGTCTCAGAGTGGAAGGACCGTCGGGCGTGGCTTGTAACCAAATCGAAAGTGGAAGGTCGCGGACATCGGACCACCGCTAATTTGAACCCCTTCCTCCAAATTGAAAGATACGAAAATTTCGTCTTCAAATTTGAAATTGCCGCCAACAGCATGAACAGTTGAACTTATTATATAATAGACTACTGACATAGTACTACGTATTGCCGACAAACCATATTCCTACAACTTTTGCCATTTGGGAAATCTAAACTACTTGTCTTTAAAGATTTTCGGCGATTAAATATTTCATACAATTGTTGTTTGACATCTTAGCCAAAAGCACAGGCGATAATAAACTACATAAGGATTCCTAATGAGCACTACTTCCTATGTGCAACTTCAAAACTTTTGGGTGATTCGACGATCATTTAAGGTTTTTCTGGTCATATTTTTTGTAATCCAGAATTAAAAGTATCAAAAAAGTGTTCAATTAGTTACATATAGCATAGTAGCCAGCTAGATAAAAACAATGGCAAGTATTTCAACATTTATTGGGTAGACCATAAATCTAGGGTGCTCGCATAATGCAGCTTAACTGCATAAAAATCAGTTGAAACTGCTTAACACATCAGATGAATACAAAAGAAATACATCTAAAAAAAAACACAGTGGACATGGCCAGGAACTTGTATATCCCAACAACAAAAAGACACTAAGTACTGATCTGAGAGTACTCAGTTACTGAAAGCTAGTTCAAAGCCACTAACAACTAATAAATAAAAGCATACATCTTTGACTAAATAATCAATCAGTCATGTCAATACTCATCCAACATCCAATGGATTTAGTGTAAAGACATCATAAACAGTCAGAGAAAAACATGACCTTGTGTGATGCCAAGATACAGGTATTGACAGATTGTATATCCATAAATTGAATGTGTATATGTAATTAACAATAATATTTAGTTTGATTTTAATTTAGTGATAACAAAATCAATATTAATACCAATAAAAACAATATTCAATGATTGTTGAATTGGTAACCTATTAGAATAAGTTTATTTAAAGGATGGGTAAGTTTTCCAGGATCGTTTTAGATATCTGGGCATGGTAAACAACATTTCTGTAAAAATGGTGGTGTGCTATCCCGTTTGAAATAAGTTTTCTAAAGGTACAACCAAATCTTTATATCTATGGAAGAATTAAGTAAAGGTGTACAGAAATTTATTGTAACGAAATCCTTGGTTTAATTATTTACCAGTAATACATAGAAAGCAACAAAAGGTCATCATATAGCCTTCAACAACGAGCAAAACCCATCACATATAATAAGCTATAAACATGATAAAAGGCAATCAAAGGATAATATGTGAAACTGTTCAAAACAACTGACTTGATATAAGTACAAAACAATAAACAAAAATAAAACTAACACCATACTACTTTCCAAACACCCTATATAAATTGGTTCATGTATTATTGTAAACCAACTTATAAAAAAGAAGATGTGGTATGATTGACAATGAGACAACTATAAACAAAAGACCAAAATGACACAGACATTAACAACTATAGGTCACCGTACGGCCTTCAACAATGAGCAAAGCCCATACCGCATAGTCAGCTATAAAAGGCCCCGATAAGACAATGTAAAACAATTCAAACGAGAAAACTAACGGCCTTATTTATGTAAAAAAAATGAACGAAAAACAAATATGTAACATTGTCTTGTGAATTATTAATTTTCAGGACTTTTGAGAGTTGAATAATAACGCAAATATAAAATCCTTGCAAATTTGTAAAACTTTGATCTGCCCTTATACATGTTATAGGAATACGTCAAGATTATAAGAAACTCTAAAAAATAAATTGCTGCTAGAAAGGGCTTTGTGAGAAATATTGTATTGGCAACAAGAATGTGTCAATACAGGGGCAGATCCAGCCATCTTAAAAGGGGGTTTCCAACCAAGGACAAAAGGGGGGGATCCGCCACTGCAATATTACATGGATGCCCCACTCACACTATCTATTTCTATGTTCAGTGGACCATGAAATTGGGGTTAACACTATAAGGTATGACAATTAGAAAAATCCTATCACAGGGAACTACCTTGACCAAAAACTTTAACCTGAAAAGGGACAGATTGGTGAACAGGCTGACAGATGGATGGACAGACATGTGAACAGGCTAATAAATGGACATACTTACAAACAAACGGACACACAGACAGAAAAACCTCATTCCTCTACATGGGGCATTAAAATAAGTAAGTTTACAGTATTTAGATAATAAACTTACAGATTCTTTGGGTTCCAGATCCTCCCCATATTGTATAGCATTGTCTATCTGTAACAGAAGGTCTGTTATACTATCCTCTTCTGACATATCTAATGGTACAAACTTTACCAAACTGTAATCTTCTATCTGCAATAAAAATATATTTTATTGTTTAATTTTGTTTCAATACTAACATGAATTTTTATTTGTTGTAATGCTATTCATACCCCAACTCATAATTTTGAAGTATTGGAAAACAAGAAGTAGGTGTCTATCAGATGCTAAAAGTTACCAAATGTTACAACTATGAACTGTCAAGCTGCTAAACAAACATGGAGTCATTTAGATAATTAGTTTGGAAAAAGTGTGATCAAAATATTTTTCATATTCAAATATCCAATGTATTAACAAACAGTAGGTGTCTGACGTAAAACCTCATATTTGTCAAGATGCTGACTGGGTTGACACTTATTTTTTGTTGTTGTTCTATATGACAAAAGGACATCAAACATCTAGCATCCAATAACATAAAAAATTATTTGACAAAAAATCATGATATGCGTCACCATAAAGAAACATACTGCCTTAAAAAAAATTGGTACAAAATAAAAATCAAAGAGCAGATTGCTCTGAGAGATACGATTGCCATTGTTTTCATTGACACATGTATACATGTAGCTAGATAATATTATTTTCAAAACTAATTCAACTGCACATGTAAAATGTAGTCCAAATAATTATGACGTCTTGAAAGGCTATTATAATTTTTTTCTTTGACACCTTACTTCGAAGTAAGGCATCAAAGAAAAAAATTATAATAGCCTTTCAAGTCGTCATAATTTGAAGTAAGGCTTCAAAGAAAAAAATTATAATAGCCTTTCAAGATGTCATAATTATTTGGACTAATGTAAAATGTAATTTACGTAATCTGAATTGTTACAAAATAGCCAATCCTGGTTAAAAGTGTATGAACAATGTACTTAGGGCTATTGTGTTTTATTTTTGTACTATCAATTCCAAGTTTACTTTCCACAGCAGTCACTGAGACTCAGAGTGAGAGAAGTATTTCACTTCGTATCTTATCACCTATTTTCCTACGTTAATTCTAGGAGGAACACCATTCCTAACTCTTTAAATATTTTACTTTTCTTTGGGTTAGTGATCATGACTGCTTTCCATACACATTCCCCGGTTTAAATTGCAATCGTTTTTAATATAATATGACGTGATTATACAGATCGAGTTAATTTTTCTCAACATGCTGTTTTGGTTCAGAATTCACGGGAGTGACTTCCGGAAGGGAGAGAACTCAAAATGATAATATGGAAGCCTCCATTTCGCCTGAAAGGGGTGTTTAAGTTAAACCTTTACGATGTGGACTACATTTATTTTAATTTAAATGATGCATATGATCTAACATTATGCAACAACAATAACCCTCAATAGCAGACATACATAGAAAGGATCCCATGAGTTATAAATTAATCAATTGAGTGGGGAATCAAGAGCAACCATATAATCTAATACCCCTTGAAGTCAAGAAAATTATACACATGTGCATAATTACCTAAACAAACCCTGTAGTAAGAACGTATATTAAACCTAGATGGTTCTCTATTTCTTTATGGAAGTACAATATCAAAAATCAGTTTGATAAAGGTCACATACAAGTAAAACTCTACTTCAGTACTAGTTCTTATATAACAGAAATAAATTTATCGGTATTCAGAGAACTCTCGCATTTTACAACAACTGGGAACTCCCTCTGACGTGTTTCTAAATTTATAAAAAAAACTAAATACAAATACTGCTTAATTCTGATTTTCCATGTTGTTAAAAACATGCATATAAGTCAAGGGAAATATCAAACATGAAGATTATGAAAAGAATATTGTAGGAAAGTTGTTTCAGTTCAATCCCTTTGTTTGTTTTTACCTTTTAAACCAAGACAATCATAAGAATCTGAGATGGTCCTTAATGTTTAGAATAAAACGGTTGACGTGAGGGCATTGTCCTGAACAAATGGTATAAGTTTACAGATTGCTTGAAAGCAAGTGTATCCCAAAAATTACTTTTCATAATTTGTTCACAAAAAAACATCAAGGGGGAGACCTGAAACTTATTTTTCTTTAATCTAAGGACAATTAAGAAAAGAATTACTACCAAGAAGGGCTCAAAACCTGTGTATTCTGTCACATTGTGTTACAGAAATATGACATATATACAATCATGTAATTTTCATTGAGATGCAAGCACAGTAAAACAATGACTTCTTGATAATATAAACTCACCACAGATGCAATTGCTGTGTTTAGCTTTTTAAACTTGTTGCTGAACTTACTATCATCAAATTCTTCATTTAATAAGACAGGTAAATCTGGTTCTAAATACCTGTGATAAATAAAACACATCTATTCATGTTTCGATCTCTCTTTTCAATCAACAAAAGGTAAAAATACAAAATTCTGCACATCATGGGCATATTTATCAAACTCCAGTTTGAGCAAATGTCTTTAAATTTTGGCAGTAGCAATGCATGTATTTGTCTGAAAACTTTAATGAAAAATGTTCTGTCAAAATGTATGCACATTAACAAAGGATTTTATCCTTAAAATAAACTGACATGTCCTTATCCAACTAACTCTTTAACTTCTAAAGGTACCAAAACAAACTTTGATATGTTAATATATTTCAATATTCTTATTAGACAGACCATCAAATTCACAGAACTACAATCTTTTCATACATTTGTATCTATATTATGATCATGACAAGGTCATGTTTTTCTTGGACTGTTAATAACGCCTTACTAAATCCATTGTATGTTGGATGTGTACTAATTGATATTTTAGTCTTAAATACATGATTTTTGTATTACTTGTGATTGGCTTTGAACTAATTACAAGTCAGTAACTGTGAGTACTCTCAAATCTGCATTGTGTGTCTTTTTTTTGCTTTCAGGGATGTACAAATACTTGACCACATCCAGTTTGTGTTTTTGTTAGAAATTTTTCTGCTTTGTATTGGTCTGGTGAATAGGCTTTTTCAACCTTTGTTAAAGTTAGTTTCTATGTTGCACTGTTACAACCTTTTTAGTTTCAGTACAGTTTCTCACTGTTATAATTATAAAGATTTATGAGTTCAAAAAGCTGCAATAAAAAGAGTTAAATTGTCATTAAAGGACAAATATTCTTAGAAAGAGTTGTCTTACAATTTTGGTAAAAATGACCAGGAGATATATTATATTCTGAACATTTCTGTCCCTCAGGTTTTCCTCTATCTGTTACAGCATGTATATTCAAGAAAATAAACAACATTTGCACTTTACCCCTATGTTCTATTTTAGCCTAGACAGCCATGTTCATGATGTTTGTGACTAGCATTATCATCCTACACATTTTCTGAAACAATATACCCAAAGATGAGTGTGGCTACGTTTGATACCATTTGGTCCTGTACTTTAAGAGAAGGTTTTTGATAAAGTTCAGAGATGACAATGGAAAACAGAAGCCAGTTAATGATCAGAATACAAAAATAAACTTTCAATTTTTGAGTAATGAGAATGGATCATCTACCACACAATTTGACTATTTTATATTTTTCTCCTGTAGAAAGGCAAACACATCAAAATATTCCATTATTCATAACTTTATAATAAAAGCAAGTTTTTCTGAGAAGTCCTACATGTATTCATACCTCTCTAAATCTTTCTTTGCCTTTTTACTCAACAAATCCAGTTTTGTCATAACATTTACATGTGGAATTTCTAACGTGACCATTGTTGATAATGCTGTTAATACTCCAGACACAAACTTTGAGGCTTCAATCATAAACTGTGAGTCAATTAAAAATGTTCCACAAATTCTAAAGTCCATGCGCTGTAGTTTATCCACTAACTGTTTCATTACTGGGATATGTGTATAAAGTTCTATCTGTCCAGGTAGGTCAAATAATATATAGTCATCCTCTACCTCTTCAAGGACTTCATCTAACCAGTCTAAATTCTGGGCAAAATATCTGTTAAAACAGTTGAACATCGTGGACTATAATGTCATTTAAACCATGATGTCATTAATGTAATAAGATTTCATCTATATTCATGAGATAAGGGTGGAAAGACCCTTCTTTTAAAATATTTAAGGCTACCATTTGGCATTAACCATTTTAGCATGCTGCACAGTGGATATAGCCTATTAAGCAAATGCCCTCATACATGTATATCAGTTTAACAGTTTCGCTCAATTCTTATCTCAGACTGTATATCACTACCACTATTGATATTGCAGAGTATTTTAATAACACAAATTATGATATGCAACTACATGCTCATACTGATTTTGTTTTTTGAAGCAGTCCATAGTGGAAAGGAAGAAAGTAGACACTGATTAGAAAATATGATTTCTGGACAAAAGCTGTTTTTTCATATATTTTATACAAAAATTTACACCTCCATACCTTTTTCGAAAAAAAAGAAATGTTTTATACAAAATAAAAGAGCCGATTCAGAGGGTGTGATTTTAAATGGACCACTTGGTTAAAACTATTTAATTTGGTTGTAATCGTTTGATAGATTATTATCCTACAACAGGAACTGTATTGAGTTATGTATGTTAACTTACTCCATACAAAATACCAGTCCACCATTTGGTCCAAACCTTAAGGATTCATCCTCCATAGCATCATCTAAATTTATCAGCTCTCTTATATCTGTAATAATTAAAAGACATTGTAGCTAATGTAATCTTCTATTGTCAGAACAATACTAAATCTAAATAATGAGTCAATTGATAGAAAACTAAGACTACAATTCAAAAAAAATAAAATTGTAAAAGTTCCATATATATATACAACATGTACAACTTATTCAGTTATTGAAAGAAATTTAAAGTTGGTAGACAATGGGTAAAAAAAATATAAAGATTTACCAAAGATAAATTTATATATTATATATAAGATAAATAGAATTTATCAGTTGTTAGTAAAAGTGAATATACATTGTATATTGTATAAAACAATGATTTAAGTTGATTCAACTACTATTCTGGACAAAGAAAGATAACTCCAATCAATTGAAAATTTCTTGCTATTGATATTTTTGGCTATTGCGCAATACTGTGCAATTGAAAATATTTGCTATTGCACAATACTGTGCAATTGAAGATTTCTTGCTATTGCACAATACTGAGCAATTGAAAATTTCTTGCTATTGCACAATACTGTGCAATTGAAGATTCCTTGCTATTGCACAATACTGTGCAATTGAAGATTTCTTGCTATTGATGAATACTGTGCAAATGAAAATTTCTTGCTATTGCACAATACTTAATATAATAATTTTGGATCCTGATTTGAACCAACTTGAAAACTGGGCCCATAATCAAAAGTCTAAGTTCATGTTTAGATTCAGCATATCAAAAAAGCCCAAGAATTCAATTTTTGTTAAAATCAAATTTAGTTTAATTTTGGACCCTTTGGACTTTAATGTAGACCTATTTGAAAACGGGACCAAAAATTATAAATCTACATACACAGTTAGATTTGGCATATCAAAGAACCCCAATTATTCAATTTTTGATGAAATCAAACAAAGCTTAATTTTGAACCCCGATTTGGACCAACTTGAAAACTGGGCCAATAATCAAAAATCTAAGTACATTTTTAGATTCAACATATTACAGAACCCCAAGGATTCAATTTTTGTTAAAATCAAACTAAGTTTAATTTTGGACTCTTTGGACCTTCATGTAGACCAATTTGAAAACGGAATCAAAAATTAAGAATCTACATACACAGTTAGATTTAGCATATCAAAGAACCCCAATTATTCAAATTTTGATGAAATCAAACAAAGTTCAATTTTGGACCCTTTGGGCCCCTTATTCCTAAACTGTTGGGACCAAAACTCCAAAAATCAAACCCAACCTTCCTTTTATGGTCATTAACCTTATGTTTAAATTTCATAGATTTCTATTTACTTATACTTAAGTTATGGTGCGAAAACCAAGAATAATGCTTATTTGGGCCCCTTTTGGCCCCTAATTCCTAAACTGTTGGGACCTCAACTCCCAAAATCAATCCCAACCTTCCTTTTGTGGTCATAAACCTTGTGTTTAAATTTCACTGATTTCCATTTACTTATACTAAAGTTATTGTGCGAAAACCAAGAAAAATGCTTATTTGGCCCCTAATTCCTAAACTGTTTGAACCAAAACTCCCAAAATCAATCCTAACCTTCCTTTTGTGGTCATAAACCTTGTGTCAAAATTTCATAGATATCTATTCACTTAAACTAAAGTTATGGTGCGAAAACCAAGAAAATGCTTATTTGGGCCCTTTTTTGGCCCCTTATTTCTAAAATGTTGGGACCAAAACTCCCAAAATCAATCCCAACCTTCCTTTTGTGGTCATAAACCTTGTGTCAAAATTTCATCAATTTCTATTCCCTTTTACTAAAGTTAGAGTGCGAAAACCAAAGTATTCGGACGACGCAAGACGACGAAGACGCCAACGTGATAGCAATATACAACGAAAAATTAAAATTTTTGCGGTCGTATAAAAACCCCATGAATTCAATTTTTTATTAAATCAAATAAAGTTCAATTTTGGACCCTTTAGACCTCAATGTGGACCAATTTGATAACCGGGCCCAAATATCAAAATCTAAATACATGGTTAGATTCATCATATATCAAAGAACCACATATATTCAATTTTTGTTGAAATCAAACAAAGTTTAATTGGACTCCAATTTGGACCAACTTGAAAACTGAGCCTATAATCAAAAATCTAAATACATGTTTAGATTCAGCATATCAAAGAATCCCAAGGATTCAATTTTTGTTGATATCAAACAAAGTTTAGTTTTGGATCACGATTTGGACCAACTTGAAAACTGGCCCCATAAGCAAAAATCTAAATACATGTTTAGATTCAGCATATCAAAGAACCCCAAGGATTCAATTTTTGTTGAAATCAAACAAACTTTAATTTTGGAACCCGATTTGGACCAACTTTAAAACTGGGCCAATAATAAAAAAATCTAAGTACATGATAAGATTCAGTATATCAAAGAACCCCAATTATTCAATTTTTGTTGAAATCAAACAAAGTTTAATTTTGGACCCCAATTTGGACCAACTTTAAAACTGGGCCAACAATAAAAAATCTAAGTACATGTTTAGATTCAGCATATCAAAAAAGCCCAAGAATTCAATTTTTTTTTTAAATCAAACTTAGTTTAATTTTGGACCCTTTGAACCTTAATGTAGACCAATTTGAAAACAGGACCAAAAAATAAGAATCTACATACACAGTTAGATTTGGCATATCAAAGAACCCCAATTATTCAATTTTTGATGAAATCAAACAAAGTTTAATTTTGGATCCCGATTTGGACCAACTTGAAAATATTTACTTATATGTAATATAAGTATTGTTTATACAAACAGAAAAGCCATTTCAGTTTACAAGTAATTAATTTTATGATAAAGATGCTGACATCATGGATGCAATTAATTAACATACATAGACCACTTGTTTTATCTTCAGGTTAATTAGTCTAACATTTGACACTTTGAAGTTACAATTGGAATCTCACTAGGAGGCACACTAATCTTTTCTTAATCAGATACATGTCAAAAACAATCACTGTAGGAGAGGAAAGCAGAATATGATACCAGATCTCTTTAATATTGATTACACAATAAATAGTATATTATTTGAGGGTCAGTAGGTCAGTCTCCTCCCCCTGGATGTTAGATGTACCCAATCTGTGTGTAAAGCCAATTGCATGGTCTTTGTATAATCAGTTTCTTGGTTCATAGCAGCCTGACTAGTTGATGGAGTTTTAAAGTGCTATTATTCAATTTACCTCCCACCTTCCCCTTCCTAACACCTTCAATATTGTTTCATGACTAGAGAAACAACTCAGCTTAAACTAGTGATATATATTTTTCTTTATTTCAGTTTTTCCTTAATGGAATTTTATCACTGGTCTTTTCTAAAATTTCATTCATCCCCAAGCATTTCGGGGACAAATTTTATCAAATTTATTCCAGTGCCAGTTTGATAGACCCCTGCTACTTCACTAGTACATGGGCTATCCCCCAGGCAGACCCTTCCACTACCTGGCTGCCGATAAGACGCCTAGTCTCATCACCTAAGTGGAGAACCCTCGCTTCACATTCCCCGGCTGGCGCATTGTCGGGCAGGCAGGTTCTTCCTTACACTGAAGGTTGCAAGCTGACTTGCTCAGGCAGGAACTCAAAATTCTGTTTGTATGCTGAGTGTTTCTCAAGGGCCAAAATTAAATGATTTTTTAATAAATATTATAATTTATTCTAACTGTCTTTCTGCTTTAAGCCAGTATGATTTGCTGAGACTATGTTTTGGTTTACACACAGAAACCCCTTATATTTGCCTTGTTTGCAGTTTGTTTTGGAGCAGTTATTTGGTCTTTTTTGCTCATTTATGTGGGCTAGCTATCAAATTGCCATGCTGACTTTAATTGAGATTTGCTTAATCATGATCCCTCAAAAGTTACACAAACAAAAGATTACACAACCTCCCACTGAAACTACAGAAATAACATACCCACTATCAGACTACAAGAAATATATAATAAGAGTCTACAAAAAAAATTACAATAGAACATTACAAGAAAATACAATAGGAGACCACAAGAAAATACAATATGAGATACCTAAAAACAAACACCTTTGAAGTTTTGTATAAATATTTACTTATATGTAATATAAGTATTGTTTATACATTCAGAAAAGCCATTTCAGTTTACAAGTAATTAATTTTATGATAAAGATGCTGACATCATGGATGCAATTAATTAACATACATAGACCACTTGTTATATCTTGAGGTTAATTAGTCTAACATTTGACACTTTGAAGTTACAATTGGAATCTCACTAGGAGGCACACTAATCTTTTCTTAATCAGATACATATCACAAACAATCACTGTAGGAGAGGAAAGCAGAATATGATACCAGATCTCTTTAATATTGATTACACAATAAATAGTATATTATTTGAGGGTCAGTAGGTCAGTCTCCTCCCCCTGGATGTTAGATGTACCCAATCTGTGTGTAAAGCCAATTGCATGGTCTTTGTATAATCAGTTTCTTGGTTCATAGCAGCCTGACTAGTTGATGGAGTTTTACAGTGCTATTATTCAATTTACCTCCCACCTTCCCCTTCCTAACACCTTCAATATTGTTTCATGACTAGAGAAACAACTCAGCTTAAACTAGTGATATATATTTTTCTTTATTTCAGTTTTTCCTTAATGGAATTTTATCACTGGTCATTTCTAAAACTTCATTCATCCCCAAGCATTTCGGGGACAAATTTTATCAAATTTATTCCAGTGCCAGTTTGATAGACCCCTGCTACTTCACTAGTACATGGGCTATCCCTCAGGCAGACCCTTCCACTACCTGGCTGCCGATGAGACGCCTAGTCTCATCACCTAAGTGGAGAACCCTAGCTTCACATTCCCCGGCTGGCGCATTGTCGGGCAGGCAGGTTCTTCCTTACACTGAAGGTTGCAAGCTGACTTGCTCAGGCAGGAACTCAAAATTCTGTTTGTATGCTGAGTGTTTCTCAAGGGCCAAAATTAAATGATTTTTTAATAAATATTATAATTTATTCTAACTGTCTTTCTGCTTTAAGCCAGTATGATTTGCTGAGACTATGTTTTGGTTTACACACAGAAACCCCTTATATTTGCCTTGTTTGCAGTTTGTTTTGGAGCAGTTATTTGGTCTTTTTTGCTCATTTATGTGGGCTAGCTATCAAATTGCCATGCTGACTTTAATTGAGATTTGCTATATCAGGATCCCTCAACAGTTACACAAACAAAAGATTACACAACCTCCCACTGAAACTACAGAAATAACATTCCCACTATCAGACTACAAGAAATATATAATAAGAGTCTACAAAAAAAAATTACAATAGAACATTACAAGAAAATACAATAGGAGACCACAAGAAAATACAATATGAGATACCAGAATACAAACACCTTTGAAGTTTTGTATAAATATCTACTTACATGTAATATAAGTATTGTTTATACAAACAGAAAAGCCATTTCAGTTTACAAGTAATTAATTTTATGATAAAGATGCTGACATCATGGATGCAATTAATTAACAAACATAGACCACTTGAGGTTAATTAGTCTAACATTTGACACTTTGAAGTTACAATTGGAATCTCACTAGGAGGCACACTAATATTTTCTTAATCAGATACATATCACAAACAATCACTGTAGGAGAGGAAAGCAGAATATGATACCAGATCTCTTTAATATTGATTACACAATAAATAGTATATTATTTGAGGGTCAGTAGGTCAGTCTCCTCCCCCTGGATGCTAGATGTACCCAATCTGTGTGTAAAGCCAATTGCATGGTCTTTGTATAATCAGTTTCTTGGTTCATAGCAGCCTGACTAGTTGATGGAGTTTTACAGTGCTACTATTCAATTTACCTCCCACCTTCCCCTTCCTAACACCTTCAATATTGTTTCATGACTAGAGAAACAACTCAGCTTAAACTAGTGATATATATTTTTCTTTATTTCAGTTTTTCCTTAATGGAATTTTATCACTGGTCATTTCTAAAATTTCATTCATCCCCAAGCATTTCGGGGACAAATTTTATCAAATTTATTCCAGTGCCAGTTTGATAGACCCCTGCTACTTCACTAGTACATGGGCTATCCCCCAGGCAGACCCTTCCACTATCTGGCTGCCGATGAGACGCCTAGTCTCATCACCTAAGTGGAGAACCCTCGCTTCACATTCCCCGGCTGGCGCATTGTCGGGCAGGCAGGTTCTTCCTTACACTGAAGGTTGCAAGCTGACTTGCTCAGGCAGGAACTCAAAATTCTGTTTGTATGCTGAGTGTTTCTCAAGGGCCAAAATCAAATGATTTTTTAATAAATATTATAATTTATTCTAACTGTCTTTCTGCTTTAAGCCAGTATGATTTGCTGAGACTATGTTTTGGTTTACACACAGAAACCCCTTATATTTGCCTTGTTTGCAGTTTGTTTTGGAGCAGTTACTTGGTCTTTTTTGCTCATTTATGTGGGCTAGCTATCAAATTGCCATGCTGACTTTAATTGAGATTTGCTATATCAGGATCCCTCAACAGTTACACAAACAAAAGATTACACAACCTCCCACTGAAACTACAGAAATAACATTCCCACTATCAGACTACAAGAAATATATAATAAGAGTCTACAAAAAAAAATTACAATAGAACATTACAAGAAAATACAATAGGAGACCACAAGAAAATACAATATGAGATACCAAAATACAAACACCTTTGAAGTTTTGTATAAATATTTACTTATATGTAATATAAGTATTGTTTATACAAACAGAAAAGCCATTTCAGTTTACAAGTAATTAATTTTATGATAAAGATGCTGACATCATGGATGCAATTAATTAACATACATAGACCACTTGTTATATCTTGAGGTTAATTAGTCTAACATTTGACACTTTGAAGTTACAATTGGAATCTCACTAGGAGGCACACTAATCTTTTTTTAATCAGATACATATCACAAACAATCACTGTAGGAGAGGAAAGCAGAATATGATACCAGTTCTCTTTAATATTGATTACACAATAAATAGTATATTATTTGAGGGTCAGTAGGTCAGTCTCCTCCCCCTGGATGCTAGATGTACCCAATCTGTGTGTAAAGCCAATTGCATGGTCTTTGTATAATCGGTTTCTTGGTTCATAGCAGCCTGACTAGTTGATGGAGTTTTACAGTGCTATTATTCAATTTACCTCCCACCTTCCCCTTCCTAACACCTTCAATATTGTTTCATGACTAGAGAAACAACTCAGCTTAAACTAGTGATATATATTTTTCTTTATTTCAGTTTTTCCTTAATGGAATTTTATCACTGGTCATTTCTAAAATTTCATTCATCCCCAAGCATTTCGGGGACAAATTTTATCAAATTTATTCCAGTGCCAGTTTGATAGACCCCTGCTACTTCACTAGTACATGGGCTATTCCCCAGGCAGACCCTTCCACTACCTGGCTGCCGATGAGACGCCTAGTCTCATCACCTAAGTGGAGAACCCTCGCTTCACATTCCCCGGCTGGCGCATTGTCGGGCAGGCAGGTTTTTCCTTACACTGAAGGTTGCAAGCTGACTTGCTCAGGCAGGAACTCAAAATTCTGTTTGTATGCTGAGTGTTTCTCAAGGGCCAAAATCAAATGATTTTTTAATAAATATTATAATTTATTCTAACTGTCTTTCTGCTTTAAGCCAGTATGATTTGCTGAGACTATGTTTTGGTTTACACACAGAAACCCCTTATATTTGCCTTGTTTGCAGTTTGTTTTGGAGCAGTTATTTGGTCTTTTGTGCTCATTTATGTGGGCTAGCTATCAAATTGCCATGCTGACTTTAATTGAGATTTGCTTTATCAGGATCCCTCAAAAGTTACACAAACAAAAGATTACACAACCTCCCACTGAAACTACAGAAATAACATTCCCACTATCAGACTACAAGAAATATATAATAAGAGTCTACAAAAAAAAATTACAATAGAACATTACAAGAAAATACAATAGGAGACCACAAGAAAATACAATATGAGATACCAAAATACAAACACCTTTGAAGTTCTGTATAAATATTTACTTATATGTAATATAAGTATTGTTTATACAAACAGAAAAGCCATTTCAGTTTACAAGTAATTAATTTTATGATAAAGATGCTGACATCATGGATGCAATTAATTAACATACATAGACCACTTGTTATATCTTGAGGTTAATCAGTCTAACATTTGACACTTTGAAGTTACAATTGGAATCTCACTAGGAGGCACACTAATCTTTTCCTAATCAGATACATGTCACAAACAATCACTGTAGGAGAGGAAAGCAGAATATGATACCAGATCTCTTTAATATTGATTACACAATAAATAGTATATTATTTGAGGGTCAGTAGGTCAGTCTCCTCCCCCTGGATGTTAGATGTACCCAATCTGTATGTAAAGCCAATTGCATGGTCTTTGTATAATCAGTTTCTTGGTTCATAGCAGCCTGACTAGTTGATGGAGTTTTACAGTGCTATTATTCAATTTACCTCCCACCTTCCCCTTCCTAACACCTTCAATATTGTTTCATGACTAGAGAAACAACTCAGCTTAAACTAGTGATATATATTTTTCTTTATTTCAGTTTTTCCTTAATGGAATTTTATCACTGGTCATTTCTAAAATTTCATTCATCCCCAAGCATTTCGGGGACAAATTTTATCAAATTTATTCCAGTGCCAGTTTGATAGACCCCTGCTACTTCACTAGTACATGGGCTATCCCCCAGGCAGACCCTTCCACTACCTGGCTGCCGATGAGATGCCTAGTCTCATCACCTAAGTGGAGAACCCTCGCTTCACATTCCCTGGCTGGCGCATTGTCGGGCAGGCAGGTTCTTCCTTACACTGAAGGTTGCAAGCTGACTTGCTCAGGCAGGGACTCAAAATTCTGTTTGTATGCTGAGTGTTTCTCAAGGGCCAAAATTAAATGATTTTTTAATAAATATTAATATTTATTCAAACTGTCTTTCTGCTTTAAGCCAGTATGATTTGCTGAGACTATGTTTTGGTTTACACACAGAAACCCCTTATATTTGCCTTGTTTGCAGTTTGTTTTGGAGCAGTTATTTTGTCTTTTTTGCTCATTTATGTGGGCTAGCTATCAAATTGCCAGACTGACTTTAATTGAGATTTGCTATATCAGGATCCCTCAACAGTTACACAAACAAAAGATTACACAACCTCCTACTGAAACTACAGAAATAATATTCCAACTATGAGACTACAAGAAATATATAATAAGAGTCTACAAGAAATATATAATAAGAGTCTACAAAAAAAAATACAATAGAACATTACAAGAAAATGCAATATGAGACCACAAGAAAATACAATATGAGATAGCAGAATACAAACACCTTTGACGTTTTGTATAAATATTTACTTATATGTAATATAAGTATTGTTTATACAAACAGAAAAACCATTTCAGTTTACAAGTTATTAATTTTATGATAAAGATGCTGACATCATGGATGCAATTAATTAACATACACAGACCACTTGTTATATCTTGAGGTTAATTAGTCTAACATTTGACACTTTGAAGTTACAATTGGAATCTCACTAGGAGGCACACTAATCTTTTCTTAATCAGATACATGTCACAAACAAGCACTGTAGGAGAGGAAAGCAGAATATGATACCAGATCTCTTTAATATTGATTACACAATAAATAGTATATTATTTGAGGGTCAGTAGGTCAGTCTCCTCCCCCTGGATGTTAGATGTACCCAATCTGTGTGTAAAGCCAATTGCATGGTCTTTGTATAATCAGTTTCTTGGTTCATAGCAGCCTGACTAGTTGATGGAGTTTTACAGTGCTATTATTCAATTTACCTCCCACCTTCCCCTTCCTAACACCTTCAATATTGTTTCATGACTAAAGAAACAACTCAGCTTAAACTAGTGATACATATTTTTCTTTATTTCAGTTTTTCCTTAATGGAATTTTATCACTGGTCATTTCTAAAATTTCATTCATCCCCAAGCATTTCGGGGACAAATTTTATCAAATTTATTCCAGTGCCAGTTTGATAGACCCCTGCTACTTCACTAGTACATGGGCTATCCCCCAGGCAGACCCTTCCACTACCTGGCTGCCGATGAGACGCCTAGTCTCATCACCTAAGTGGAGAACCCTCGCTTCACATTCCACAGCTGGCGCATTGTCGGGCAGGCAGGTTCTTCCTAACACTGAAGGTTGCAAGCTGACTTGCTCAGGCAGGAACTCAAAATTCTGTTTGTATGCTGAGTGTTTCTCAAGGGCCAAAATTAAATGATTTTTTAATAAATATTATTATCTATTCTAACTGTCTTTCTGCTTTAAGCCAGTATGATTTGCTGAGACTATATTTTGGTTTACACACAGAAACCCTTATATTTGCCTTGTTTGCAGTTTGTTTTGGAGCAGTTATTGGGTCTTTTTTGCTCATTTATGTGGGCTAGCTATCAAATTGCCATGCTGACTTTAATTGAGATTTGCTATATCAGGATCCCTCAACAGTTACACAAACAAAAGATTACACATCCTCCTACTGAAACTACAGAAATAATATTCCCACTATGAGACTACAAGAAATATATAATAAGAGTCTACAAAAATAAATACAATAGAACATTACAAGAAAATACAATATGAGACTACAAGAAAATACAATATGAGATAGCAGAATACAAACACCTTTGAAGTTTTGTATAAATATTTACTTATATGTAATATAAGTATTGTTTATACAAACAGAAAAGCCATTTCAGTTTACAAGTAATTAATTTTATGATAAAGATGCTGACATCATGGATGCAATTAATTAACATACATAGACCACTTGTTATATCTTGAAGTTAATTAGTCTAACATTTGACACTTTGAAGTTACAATTGGAATCTCACTAGGAGGCACACTAATCTTTTCTTAATCAGATACATGTCACAAACAATCACTGTAGGAGAGGAAAGCAGAATAAGATACCAGATCTCTCTAATATTGATTACACAATAAATAGTATATTATTTGAGGGTTAGTAGGTCAGTCTCCTCCCCCTGGATGTTAGATGTACCCAATCTGTGTGTAAAGCCAATTGCATGGTCTTTGTATAATCAGTTTCTTGGTTCATAGCAGCCTGACTAGTTGATGGAGTTTTACAGTGCTATTATTCAATTTACCTCCCACCTTCCCCTTCCTAACACCTTCAATATTGTTTCATGACTAGAGAAACAACTCAGCTTAAACTAGAAATATATATTTTTCTTTATTTCAGTTTCTCCTTAATGGGATTTTATCACTGGTCATTTCTAAAATTTCATTCATCCCCAAGCATTTCGGGGACAAATTTTATCAAATTTATTCCAGTGCCAGTTTGATAGACCCCTGCTACTTCACTAGTACATAGGCTATCCCCAGGCAGACCCTTGCACTACCTGGCTGTCGATGAGACGCCTAGTCCCATCACCTAAGTGGAGAACCCTCGCTTCACATTCCCCGGCTGGCGCATTGTCGGGCAGGCAGGTTCTTCCTTACACTGAAGGTTGCAAGCTGACTTGCTCAGCCAGGAACTCAAAATTCTGTTTGTATGCTGAGTGTTTCTCAAGGGCCAAAATTAAATGATTTTTTTAATAAATATTATAATTTATTCTAACTGTCTTTCTGCTTTAAGCCAGTATGATTTGCTGAGACTATTTTTTGGTTTACACACAGAAACCCCTTATATTTGCCTTGTTTGCAGTTTGTTTTGGAGCAGTTACTTGGTCTTTTTTGCTCATTTATGTGGGCTAGCTATCAAATTGCCATGCTGACTTTAATTGAGATTTGCTTTATCAGGATCCCTCAAAAGTTACACAAACAAAAGATTACACAACCTCCCACTGAAACTACAGAAATAACATTCCCACTATGAGACTACAAGAAATATATAATAAGAGTCTACAAGAAAATACAATAGAACATTACAAGAAAATACAATAGAACATTACAAGAAAATACAATATGAGACCACAAGAAAATACAATATGAGATAGCAGAATACAAACACCTTTGAAGTTTTGTATAAAGTGGGCCAATAATCAAAAATCTAAGTACATTTTTAGATTCAGCATATCAAAGAACCCCAAAGATTCATTTTTTGTTAAATTCAAACTAAGTTTAATTTTGGACCCTTTGGACCTTAATGTAGACCAATTTGAAAATGGACCAAAAATTAAGAATCTACATACACAGTTAGATTCGGCAAATCAAGGAACCCCAATTTTTCAATTTTTGGTGAAATCAAACAAAGTTCAATTTTGGACCCTTTGGGCCCCTTATTTCTAAACTGTTGGGACCAAAACTCCTAAAATCAAACCCAACCTTCCTTTTATGGTCATAAACCTTGTGTTTAAATTTCATATATTTCTATCTACTTATACTAAAGTCATGGTGCGAAAACCAAGAATAATGCTTATTTGGGCCTCTTTTTGGCCCCTTATTCCTAAACTGTTGGAACCTCAACTCCCAAAATCAATCCCAACCTTCCTTTAGTGGTCATAAACCTTGTGTCAAAATTTCATAGATTTCTATTTACTTAAACTAAAGTTATAGTGCGAAAACCAAGAAAATGCTTATTTGGGCCCTTTTTGGCCCCTAATTCCTAGAATGTTGGGACCAGAACTCCAGAAAATGTTATTTTTTGATAGTCTTCATATAAAGAATGAAAAAAAGAACAGCTAGAACATGTGGAAGGTTGACACTATTGGAATCAATTGTTGTTTAATGTAATTTCTTTTCTTTAGTTTAGGATTCAATTTAGACCAATGGAAGAGATCTGCATCTTCTAAATCTAAACATTCAATTAAAGTTGATAGTTAATTATCTAAAATTCAACTAGTTGAATTCTGTCATTTAACAACAACTACAATTATTTTTGAAATCTTAATAGTATACGACTGAACTGTAGGCTAGAGCCATTTTCCATTTTTTGCGACAGTACTCTTAAATTTTTTAATTTTTTTCTTAAGAAAGTTAGGACTGAAAAATCTATTCAGTTTTAAATTTCCATTGATAAAGTTCCCAGTTATATCTCTCATCACAGGGATACAGGTACTAATAAAAATAACAATATGATTGATGTAAACTGTGTGAAGCTTGTTTCCAAATCCTACATTTTGAAATATTTGTAAAATTTCATGAATAAATAGGTTTAAACTACAAAATGCAACATTTGTAATTTTTTTGTAACTATTACAATGATTATGTTGGTACACAAAATTTAGTTTAATGAAAGACTCCTTACCATATACTAAATGTCACACTTTAAATGTTTATTTTAGTGGATAATAAGCTCATAAATTGAGGTGCTCCTGAATTGGAGAAAGATTCTCAAAACAGAGTTTTACAGAAAAAAATGGAAAAGATCGTTTCTCTCTCCGATCTCATGTAGCCCCTCGGACTTCCTGTTTACTTTGAAAGTTGTTGACCTACAAATTAAAGTATTGCATGTTGATGTTTAAATCATCTACAGCAAACATCATTATGTTTAAATTCAACAAATACTATTTTTTAATAAGTGAACAATCGTTGAGAATGATTTAAATAACCGGGCCATTTAAAAAAAAATGAAGCAAAAGTGTGACATAGGGGGTCCAATTTCAAACTCAATATTTTTCATTTCTTTTTGTCTTACCCTATTACAGATACTTTAAATTTTATAATTCCAAAGTTTCAAGCAGAACGAAACAGACACATCGAATAATCTTAAATTTAATAACATACATCTCAAAACATTTGAACAGAAACCATACTACTTATAAACAAGTTTGGTAATAAAACAGTCAAGAAAACATCGCTCAAACCTTTTCCAAATGAAAGTCAATAGAATAAGAAAAATTTTAAAACCAAAATTTCCATCTTTTCTGCTAAATCATATAATAACAATCAAATTGAATAGCTTAATTTAAAAAAAAATAATAATAACTAGTGATTGAAGTTTTTGCCAATAAAAAAAATCTTAATATATTTCAGTTAAAATAGTAAACTTTGAAAGCCCTGAGTTTTTGTGATCATTTGGAAAAATAAAAATGTCATTTCATTGTACCGTTTTTATGTAATTGTATGTAGAAAAAGCCTTCTATTTTCAGTATTTTGTCACACTCCTGACATATGTTACAAAGATTGAAAAATGCTTTAAACTTGCACAAAAATTCACTTAACACATTGCTATATCATTGATTTCAATTACTGACATCTTTTGCCGTAGAACAGGACTTTCTTTTTAGGGCCATTTAAAAAAAATACACAGAAAGGCACCCAAAAATGTCAGGAGTGTGACAACTGTCTTTAAACATCTACCAAAGAATACATAGGACTTAAATATTTTCTTCTTCTTTATTTTTCAGAAGTGACTATTCCAAAGAGAAGAAAAAAAATTATTACAACTGTGATATGTTTATATCATAAATGTGGGAGTGCATTATATATGTCAGGAGTGTGACACTTTTTTTAAGACATTTTCTGTCAATTCATAATTTCACAAGGACAAGTCCCACAAGTTTCTTTGTGTTAGAAAGGTTGAAACCAAGTTATATTCCTATCATGTACCTCTTAAATGTGTTATTTATCATGATTGTTTTGGCACAATGAGTTTTAATTTGTATTTTTTTTTATTTTTTGTGCACAGTAATGCAAATTTATCAAAGGAAATAAGTGTGTACAACTATAATATCATATAGGAAAGTGAGGAAATGAATTTTGTGCAAAAAAGAACAATCATTTTGATTTAAAATGGAATATTTAAAGAAGTTTCAAGGATTAACCATTCAGATGTAATTCGTCACACTCCTGACATGAATTTAACAATTTAAGAAAAATATGAAAATTAGCTTTATTTTTAGGACAGATAATTGAAAGACAGCTAGTAAAATGAAGAAACTCTTGGTAAAACTTCCATTCCTTAAAACATCTACTAGATTTGCTGAAATTAGCAGGGCAAAATTTTCTAGAAGAAATGATTCAAAGAAAGAGACTTCGAAAGAGAGGACCCGCAAATACTGGCTGAATCTGAAATTAAACCAGATGCTCCGCAGGGCGTAGCTTTATACGACCGCAGAGGTTGAACCCTGAACGGTTAGGGCAAGTATGGACACAACATTCAAGCTGGATTCAGCTCTAAATTTGGATTGTGATTAAATAGTTGACACAGCATAGGTTTCTGACACAGAATGAATGTGTTCTAATGAACTTAAAATTTTTGTTTCTCTTAGAGCAATTCACTATGCTGTTGAATATTAATCCTCTCAAAAAAATGTTTGAAGAAATTTTCTTTTTTATTTATGAAATTTCAAATGAGAAAAATTGAACCCAATTTTTTTAATCACATCCCCCTTTCCCTTATTCCAAAACTAATCTCAATTAAAATTTCTAATGGAGTTTGCAACAATAACTACTCATTTAAATACATCATAAAATATTAAGATGTAAAAAAACTGCTTGTTATCACTGAATAGTAAAGATTATTTTAATTTATCAGTTGGTAGTAAAAAGTGAATATACATTGTATATTGTATATAACAAAGATTTAAGTTGATTCTGGACAAAGAAAGATAACTCCAATTAAAAAAAATCTTGCTATTGCACAATATTTTGCAATTAGATATTTCTTGCTTACTATTCTGGACAAAGAAAGATAACTCTAATTAAAAAAAAAATTGATATTTCACAATATTGTGCAATTAGATATTTCTTGCCATTGCGCAATACTGTGCAATTGAAAAGACTTGCTATTGCACAATACTTAATATAATAATTTTAGATCCTGATTTGGACCAACTTGAAAACTGGGCCCATAATAAAAAATCTAAGTACATTTTTGGATTCAGCATATCAAAGAACTTCAAGATTTCAATTTTTGTTAAAATCAGACTAAGTTTAATTTTGGACCCTTTGGACTTTAGTGTAGACCAATTTGAAAACAGGACCAAAAATGAAGAATCTACATACACAGTAAGATTTGGTATATCAAAGAACCCCATTTATTCAATTTTTGATGAAATCAAACAAAGTTTAATTTTGGACCCTGATTTGGACCAACTTGAAAACTGGGCCAATAATCAAGAATCTAAGTACATTTTTAGATTCAGCATATCAAAGAACCTAACTGATTCATTTTTTGTCAAAATCAAACTAAGTTTAATTTTGGACCCTTTGGACCTTAATGTAGACCAATTTGAAAACGGGACCAAAAGTTAAGAATCTACATACATGACAGTTAGATTCAGCATATCAAAGAACCCCAATTATTCAATTTTGATGAAATCAAACAAAAGTTTAATTTTGGACCCTTTGGGCCCCTTATTATGTTGGGACCAAAACTCCCAAAATCAAACCCAACCTTTCTTTTATGGTCATAAACCTTGTGTTTAAATTTCATAGATTTCTATTTACTTATACTAACGTTATGGTGCGAAAACCAAGAAAAATGCTTATTTGGGTCCCTTTTTGGCCCCTAATTCCTAAACTGTTGGGACCTAAACTCCCAAAATCAATACCAACCTTCCTTTTGTAGTCATTAACATTGTGTTTAAATTTCATTGATTTCTATTTACTTAAACTAATGTTATTGTGCGAAAACCAAGAATAATGCTTATCTGGGCCCTTTTTTGGCCCCTAATTCCTAAACTGTTGAGACCAAAACTCCCAAAATCAATCCCAACCGTTCTTTTGTGATCATAAACCTTGTGTCAAAATTTCATAGATTTCTATTAACTTAAACTAAAGTTATAGTGCGAAAACCAAGAAAATGCTTATTTGGGCCCTTTTTGGCCCCTAATTCCTAAAATGTTGGGACCAAAACTCCCAAAATCAATACCAACCTTCCTTTTGTGGTCATAAACCTTGTGTTAAAATTTCATAGATTTCCATTCACTTTTACTAAAGTTAGAGTGCGAAAACTAAAAGTATTCGGACGCCGGACGACGACGACGACGACGACGACGACGACGACGACGACGCTGACGCCAACGTGATAGCAATATACGACGAAAATTTTTTCAAAATTTGCGGTCGTATAAAAATGATCAGAGGAAGTTGGAACATCTTAAAATAAAAACTTATAAAACCAAGCTAACAAAAAAAGGCTTAAAGAAAGAAGAACTTTGAATCCCAAATTTGATAAACAATATAAAGAAAAACAAAGGCAGTGGCAGAGAAACAGTAGAAAAAAAAGAAGATTGATAAAAAAGAAGTTGGGTTGAATAAGGACTTAGAATCGAACAAAAACAGCTCAAAAATTCAAGTGAGAACAGATCTGTGACTGTGTCAGATTCCAGATCTACAGTGAGAAAACCTGCACAACACACAAGAAAACAATTGCCACAAAACAAAAATGCTTATAAATGATCTCTTCGAGAAGGCCCTTTCTTCTGGGTGTAGCATTTTTAATGATGTGTTTCAAAGTACTCGTCCAAGCATTTTTGTTTTGTGGCAGTTGTTTTCTTGTGTGTTGTGCAGGTTTTCTCACTGTAGATCTGGAATCTGACACAGTCACATCTCTGTTCTCATTTGAATCTGAGCTGTTTTTGTTCGATTCTATATATATATTCAACCCAACTTTTTTTTTATCTTTCTTCCTTTTTTTCTACTGTTTCTCTGCCACTGCCTTTGTTTTTCTTTATATTGTTTATCAAATTTGGAATTCAAAGTTCTTCTTTCTTTAAGCCTTTTTTTGTTAGCTTGGTTTTGTAGTTTTTCATTTTGTTTAAGATTGTCCAACTTCCTCTGATCATTTTTTAATTTCAGATTCAGCCAGTATTTGGGGGTCCTCTCTTTCCAAGTCTCTTTCTTTGAATCATTTCTTCTAGAGAATTTTGCCTGGCTTATGTCATCAAGTATAGTGGATGTTTTAAGGAATGGAAGATTTACCAAAAGTTTCTTTATTTTACTAGCTGTCTTTCAAATATCTGTACTAAAAATAAAGCTGATCTTAATATATTTCTTAAATCGTTAAATTCATGTCAGGAGTGTGACGAATTACATCTAAATGGTTAATCATTGAAACATCTTTAAATATACCATTTTAAATCAAAATAATTATTCTATTTTGTACAAAATTCATTTCCTCACTTTCCTTTATAATATTATAGTTGTACACACTTATTTCCTTTGATAAATTTGCATTACTGTGCACAAAAAATAGAAAAATGACCAATTAAAACTTATTGTGTCAAAACAATCATGATAGATTACACTTTTAAGAGGTAAATGATAGGAATATAACTTGGTTTTAACATTTCTAACACAAAGAAACTTGTTGAACTTGTCCTTGTGAAATTATGAATTGACAGAAAACGCTTTAAAAAAAGTGTCACACTCCTGACATATATAATGCACTCCCACATCTATGATATAAACATATCACAGTTGTAATAATTTTTTTTCTTCTCTTTGGAATAGCCACTTCTGAAAAATAAAGAAGAAGAAAATATTTAAGTCCTATGTATTCTTTGGTAGATGTTTAAAGACAGTTGTCACACTCGTGACATTTTTGGGTGCCTCTCTTTGGTGTCCATTAAAACAATAAAATGTGTGATTTAGAGCACCAACATACCCTTAATTATAGTGCTAATATACCAATACAAACTTATTTCCCATACTGGCATTATTGGACTTTAAAACATGGTTACAAGGAAGCTTTAGTTTTAAAAGTGTCATTTTTTGAAAGACTTTATTTTTTGTACATACCTTCACAATAAAGGTCAGTGATTACTTATCTTAAAATTTTATTGGACAAAATTACAAAAATATTTAAGACTAATAATGTAGCAACTACCAGAAATATTTCAGTATAGCATAAAAACGATCCACCTTTTTCAATTCTACTTTGAAAATTTCTATTTTTTTAAATGTCACGCTAAAAGCGTCACTCTCCTGACAAAAATGGCCTGTTTTTAAAACATTTCTCTGCAGTGGTTTGAGATATCTTCATGAAACTTGGCATGCAGCTAGTCCTGACTATCCTGCATTTTATAACACCTGTGTTATAATTCTAAACTTAACTAATTTAAAAATATACCACAAAAAGTAAAAAGCTTCATTTTTTTTTAAATGGCCCAACCAGTGAAGGATATCCCTGCTTATGCGTAGTGTGGCATTCCAACAATGACGTCACTATAAAATATAATGTAGGTTGGATATATTTAGAATATCTCGTCATTCTGATTTTTCCGGATTGTAAAAGAAACGTAAATAGTGTAAAGGAGAGCTCGATATACGATAATTTCGAGAGAAACAGAAGGGAAATGTGTAAAAAAGTGTTTAAGGTCAATTTATTCATTTGTGTCTCCCCATCTCATCATTCTTAGTAAGATTTGTTGGGGGTTTTCCACACTATAAAAACAAAATGAATGATGTGAGGGAATGTCACTCTGGTCAACCCCATTGGGGATTGACGGCTTGAAGCCGTCTTCCCCAAAAAGTACTGAAATCTTACGGGGTTTATGATTTATGTTAAAATAAGGCAATAACTGCATTTGTATGCCACAAAAATATAAGTTTGAGTATTTTAATTCTGAAATTATCTTGATTATAAAAAAAAATATTCTTGAGGCATTTAAAATAATAAATTACAAACAAAATAGCATCAATTTTTTTACCTAAAGAAGAATAATTTTGACAATTTTGTACAATGTGAACAACATTTTAGTATATTTTCTCAGATAATTTTTTATTTTCATGAAAAGCAATCAATCCTTAACTTTTAAAAGTGGAAAAATCCAATTGCAGTCATTGATTTCCATTAAAATGAAGAAATAATTGCATTCTTTGTTAGTCTTGTATGATTTTTAATTTTAATTTCTTGTGTATAATTCTGAGTTTAGTATGACGTCCATTATTACTGTACTAGTATACATATTTTTAGGGGCCAGCTGAAGGACACCTACGGTAGTGGGATTTCTCGCTACATTGAAGACCCATTGGTGGCCTTCGGCTGTTGTCCGCTCTTTTTGAAAAACAGTCAATCTTGAAGTACAACATGTACAAAAAGTACTGAAATCTTATGTCGGTTTATGATTTATAATAAAATAAGACAAAAAACACATTCTTATTCCACAAAACTAAAAGTTTGAGTATTTTAATTTTGAAATTACCTAATTCTAAAAAAGACTTATCTTGAGGCATTTAAAATAATAAATTACAAATAAAATAGCATACATTTTTTAACAAAAGAAGAATAATTTTGACAATTTTAAACAACATTTTAGTATATTTTCTCAGATAATCTTTTATTTTTATGAAAAGCAACCAATCCTGAACTTTTAAAAGTGGAAAAATCCAATGGCTGTCAAAGATTTCCATAAAAATGAACAAATAATTGTATCTTGTTCAACAAAAACAAAAGTTTATGCATATATTATCATTCAAATATTCACATTTGATACAAAATAACTTATAAATAGGCATTTTTAATGCCTGTTTGCAATTAATGTGGCATTATTTCAAATATGAGAAGAAATATTTGCATTTTAGGCAACGCGTAAATAATTTATTATCATTTCCCTGAAAGTCATCATATTTGAGGAAAAGCAAACAATATCCTGATGTACAAAAAGTACTAAAATCATACAGCGGTTTATAATTTTACATTGAATTAAAGAAATAACTGCAATCTTATTCCAAAAAAAAAAAAAATTGCAAAAGTTTACAAGAAAAGACTTAAGACTTATCTTGAGGACTTTAAAAAAAAATTACAATTAAAATTGAATTAATTTTTACCAAAGAAGAAATTAAGTTGATCAGAAACCATAATTAAAACATCATTTTTAATCATCACAAATAAAGCATGCGTCTTTAATATCATAATATTTTTACTTTCATCTTCTAGTGACATAACATTGCTAAATATAGTACTTATTTTAAACATGGAAGTTATATTTCAATATTACTTCCATGTTTTAAACGACAACATTTTACCTGGTACGATAATATTCTGAGGATATGGTTATTATGCAGTTATGTTATTTATTTAGCTAAAATCTAAATAGAAGAATATGAAGTAATACATATGATAAGTGAAAAGTTATTTTTATTTTTTTATTTGTTATTGCAACTAAGTAGATTACAAATTAACGCATAAATGTGTCTTCATGAGGTCAGCGTTCATCGAATGTAAACACTGTAGAGTTCCGTTTGCATAAGAATTTTAAATATATATGTATCCGTCCGATTGGTGCATAAAATTAATGTACTGATCGATCGCTGACCATTGTCACAGTTACTTTCACATAGCTTGTTTGACTTTATCTGACAAATTCTATGGGTCACCGATCACTCATCAATCAGTCAAACATCCATCACCGATAATTCACCTATCAGTCAAGTTCATGTCAAACAGTTACGCCGACTGTACAGAGGGCAATCAAAATGTTCAGCAATTAAAAATATGACAGAATATATACAAGTACCTGCTAACACAGGGCAATCAAAATGTTCAGCAATCAAAAATATGACAGAATATATACAAGTACCTGCTAACACAGGGCAATCAAAATGTTCAGCAATCAAAAATATGACAGAATATATATAAAGTACCTGCTAACACAGGGTAATCAAAATGTTCAGCAGCGGGATCTAGATTGACAACATGTATTGTTCTTTTGATGACTTCTGCATGTTTTACCATATTGCTGCAGTATGTAGACTGAAATATAATAATGTTGTATAATACATTGCATAGTTTTATGCAAATTTGTCAATCAAGATTCACACTTTAGTTCCAACTTTTTAACATGTTTAAATTATATTACTTTTCAATATAAGAAACAACTGCTTCACAAGGTACAAACATAATTAAGATCTGTAAATATCAATAAAAATGTGTATCGTAGTATGGTTTTACTTCTGTTAAATTTAAAAACTAGGTTTTGGTAAAAAACTTAGAACTAGAGGGTCCAAGGACCCTGTGTCGCTCACCTGATATTTTTATTTACAATTGTTGCATGATAAATGCAACTGTTGTACTGTCGTTTAGTTTCAGAGATATAATACTAAAAAGTGCATTTGAAACCTATGTTTAATTTCAGCCATGTGGGCAGGCAGGGTCATCATACACAGTGGTCCCTGGATATCCTAGTGGTGATTTAAACCAAGTTTGTTTAAATTCAACAGTTGTTTCAGGGGAGAATTTTTGTAAAATTTATCTAACAAGAAATGCAAAGTAATGAGAAAGTTGTGAAGTAGTTTTGTTGTTGCGCAACCCCCCCCCACTTTGCCAAAAAAAAACAAAAAGGTAATAAAAAATTATCATATAAGGGCAATCTATCCTATTAATGATTTCTGCAAAATTCAGTTGATTGTGCAAGGGTTGTATAGCCAGCTGAGGTCTTTAAAAACTCTCTTTCTTTTGTTGTTGCAGATAGATCTTGACCTGATAAGCAATTTTACCACATGTCAGATTTGCTCTAAATGCTTTGGTTTTTGAGTGATAAGCCAAAAACTGCATTTTACCCCTATGTTCTATTTTTAGCCATGGCGGCCATCTTGATTGGTTGGCCGGGTCACCGGACACAATTTTTAAACTAGATACCCCAATGATGATTGTGGCCAAGTTTGGTTTAATTTGGTCCAGTAGTTTCAGAGGAGAAGATTTTTGTAAAAGATAACTAAGATTTACGAAAAATGGTTAAAAATTGACTATAAAGGGCAATAACTCCTAAAGGGGTCAACAGACCATTTTGGTCATGTTGACTTATTTGTAGATCTTACTTAGCTGAACATTTTTGCTGTTTACAGTTTATCTCTATCTATAATAATATTCAAGATAATAATCAAAAACAGCAAATTTTCCTTAAAATTACCAATTCAGGGGCAGCAACCTATCAACGAGTTGTCCGATTCATCTCAAAATTTCAGGGCAGATAGATCTTGACCTGATAAACAATTTTACTACACGTCAGATTTGCTCTAAATGCTTCGGTTTTTGAGTGATAAGCCAAAAACTGCATTTTACCCCTATGTTCTATTTTTAGCAATGGCGGCCATCTTGGTTGGTTGGCCGGATCACCGGACACAATTTTTAAACTAGATACCCCAATGATGATTGTGGCCAAGTTTGGTTTAATTTGGTCCAGTAGTTTCAGAGGAGAAGATTTTTGTAAAAGATAATTAAGATTTACGAAAAATGGTTAAAAATTGACTATAAAGGGCAATAACTTCTAAAGGGGTCAACAGTCCATTTTGGTCATGTTGACTTATTTGTAGATCTTACTTTGTTGAACATTTTTGTTGTTCACAGTTTATCTCTATCTATAATAATATTCAAGATAATAACCAAAAACAGCAAAATTTTCTCAAAATTACCAATTCAGGGGCAGCAACCTATCAACGGGTTGTCCGATTCATCTGAAAATTTCAGGGCAGATAGATCTTGACCTGATAAACAATTTTACCCCATGTCAGATTTGCTCTTAATGCTTTGGTTTTTGAGTTATAAGCCAAAAACTGCATTTTACCCCTATGTTCTATTTTTAGCCATGGCGGCCATCTTGGTTGGTTGGGCGGGTCACCGGACACAATTTTTAAACTAGATACTCCAATGATGATTGTGGCCAAGTTTGGTTTAATTTTGTCCAGTAGTTTCAGAGGAGAAGATTTTTGTAAAAGTTAACGACGGACGACGACGACGACGACGACGGACGACGGACGACGGACGACGGACGCCGGACGCCAAGTGATGAGAAAAGCTCACTTGGCCCTTCGGGCCAGGTGAGCTAAAAATCTACTGATTTTTTTCAGAAACAAAGCATTGCCTAACAATGTTTTTAAATGATCATACATACATACCTGAAGCTCGTGACCTTGATACAAAAGTTTTAAGAAAAAAGCTTATATTGTTATTTATGTTATAGTCAAGAATATATGTCTTTTGGTAAGCTACTTAAAAGTAAAATAACAAAAAATACTGATCTCCAAGGAAAATTCAACTCAGAAAGAACCTTAATATCAAATGGCAAAATTTAAAGCTCCAACACATCTTACTTATTTACTTTAAACATTGAATGAATGGAAACAACTGACATATTCCTAACTTCAAAATGTAGAAAATGGTTTTATAGCTAGCTAAACCTCTCACTTGTATAAAAGTTAAATAAAATTCTATAATATTGAATGAGTAAACAGACACAGATAATTTCTGCCTAATTGGGTGACCCAAACCATGCACACAGACATGAGGGTAGTCAGACCATACTTACTAATGATGTGACTGTCAAGGGAGAGCCAAAAATTCAGTCACTGAAGTTTTCTACCTGGAAATGTTATCGATGCACCAACCTCATGCCTCAGCAAACTTTATAGGTTACAAGTGAGAAACATATATTGACACAGAGATATTAAATAATGATACAAATAGTAGTAATGGGGGTACCTTCATGATAGATAATGGTAAAAATTCTTGCCAAATGAAGTTAATGGTAATTTTTAGTCCATGACAATAAAATGTACACTTTCTTTTAGCAGTCAGGGGACTTACTTAAATGAGTGATTTTCTAAATCACTGATTCAAGTAGCATTATTTCCATAAAGATTGGAATTAAGAGTTGTCTTTCTTTAATAATCACCTATTTAAGTAGTACAAAGTAATCACTAGAACAAGTGATTTAATTTATCATACCTCAATTTCATTCCCAAAAATCACTTCTTTAACTATCAATATTTTAATAACCCCCACTAATTTCAACATCCCCGAACAGTGAAATTTTTATCCGAACAGTAGAATTTTATTACATAATCTGAAAGATGAAACCTTGAACTTTAAAGGAAAAATACTCCCACTGCTGGGAAAAATCTGTCAAGAAAGTATCAGTTCATTATGTAAAGCCATTATAACAGCATTTTTTCAACTAAAATAGAATTTGCAGCTAAATGATAGCATCAAAGGCATAAACCTTTCCACTTCAAAGAAGCAAAAAATACATTTTTTTTCAATTTTACTAATGAAAAGATATTATTTAAACCTATGTGTTTGAAATTTTGGTAAAACTACAAAATTACAATTGGAGACAAAGCTTCAAATTTGCTACTCATTCAGGGGACTTAATGATATAAGTGATTTTTAAATCACTTATTCATTATTTAGTCCCCTGAATGTTTAGATGATAAAAAATCACCTGAATTTGACGAATCTCACTAATTTATTTCAAAAATAATGGTAACGATAATTATTTGAGACATCGGACGAATCACTGTAAGGACATTTTGAGGAATCACTGTAAAATTTTAACCAATTTGACATTAACAGTAGCTGAAAATGACCGTTTGACACATGACAGTAAAGTGCATTACCACCCTCAGACATAGTTCTGATCTCAGAATGTTTAATAAAAAGGATTCTTCATGCAGTTTTCCACAGAGTTCAGTTTTAAAGTAGCAAAATAAATCAGTATATTTAACAGAACTTACATACACATGTACATGTATGAGGTTAGTAATACCCCTTTACCATGAGGCGTCAAACAGTCATTTTCGACTAACGTTAGCATCAAATTGGTTAAAATTTTAGCGTGATTTGTCAAAATTTCCTTATCATGATTCGTAAGATGTCTCAAATAATAATCGTTACCCTTATTTTTGGGAAAAAAAACTTGTTTCATCAAATTCAGCTGATATGCACTAAAAATTACTGTTAACATCATTTGGCAAGAATTTTTACCTATATATGTCATGAGGGTACCCCATTACTACCCTTATGTAGGCTGTAGCACTGCATCACTTATCAGTATATTTAGTGTGTCAGTTTATTTTCCGTTTTATGAGTTTGACTGTCCCTTGGGTATTTTTCGTCCCTCCTATACAGAAACCACAAGCAGTTTATATGAGAAAAATTATATTTGTACACTTGAGTTGACCAAAATTAAAACCCGTCACTACCTTTCCACTTCCAGCCGGACCCATCACTAATTGTCCATATCGTGGCATTTCTTATTCAAGTGCAATACTAGCTGCGGAACCGTATGTTATTTTTTGACTATTTTGCGGACCTTATGGTGCAATACAAAATACAATTCAAGTGTGTGAGCTTCTACTAATCTTTTTTCGGTTATTTGTCAAACCGTTGCCGCTTGTGACACATCAAAATAATATAATTTTTAGGTGGGAATGTATCTATTTTTTACATTTTATTATTATAAAAAAAGCAGTTTGGTACCTTTATAGATTATTTTTCATGTAAAGGAAATATATTTGGATGTATTCCTTGACATTTTTTAAGTTATTTTTGTAGTTGTTTGAAGCGGCCTCTCAAGGAAGTGATTGGGGTGTAACAGAAACATTGAAAAAGGAAAATGCCAGTAAATAATTTGTCTTCATATCATATAGGATACTTTTTAATGAATTAAGTTTATATTTATTCGCATGTATTCTTTTTATCATAACATAGCATGCCATATTTCTATCATTTGAGAGTGCAGTCTACATTTTCATAATATGTCAAACGGATGAGGAAGCCTTGTCCCGAAAGAAATTAAACAAGTGATAGAGAAGCCCTGTCAACAATAGGATAGTCTAGCTCCATTTGACAATCGAATTTAGTAAAGGATAGGGCAGCCTTGTCCTTTAAACCAAAATACAATTAGGATAGTCTGGCTTCGTTTGAAATACAACAATCAAGGATAGGGAACCCCTCGTTCTTTAATTAAAAATAGAACAAAATAAAGTACTTCAAATGAAATTGGTGTAAGGAAGCCTTATGCAATTTCCTCAGCCAGGTAAAAAAAAATAGATAAGCCCTATTTTTATTATTTAAAAAGTATGGCATCAACTAGAAAAAGCAGTACAACAGGTCCCAAATCGTCACAAAAAATAAGTCAAGACGAGGAGGAGGCATGGACATGCGCTAAATGTACCAAAATCTTCAAAGAGCCAGAGGCTCAACTTATGGAATGCCAAAGGTGTAAGGAACATTTTTGCACAACCTGTCTTAAGAAAACAAAAGCGGAATACAGCATGTTATGTAAAACAGATGCAATGTGGTTTTGTGGAAAATGCAGGATAGTCATGGAACAACATGCAGTTACCGATATTGAGATAGAAAAAAGGTGCAAACATATAATGGAGAGTTATGAGAAAAGAATTACATCACTTGAAAAAACAGTTGAAAATAAATGTGACGAGGATAACTAAAGTCAAGCAGATTGTTTGTGAGGAAATAAAGAACTGCAATGAGTAAATGAGTAGTTATTGTTGCAAACTTCATTAGAAATTTGAATTGAGATTATTTTTGGCATATGGGAAAGGGGGAGGTGAAAAAAAAAATTCTTTAAACATTTTTTTGGGGGGGGGGATTAATATTCAACAGCATAGTGAATTGCTCAAAAGCAAAAAAAAAATTGAGTTCATTAGACCACGTTCATTCTCTGTCAGCTACATGTATTTAATCTTAATCCAAATTCAGAGCTGTATCCAGCTTGAATGTTGTGTCAATACTTGCCCCAACTGATCTGAGATCGAGATCTGTGATTGTATAAAGCTGTGCCCTGCGGAGTATCTGGTTACTTTGTCACTATAGTTATAGCCTTCACTGACAGTAGGGGTACCAATCGTGAGCAATAGCTTACAGTTCAAGTTCTAGTTGGGATAGCAAGGAAGATTAGATTTAGATATAGGGTGCCTGCCTTGTGAAAGTGTATATTAAAACACTGTGTTATTGTATTTTACAGGCTTATCACTCACAGTTTACAAACCCTCCTAAACTTATAGGAAATGTAGCATTGGTGCCACTAAGAACAAGTTACAAAGGACCAGCACCAAAAGACAGTATGTATTAAAACATAAGAATGTAAATTTACAAAGTAGTCATTTTACACAATATGTCAATTTTACATTTTTAAGAAGACATCATTATCAAATATGATCTTATTTAGTTTCACTACTTAGATATATGAATTCGGGGGTTGACAAAATGTTATCATTTCATCAGAACTTTAATTCTAGGCTTACTTCAGTTTACTTTATAATTATTATTTATATATCATGTATATGAATTCAACTGTATTAGTAAGTACTAAAATTCATAAATTTTATATTTTTTCTTTTAAGTTTCTGTCAATATTAGACTCTATATTTAATATAAAAGTCAGTCTTGAGTGGCAGAACCTTTTTCACATGTTTCATCAATGCAATTCTACGCATACATGACATACATGTAAACAAATCAAATCTCAATTTAAAAGTGCTTTTATATTATCAAATTATGTCATTTACATGTAACTTATCAGACTTAGACATGTAAACAAACTTTTATACTTTGTATTCATGCTATTGCCACCACATTAAGTTTTTTCAATATATTCTTGATATATCATTTATATACAGATAAAAAATCTATTGATTTGCAAATTTAGTAATTTAACATGCACTATAGAATTCAGACATAAGAAGATTTACAAAATAAACAAATTGAATGATGTTTTCATCTGTATATAAAAAAGAAGATGTGGTATGATTGCCAATGAGACAACTGTCCACAAAAGACCAAAATGCCACAGACATAAACAACTATAGGTCACCATACAGACTTCAACAATGAGCAAAGCCCATACCGCATAGTCAGCTATAAAAGGCCCTGATAAGACAATGTAAAACAATTCATCGATAAAACTAATGACCTTATTTATATAAAAAAAAGAACGAAAAACAAATATATGTAACACGTAAACAAACGACAACCACTGAATTACAGGATCCTGACTTGGGACAGGCATATACTTAAATAATGTGGCAGGGTTAAACATGTTAAGCGGGATCCCATACCTCCCCCTAACCTGGGACAGTGATATAACAGTACAACATAAGAATGAACTATAAAAATCTGTATGTTTATTTCAGGTAGTGACTCAGACATTATAGATGAAGCTATTTATTATTTCAAGGCCAATATATTTTTTAGAAATTATGAAATCAAGGTGAGAATTGCTATGTAGAAAAGATTGTTTTCTTTTAAAACTAAATAAGTGTTTTTGTTTTGTTTTTCAAAAGTAACAGTAAAAGTTTGTTCACAGTGATTGATTTTATGGATTATTTTATTTTGTTGATATGGAGGGTTGAAATATAATTTCCACCAATACAACAAGTGGTAGAACCTTTTTCTCTGATAAATCTTATCATTTCTTTTCAAAGATTTGCAGAAAGTTGTGTTTCGTTATATGTGACGTCACCAATAATGATTACCTTTTACAATAAGAGATACTATCTTTGTCTATCATCCTTCGTTTAATCATTGATTTAACAAATCATTACCTGGAGAAAATATTTGGCCAACTTATCTTATCTCAAACTCAACTTATCCCCAATTTTAAGATTCTAAATTTTATTACCAGCCATATTTTTAGAAATGACAACTTTTTGTCTATTCTCAAAAAAGCATGATGGAAAGACTTAGGCATGATGTATTAATTTGTGATTAGGTTGGTTTGAGGGAACTACAATTGATAATTCTGAGATATTTGGTGTACAATTGTATATTGATAATTCTGAGATATTTGGTGTACAGTCATATAATTCTGAGATATTTGGTGTACAATCGTATAAGTACTGGTTCATCTCATTTCCATGTAGATTATTTTAGCTTAATAATGATTCTGATAAGGTCAGTGAAGATGGTTCACATATGGTACAAATGTAAGATTATGATATTTGCTATTCAGTTTTATTTTTATAACCTTTTTGGCTAATTGTTTCCATGTATAATGTTTAGCTCTTCACTTTCAGTGTTGGTTCATTAAATTTAAAACTTTTGCATAGTTATAATGTTAAAGTTTGTGATAATCATGATAATGTCATTTTAAGTTGATGGACTTGTGTTAAGGCAATGATATTAATTTACATGTAGGTGTTTATAAAGGGCATACAATACAGTTTCGATCCCATAATGATTTTTTTTAAGAAAATTTGCATACAAGGAATTTTTCACCTAGGCAATTCAAATATGTAATATAAAATATACCTTCATGTGCTACTTTTAGAGATAAAAGGGGTCAACATTTTTAGACATTTACTTAAAATTTCAGTTCTTTGGACATTTCTATCCTTTTGATAGGCATACCTCACTTTTATATTTCAACAGATAAACACAAGCGGGATATTGTAGCAATGTTATAAAAATCTTCTTTCCATTAATATGTTCTTAATATGTACAACAGTTCTTCTGAAGTTATAAATTTCTACAAAGTTTCAGGAAATAAAAGCATGAAAAGTCTTTTTTTGCGGTATATTTTATTTTTTTTTCAATATTGACTTTTTTATTATAATTGGTACAAACAATCTTCATACATAATCAGTGATAATTACACTTTGAAAAAGAGGGGTCCATGTACTCGTTTTAAAGTGAAATCAGTTTGAAGGATAAAAATCAGTCGCGAAAGTAACATTTTATGTTAGCAACATCATTACCTCCCCTGTAACTGTATTGTATGCCCTTAAAAAATACCAAATAAATTATTATTTTTGTATTAGCATGGTATTTCAAGTGTTAATGCATGATAATACCCTATTATTAAGTTCATAAAATTCAGAAATAGAAAAGTGTCATAGACCAGCCATGTAACATCCTCCACATGTTTACAAGATATTATATAATTAGCTTCTTACCCATCAGTATTTATTTTTTTGAAACTTATGTTTATTTTCATTAGGATTTTTTTCACATTAATATTTAGATATACCCTTTTTAGTAAAACTGTGGCTCATGTCTAATTTTCAAAAAAAAACTTTATGAAAAGTGCCATTATACATTTATATATCAAGCCAAGCATTAAAAATTAATATTTCTGGCAAATTGAACTAAAAGTTATAGATGAAATGTTTAGTGTATAGGATATTCAAAGAATTGATATACACTGTAGTTATTATGGGGAAAAAAAACAAGAATAGATATATTTAAAAAATTTAATTGAGAAAATTGTGTCATGGAATTAGGCAAAAATCTTATGAAAAACTTATCTTAGTAGTTTTTATCAACATTTAGCAAAGTTTTATAATTAGAAAACAGATGAAACTAATAATTGCTATTATTGAAGGCTCTAACATTGATACAAACATGGGATCCAAGTAACAGCTCATGCCAGTGCCTGTTTCATTTTATTATATTTTTTGTGTGACTATATGCTTTGTGCAATCTTATTACTAACTTGTGCTATGTTTTAAGTGTGCTATGTTTTAAGTGTACTATGCTTTTAACTTATATATGTCATTTATGGTATCTTACTATGCATTATATGTTTAAAAGTGTGTTGTTTTCATGACTTTTGTATGTGTGTATTGTATTATATTGTGTGTGTATTGTATTTTGTTATAAGTCGATTTGAAAAGCTCACTAGAGCTTGTGTTTATGTAGTTTAGTGAATATCGACTCTAAATAAAACTTTGAATCTTGAATCATTGACAATTAACAAATTTTGGCTTCATTTTATACTTTTCAGAGTGAGGCTGATAGAACACTTATTTACATAACACTGTATGTAACAGAATGTTTGAAGAAAATGCAGAGAGTAAGTTATTAAAACTTTTATATACACATCTCAGGCTATAACAGCATGTCTGAAGTAAATACAAAGAATAAACATAATTTTATCAGAAAATTAGACAGATTAAATTGAGAATGGAAATGGGGAATTTGTCAAAGAGACAACAACCTGGCCAAACAACACTTTACAGAAAAACAGCTGAAGGCCACCAATGGTCTTCAACACAGCGAGAAAATCCGCACCCAGAGGCATGCTTCAGCTGACCCCTTAACAAAATGTTTACTTAATCATGGACGTCCTAATTAACTCTGAATTATACTGTGAAAGTACTTTAATTCGTGGGTATCAATTTTTGTGGTTTGGGCAATATTTACATGTTCATGGGTTTTAAAATTCATGGATTTTAGTTTTTAAAAGAAAAAATGAAAAATTGAAGCCGTTAGAAAGTAATGGTCTGGATTGAAGGAAATTGCATAATAACATTGACCCAAGTTTATCGTTGTGTCAACACTAATTTACCCAAGATAAAGTTATCAACAGATTAAAGACCAACAGAGGTGTTAATTAGGCCATAAACGTGTCACCTAAAGAAAACAGAAACGTAAACAAATTAACTTGGACTATTAACGTATCTTTAATTGTCAAATAATTTGTATCAAAATCAAGCCCAGCATGAAATTATTATTTCCCATATGTACGAGAACTATGAGGATATAAAATGAACACTTTATCATACTAGCATATCAACACCGGAAATTGACTTTGAAGTTGTGGAGAGTATAATGTTTTTGACCCGTCCGTCCCTCGGTTAGTCCGTCCATCAGTCCTGTTTTTTGTCATCGCAACTCCTCTCAAACCACACAACAGAATTTCACGAAATCTTTTTAGATGGAAATGACATATTATGTAGATATGCATGTCGACAGGAAATTATGATTCAATTTTTTTCTAGGAGTTACATCTCTTTGAACTTATTTGCTTAAGGTACTACTTCAACAGTTTGTCATCTCAATTAACTCCTCTGAAACCATACAACAGAATTTCATGAAACTTTGTAGATAATAAGGACAAACTTCGTAGATGTGCATATTGACAGGAAATTACGATTCGTTTGTTTTTCTAGGAGTTACGCCCCTTTGAACTTATTTGCTTCAATGTACTTCTGCAACAGTTTGTCATCTCCACTCCTCTGAAACCACACAACAGAATTTCATGAAATTTTGTAGATAATAAGGACATACTATGTAGATGTGCATATTGACAGGAAATTATTATTCAATATTTTTTCTTATACAATTTTTTTTCTTACACTTATTTAATTTCTCCAATGACAATGTGGGAACGTGGGGTATGTGAGTGTGCTCACTAAGGTTCTAATTCATAGTGCGTTTTCCCTGTGACTACTATCAGTATTCTTGGATTTGGTGTTATCCACTATATTCTCTAAATCATATCAGTAGTCAAACCTACATGGGGATTTTTTCAATGTCTTGATTTAGACAATGGTTGTTTTATTTCGTTGGACACTTAAATTCGTGGATAAAGTCATCCACGAAAATTGGTACCCCACGAGTAAAAGTACTTTCACAGTATAAAAAAACTAAAATTAAAATCATACAAGACTAACAATGCCATAAGGCTCCTGACTTGGGACATGCACCAAAATACAGAGGATTAAATATGTTTTTGTGAGATCTCAACCCTACCCCTATACCTCTAGCCAATGTAGAAAAAACGTTTAGATGCACATCTAATCTACAATACAAAATACCAGATAATATCTCAGTTTTGATTGACACAATTTAAGCAAGGTTTACTTCCTTTTTGTCACAATGTTGGAGGTAAAATGTGCACAAATTTCATCATAAATCGATTGTCTTGATATAATGACAGATAGACTTCAGAAAATATTTTTTCTAAACAATTGTAATTTGCTGAAGCATAAAAATTCAGAAGACTTTTTTTAAGGCCCATGGTGCCCCCACACAATTTTATAGAAAAAAATGTTGAAATTGCAAAAACAGTTCTGCACACTATCACCCCTGTATTAGCATGAAAAGTGTTTTCCAATTACTTCTGTCACAGTCTTAATATCTGTATGATATACCGATGTATGTCCCACAACTATTCTTATTCGTTCTCACAGCAACTATCATTTCTTGTGACTGCAAAGTTTGGTTTAAGAATATGTATGCAAAAAAAATTGCATTTATCATCATGATCATAATGAACTCAAAAATTTTAAAAAACGAAAAGATATAGTCACGTTTTCCTTGTGAACCTTGGCATTTAGTTTAACAGATCTTTCACAGTATGAAATGTGATATGTCTATAATATATTGTTAATTGTGCTAATAGAACCATAGAAAACCTTTATAGTTTTGAATGTCAAATCTTTCAGTAGGGATTGTAAGAGAACAAATATAGCCAACATTCTTTTGGAACAAATAAAGTCTACATATAAACAGAAGTTATCATGGTTATGGAAATAGATTTATGAATAAAATTGAGAATGGAAGTGGGGTATGTGTCAAAGAGACAACAACCCCACCAAAATAAGCAGACAATATGAATCCATGTATATACCAAACCAAATCCTCTATGCATGTCTTTTAAGAATAATTATGAATCCATAACTAACAATATTTCATTCTGTGATATGACTGACTTCTTATCATGGCTTTAAAATAACAACTATGTTTTGTATATTTACAGTGTAATACCAAAAACGATGCACAGAAGGAAATGTATACTCTAGCATTAAAGAATTTCCCCATTCCTGGAGAAAGTGGGTTTCCATTAAATGCAATGTTTGCTAAACCTAAAAGTAGAGCTGAAGAAGGTAGGTAACAAGATTGTGTTATTTTGTCTCTTTACCTGTAGATCTACACACAGTGGTAAAACGGAATGAGTGAGAGTTTTTTGCTCAGTGTTGTAGACCTCATTGTGACTTTGAGATCAAGAACAGCAATAAAAGTGCTTACAGTATTGTGTTTTTTTGCTGTGCATAATGATTATGGTATAATTTTGATTTTTTGTCATGAATGAATACCTCTTATATTTTCTTTTCAAGTATTTCTCTTTTTAAACAGCAAATAAAGATGATTCGGAAAACACACTGAACATCAAGCCTGCAACAAGCAATCAGTCACAGTCATTCACTAGGTTCTTTATAGTTTTATGTAGTTATCTCTCTATTATTCTTTCAGAATATCTAGATTTAGGATGTATAATATATTTGTTATTTATAATGTGGAGGTCAGTTAAAAAGTGAGGAGATTTTATAAATATTTCTTTGCATGGAATCAGTGAAGAGATATATGTGTATTTTTCTTTCGTTGTTCATCAAATGATACCTGATTTGATATAATTTCAAATGTTGTTTGCTTTTTTTTTGTTGCTTCAAAATATGAGTTTAGGAACGAACATGTCAACAGCTTCATCTTCCAAAAAAGGAAATTGACTGCTAAATATGTTTTAACATTTGATTTTATTTTCTTATCTGATTACAGATACCATGAGGAACTACTTTTTACAGATTAGACAAGAAACTGGATTAAGGATGTGTGAAAAAGTATTTGATGCAGCTACCGATAAACCTAGCAAGGTATTTTATTATTATCAAAACTAAAATTAAACAAATAATTGGAGGGTATTTCATTACCTTTTGTTGTCATGAACAAAGAAAAATAATGTGATGATAGAATTGCCTCCTGAAACCAAGACATGAAGGTAAGCAATTATAGCTCACAATTCAGCCTTCAACAATGAGCAAAGTCATACTGTATTGTTAGCAATAAAGGCCATGCTTGAATAAATGTGAAACATTTCATACACAAAAAAAATGGATCGTGGTTAAAAAATAATTATGTATTGGAATTTTAAATAATTTAAGAGAAAGATAGAAATTTTGTCAAGTTGACATAATTAGCGGCTTTGCTTTGATCTGCTATTTATTCTTTATTAGTATAGTATGCAATGGGGAAAAAGGTTTGCAATTTCTTTATCAACTAAAATCATCTTTAAAAGGAATGTTTTTAGAATAAATGTACCATAGGTACCCAATAATAATTTAATGTTATTCAAAAAATCGATAAAATGGATATTATACATTTTAAAGAGTTCCAGAAACATTGTATCCCATATTTATAAAAATGCTTTTTATAACATTTAGATCTATTTTGTCATGAAATATGGTAAAAATATGATTTCAATTTATTTGACAATGCACACTTATGGCAAGTTATCAATCATTCTATTAGTAATATTGAATGATCAAGCATGTCAACATTTTCAAAGGAGTAGGTCCGGTAAGGGCCGATATTGGCCTCAAATTTCAGATTCATCTTACAAAAGATTTTGGACACTTAAGTGTCTATTTAAGTTGATTCAATTAGTATATATGAAAGATGTTAACTGATAATCTCATTAAAAACGCTCTGATTCAAGCTTAAATATGAAAAATCTATCAAATATGACAAAAAATGTCACTTTTCAGATGGTTTTTGTCAAAAATGAATTATTTTTTAATTTTGTCATAAATATGGGCTGTTTTTGATAATACAATGCACTTATATCGGGTAATAGCATCATTAAGTCATGCTAAATTACTGAAATCTTCACAATTATAGGATTTTAGTTAAATTTTAGATGGTTTCTGTCTTAAATGAAAGTGGCCACATCCATGTTCATCCTCAATCTGTATATATGTTATGTATTATCATCATATACAACTTACATTTCAATATAAAGAATGAACACAAATGCGGCCACTTTCATTTAAGACGGAAACAGTCTAAAATTGAACTAAAATCCTATAATTGTGAAGATTTCAGTAATTTAGCATGACTTAATGATGCTATTACCCGATATATGTGCATTGTGTTATCAAAAACAGCCCATATTTATGTAGCAGAATCATTCTACTTTCCATTTTTTTTAAATTTTTACATTTTAACAATTTCATAAAAACTGCCATATTTTGGGACCAAAAAGGGGTCTTACTGGACCTACTCCTTTCAAAATTCTATGGATTATATATATTACAAAGGGAACTTACTCATCTGTTTTTACTTTTAATTCAGAGCAGTAAATTATAAACATAATGCTTAACCAATTTTCATAGAATTTTTGGTTGTGCTATCAGTTAATAGTTTCATAGAAACAAAAGCTAGAATTCAGATCATTTCAATTGCTGGTTTTCTGAAAATTTTACTGTTTACGTTAATTGAAATGACATGTGGATTTTATTTTATTTCAGTGGTGGTTATGCTTTTCCAAGCGAAAGTTCATGGACAAGAGTTTATCAGCACCTGGACAATAGGAAGACAATTATAGCAATTATTGGAATATTTTACGTTATTTTAACAGAATGCTTTTATGTCATTTTATTAAAAAACAAATTATCGCTTATTGATACAAACTTTAAAAAAAATTATAATGTCTTTTGTAAAGAAAAACTTGTTCAATGAATCCATGTACTCTACATTGTGAAAAGGTAGTTTTGTTGAATAGTTATAAACATTGATTTAAGCAGTGTTAAATAATGCAGTTGAAATGTCAAGCAGGAAATAGATAAATCACTGACATAATATACATGTGATTGAAAGACGGTAACTAACTTCAAAATGGTGCTTGTAAAAATTGTACATACCATCTAACCTGTATGAATTTATTATTAATTTTATCATTATACTATTCTTTAGGGGTGATCTTTATTGACTTAATTCCAGCTGGAAATGAAATCTTGGTTTAAAAGAAATGATAAACACAGTTATAACCAACCAATTTTATTGTATTTTCTATTTCAATTTTGGTTATTAAATGGATAAAACCTCAAAATAGGGGAAAAGTTTTTCATACATGCCTAGAAAAAAGTTGTTAAAATACATTGAAATGTAATCATGACCATGGGAACATATATTGATATGCATGTACTTGTATGTGTATATTTATCACATAAATGATATTTATTATTATAAATAAATTTTATACAATTTGTCCTTGTTGTCTGTTGTGATGAGTATCTAATTTTATATCAGAATGAGTAGTGCAATAATACAGACCTTATTTTCTGTCACGAGATATCAGTTATTTTTATTTAGTGATCAGAGGCAATACAAGATTTCTTCTGTTATATGACATTTATGTTACAACCTTTTCTAAATCATTTATTTAACTTTAGTTTATAAGACTTCACTGATAGGTATATCAGCTACACAAGTTGTGTATACTTATTTAATTAACCATGCATTATCATATTTGTGAAACTGTGTCCCTAACAGTCTAAAGTAAACATATGTACTGTCTTGTTAGGATTCATACCACATCTTCTTATTTTTATAAAAACTGTTGTCAACAAGTTTTATTTGATAAATGTTTTAATATACAAAGGGCAATAACTGTAGTAAAAATTATTCTGTCTTACAAAAATTTGTATGTTGATATGCTATTTGTCATCATCCGATTACAAATTGTATACAGGTATTTATTTATATTTCAAAGTTTATAGGTTGGGTTGTTGTTCACATGACACATCATGTTTCCAATTTTGATTCTACTTTATATGAAAAATTATCTCATTTTAATGGATTAGAATTTAATGGTAAATCAAGAATGTCAAAATAGCAAGATTCCCTGCTTATGTCATCACATTTCCATGATTCACTGAATAGTTATTAAAGTTACCAGGATTATAATTTAGTAGGCCAAATGCGCATTTGGTCTACATAAGACTTATCAGTGACGCTCAGATCAAAATAGTAATAAAGCCAAACAAGTACAAAGTTGAAGAGCATTGAGGAACCAAAATTGAACTATTTGGTACCCGTATGTCAAAATTCTAATTTTGTAAATAATATGTAAAGCTCACATCACAATTAACCTGTCTCAACTAGATTGATCACAACATGGTAAACTGTCTGTACCAAAAACCTTTCACCTGATACAGGTTGGCCTAACCAACCAAGGGATGCACAGACAGAGGAAACATAATACCCTGCTATCTTAAGCTGGACATAATAATGAACCTTATATTACTAACAAAACATCTTGGTTGACATGGGAAAAGTTATTCTTATAATTGTAAAATCACCCAAAGATTAACAAAACAATTTTTGACCTACTATAGTTCTGCATTCGAAGTATTTTCATAGGTTAACTATGCAACAAAAAGTCTGAAATAAAGAAAGACTTAAATTACCAAACATTAATGACGAAGCTATGTCCATTAGCCTGTCATAAGGGAGCTACCATTTGATTTTTATGGGGGGGCTAGGATGAAAAATTTTGTCCTGCCTTTTTTTTAGCTGTAATCCCTGTCCTGCCTTTTTATTTTTCACTCTGTTCGGTCCTGCCTTTTTTTTTTTTTAGTTTATCCGAACTTTTTTTTACCTAAATTGTCGTCCTGACTTTTTTTTTTTGCAAGTGTCTCATCCTGCCTTTTTTTTTTACTCAAAACTCCTGTCCTGCCTATTTTTTTCAAATTTCATCCTAGCCCCCCCCCCCCCCCCCCCCCCCCCCCCATAAAAATCAAATGGTAGCTCCTTAAGTCATAACATTGCGGCGGTGTACTAACTACAAGTATTAGACATAGGATAAGATCCCAGGTAAAGTCAAACCTTTAAAACAAACATGAAAGTAGAATTTTCTTACTTTTGCCCTTGGTACACTGAATAGGAGTTCAGAATAGTAACTTTGAGTAGAAGAGAGGTGAATGAAACCAGAAATAGGATTAGGATATGTTTTATACTGTAAATACTTTGTGAGGTAGTATGATAAAATCCAAACTCAAAGCAATGGTCTCTTACAAAGAATGTTATCTTCATTTTATCATAACGTAATAATTGCCACTAGATGTTAAGCACCCATCTATTAATCAATTTTTCAACTGACAACGATTATTTAGTGTGCAAATACTTGACCTTACAGTTTCAAAGAAGGAACTTGGAAGTTTTCCAATTTGTAACATATTTGTGGTTCCTGACAGCATTTACAAGACTACTATAACACTGTAATACATTTAGAATGCCACTGTTTTGAACCTTCTATTTGTTCAACATTTGTTCAATATTTGTTTTAATTTTAAGAATAGGTTGCTTTGGAACAATGAATTGTCACTGTTTTTGGTGGGGTCAGACACCATTTACCAGTTTGCTATAAGACTGCATACCTCAATTAAAAGACTGTTGAATTTCTAAATTGTACAACCAGAACAAATAGTGTTTGTGTTTAATACAATGTAGCTTCCTTAGCTTTATCATTGGAGCCAGGTTTGATTGGTGAGAAAACATCCATATCTGGAAAGACATCACAACCTCAGTAAAAAAAAAATTGAATTCCTTGATCTTTAAGTATAATGCAGCTGTAAAAGAGCTAGTTCACAACTAACAATCTAAGAGTTGACAGACAAGTGATTATTGTAGAAGAACTACTGGGGTACTTTGAACACTCTTCCAATAAATCCAAAATAACAAACTTCTTTGACTGCATTTCCACTAAGTCCCTAGTTAAAAGCAACTTTGACTGCTTGGCCACCAAGTCTCTTATTACAAAAAAATTGACTGCTTGCCCACCATGTCGCAAATTACAACCTTCTTTGACCACTCGGCCACCAAGTCGGCCACCAAGTCCGCAATTACAAAATACTTTGAATGCTTGGCCACTTAGTCCCCAATTACAAAATAACTTGTCCACCAAGTCCCCAAAATACAAACTACCTTGACCACTGTGCCAACAAGTCCTCAAAATACAAACTACTGTGACCACTCTGACACCAAGTCCCCAAATACAAACTACCTTGACCACTGTGCCAACAAGTCCCCAAAATACAAACTACTGTGACCACTCTGACACCAAGTCCCCAAATACAAACTACCTTGACCAGTTGGCCACTAAGTCCCTAATTACAAACTACTTTGACCACTTGGCCATCAATTCCCCTAAATACAAACTAATTTGACCACTCTGCCACCAAGTTCCCCAAATACAAACTACTTTAACCACTCTGCCACCAAGTCCCCAAATATAAACTACCTAGACTAGTTGGCCTTCAAGTCACAAGATACAAACTACTTTGACCACTCTGCCACATAGTCCCCAAAATACAAACTACTGTGACCACTCTGACACTAAGTCCCTAATTACAAACTACTTTGACCACTTGGCTATCAATTCCCATAAATACAAACTAATTTGACCACTCTGCCACCAAGTTCCCCAAATACAAACTACTTTAACCACTCTGCCACCAAGTCCCCAAATACAAACTACCTTGACTAGTTGGCCTTCAAGTCACAAGATACAAACTACTTTGACCACTCTGCCACATAGTCCCCAAATAGGAACTACTTTGACCCCTTGGCCACTAAGTCCCTGATTACAAACTGCCTTGACCAGTTCACCACCAAGTCCCCTAAATTCAAACTACTTTAAACACTCTGTCAAAAAGTCCCTAAATACAAACTACCTTGACCAGTTGACCACCTATTCCCCAAATACAAACCAAGTAGACCACTCTGCCACCTAGTCCCCATATATAAACTACTTTGACCACTCAGCTACCAAGTCTCAAATTGCAAATTATTTTGAACACTTGGCCACCAAATCCTCCAAATACAAACTAATTTGACCACACTGCCACCAAGTCCCCCAAATACAAACTACTTTAACCTCTTTGCCACCAAGTCCCCAAATACAAACTACCTTGACCAGTTGATCACCAAGTCATCAAATACCAACTACTTTGACAACACTGCCACCAAGTCCCAAAATAGGAACTACTTTGACCCCTTGGCCACTAAGTCCCTGATTACAAACTACCTTGACCACTCTGTCACCATGTCCCCATATACAAACAACTTTGTCAACTCAGCCACCAATACTCCAATTACAAATTACTATGACAACTCAGTCACCATGTCCCAAAATACAAACTGCTTTGACCACTCAGGTCACCAAGTCCCAAAATACAAACTACTTTGACCACTTAGCCACTCAAAGTCCTCAAATACATAAAATTGAAAATGGAAATGGGGAATGTGTCAAAGAGACAACAACCCGAACATAGAAAAAACAACAGCAGAAGGTCACCAACAAGTCTTTGTACAAACTACTTTTACCACTCAGTCACCAAATACAAACTACTTTGACCACTTGACCATTAAGTCACCAAATACAAACTACTTTGACCACTTGACCATTAAGTCACCAAATACAAACTAATTTGACCACACTGCCACCAAGTCCCCCAAATACAAACTACTTTAACCTCTTTGCCACCAAGTCCCCAAATACAAACTACCTTGACCAGTTGGTCACCAAGTCACCAAATACAAACTACTTTGACCACTTGGCCATTAAGTCCCCAAATACAAACTACTTTGACCACTCAGTCATCAAGTTCCCATATGCAAACTACTTTGACCAGTTAGCCACCAAGTCAACAAAGACAAACGCCGCATTTTTGCGCCTGTCCCAAGTCAGGAGCCTCTGGCCTTTGTTAGTCTTGTATTATTTTAATTTTAGTTTCTTGTGTATAATTTGGAAATTAGTATGGCATTCATTATCACTGAACTAGTATATATTAGTTTAGGGGCCAGCTGAAGGACGCCTTTCGGGTGTGGGAATTGCTTGCTACATTGATGACCTTCTGCTGTTGTTTTTGCTATGATCGGGTTGTTGTCTCTTTGACACATTTCCCATTTCCATTCTCAATTTTTCAACCAATCGGTAACAAAGTCCTCAAATACAAACTACATTGACCACTCAGTGACCAAGTTCCCATATGCAAACTGCTTTGACCAATTGGTCACCAAGTCCACCAAACACAAACTACTTTGACCACTTAGTCACCAAGTCCTCAAACACAAACTCCTTTGACCACTCGGTGACCAAGTTCCCAAATAAAAACTACTTTGACAACTTTCTCACCAAGTCTCCAAAATACCAACTACTTTGACCATTCGGTCACCAAGTCCCAAGCTACAAACTACTTTTACTTCTCAGTCACCAAGACCTCAAATACAAACTACTGTGATCATTCAGTCATCAAGTCCCAAAATACGAACTACTGTGATCATTCAGTCAACAAGTCCCCAAATTCAAACTACTGTGATCATTCAGTCACCAAGTCCCCAAATACAAACTACTGTAATCATTCAGTCACCAAGTCCCCAAATACAAACTACTGTGATCATTCAGTCACCAAGTCCAAAAATACAAACTACTGTGATCATTCAGTCACCAAGTCCCCAAATACAAACTACGGTGATCATTCAGTCAACAAGTCCCTAAATACAAACTACTGTAATCATTCAGTCACCAAGTCCCCAGATACAAACTGCTATAATCATTCAGTCACCTAGTCCCCGAATACAAACTTCTGTGATCATTCAGTCAACAAATCCCCAAATACGAACTACTGTGATCATTCAGTCAACAAGTCCCCAAATTCAAACTACTGTGATCATTTAGTCACCAAGTCACCAAATACAAACTACTGTAATCATTCAGTCACCAAGTCCCCAAATACAAACTACTGTGATCATTCAGTCACCAAGTCCAAAAATACAAACTACTGTGATCATTCAGTCACCAAGTCCCCAAATACAAACTACGGTGATCATTCAGTCAACAAGTCCCAAAATACAAACTACTGTAATCATTCAGTCACCAAGTCCCCAAATACAAACTACTGTGATCATTCAGTCACCAAGTCCCCAAATACAAACTGCTGTGATCATTCAGTCAACAAGTCCCCAAATACAAACTACTGTGATTATTCAGTCAACAAGTCCCCAAATACAAACTATTGTGATCATTCAGTCAACAAGTCCACAAATACAAACTTCTTTGATCATTCAGTCACCAAGTCCGCAAATACAAACTGCTGTGATCATTCTGTCAACAAGTCCCCAAATACAAACTTCTATGATCATTCAGTCAACAAGCCTCCAAATACAAACTACTGTGATCATTCAGTCACCAAGTCCCCAAATACAAACTACTGTAACCATTCAGTCACCAAGTCCCCAGATACAAACTGCTATAATCATTCAGTCACCTAGTCCCCGAATACAAACCTCTGTGATCATTCAGTCAACAAATCCCCAAATACAAACTACTGTGATCATTATGTCAACAAGTCCCCAAATACAAACTACTTTGATCATTCAGTCACCAAGTCACCAAATACAAACTACTGTAATCATTCAGTCACCAAGTCCCCAAATACAAACTACTGTGATCATTCAGTCACCAAGTCCCCAGATACAAACTGCTATAATCATTCAGTCACCTAGTCCCCGAATACAAACTTCTGTGATCATTCAGTCAACAAATCCCCAAATACAAACTACTGTGATCATTATGTCAACAAGTCCCCAAATACAAACTACTTTGATCACTCAGTCACCAAATCCTCAAATATAAACTACTTTGACCATGCACTCAGCAACCAAGTCTCAATTTACTAACTATTTTGACCACCAAATCCCCAAATACAAACTACATAGACCAGTTGGTCACCAAGTTATCAAATACAAAACTGATTTTACCACTCTGTCACCAAGTCCCCAAATACAAACTTCCTTGACCAGTTGGCCACCAAGTCATCAAATACAAACAACTTTGACCACACTGCAACCAAGTCCACAAATAGGAACTACTTTGACCCCTTGGCCACTAAATCACTATTTACAAACTACCTTGACCACTTGGCCACCAATTCCCCAATATACAAACTACTTTAAACACTCTGCCACCAAGTCCCTAAACACAAACTACATTGACTTGTTGGCCACCAAGTCCCCAAATGCAAACCAATTAGACCACTCTGCCACCAAGTCCCCATATATAAACCACTTTGACCACTCAGCCACAAAGTCTCAAATTACAAACTACTTTGACCACTCAGTCACCAGGTTCCCATATGCAAACTGCTTTGACCAGTTGGCCACCAAGTCCTCAAATACAAGCTTCCTTGACCTCTCAGTCACCAAGTCTCCAAAATACAAATTACTATGACCACTCAGTCACCAGTCCTCAAATACAAACTTCTTTCACCACTTAATCACCAAGTTCCCTTCTTCAAACTGCTTTAACCAGTTGGCCATTGATTGCTTTGCCAACAAGTCCGCAAATACAAACTACTTTGACCACTTGGCTACCAAATCACCTAATATAAATTACTTTGACCACTTGGCCACCAAGTCCACAAATACAAACTACTGTAAATTTAGAAATTAATGCGAGGTCTTTATTATTACGAATAACGCGACATAGTTGTTAACACAATAATTATAACTCGCATTTTGTAATATTTTATCTGAATTAAGCAGGACTTTTCTCAAAATTGTAAAAATTAAAATTGCATTCAAATTTAAAATGACAAAATCGAAATAATAAATGCATGCAATATTCTCTGAATTTACAGTACTTTGACCACTTGGCCACCAAGTCCCCAAATAGAAACTACTTTGATAACTTTACCACAAGCCTCAAAATTCAAACTACTGCAACCACTTGGCAACCAAGTCCCCAATTATAAACTACTTTGACCACTCGGTCAACAATTGCGCAAATTCAAAACCACTTTGACCCTTCACTTCACTAAATACAAACAAAGAGACTAAAAGAAGAGTTCTTAGATATTTCATTGTATTAAGAATTATTACAGTATATAAAAATGTACAAACAACAAGACTACAACATAACTGACAATTAGGGGGAAGGAATCAAACTTGTGTAGTGAGTATTAGCATGCATCTAACATATTTTATTTTCTAATATACCAAATACAATTCAAAATATTCTTTTTTGTAATTAGGAAATATTTGATTTATTCAAGTGAAAGAAATCTAAATTGTTTTTCTTTTTAGATGTTTTAGAAAAATCTATTAACAGAGTAAACATAAATAGATTGTTTTCTTTTTTAAAAAAAAATCTTTCAAAGTCTTTCTGGTATGTCATACTTAGTAATTCTGTAAGTTAATTCATAGTCATTGCTATATTCGTTACATACACTATATAGTTTGCAGATAGTATTATACAGTTATTATTTTAAAATTGCCGCCAACAGCTGACGTAGTTGATTACGTATTGACGACAAACAATATTCCTACGACTTTTGCCATTTGGGAAATATAAGCTACTTGTCTTTAGAGATTTTCCACGATTAAAAATTTCATACATTTGTTCTTTGACATCTTAGCCAAAAGCTCAGTTGATAATAAACTACATAAGGATTCCTACTGTGCTCTACTTCCTATGTGCAACTTCAAAACTTTTGGGTCATTCGACGATCATTAAAGGTTTTTTTGGTCATTTTTTTTGTAATCCAGAATTAAAAGTATGAAAAAATTGTCCAGTTAGTTATAAATAACATAGTTTCCAGACATAGTTTCCAGCTAGATAATAACAATGGCAAATATTACAGCATTTATTGGGTAGAACACAAATCTAGGGTGCTCGCATAAGGCAGCTTAACTGCCTAAAATGCCATCTTTGGTTCACTAGATGGGTGAATTTATTTGAATTATGGTCATCCTGGATATTTATAATATAATAGATCTAATTATTAAGCAATATCTTATTCATATCTATGAATTGATTTCATCAATAAACTGAATTAGAGTAAATGTTTAATTCATGTAGGTATATGCAAACGGTATATCTATTTACTTTTTTCTATTTAGACAACCTAGCAATCTTAATAAACAACAGAACATTTTACATCTTATACACAAATAACACAACCTCCTATTATATACTATTTTTTAATCAAATTTTGATTTATCACTTAGAGAGGATAAATTAATACTGGTATCTAGGTAAGGTTCAGAAGACAAGAATAAGGGGTTGGGTGGTTACAATACTTATCAATAGGTCATATATTACATGGTTAAGTTGGACTGAGCTGCCACTATCTCCAAGTATGAATGATTGGACATGGATTAAGCTTAAGTATAGTTTTTCAGTGTTAATTTTACATTTATGGGTCAGGTAACAGTTTTCTTTGAAATATTAATTACTTCTTCGTGTCTTGGAATCCTAATGTTTGGGAACTTTTATTTTTATTGAAAATCTATGTCAACTTCTTCAATAAATGTGATTCATAAGTCTTAGCACAATATTTACTGATACCCTGTAAATCCCTTTGTTAAAATATAACAAAATTCCTTTTTCAATTATAGCTTTTTTTATCAATGGATTTTTTAACAATATTTAAAACTTTGGATTTTTAGTACTTATATATATATTGTTTTACAACTTAATGATTATAATAAAGTATAATATAATGATCAGACACAGTTCAGCAGTAAATACTTCAAAATGGATCATATTGCTTTTTAATTTTTTTACATCTAGATCATGTGTTAAGAAGTGTGGTGGTATAAAGTAGCTACTCTCCAAACAATTCAAAGTAATGTCTGTTTATTCGTCTGGGTTTTCACAATTCTTAAACCTATAGTTACCCTTTTCTTATGACGAAACATATATATAAGTATTAATTAAGGATTAAAACAGCTAATATGACAAAAAATGTACAAAAAAAAGTGTACTTTCATCTATGATAATTATAATCTAAAACTACAAAGCATTCAAGGCATTTCTGGACTTATTTTCAAGTTCAAGTCTAGCAATTCAAGGTTAAAACTATGTAAATAGATAATTTCTATAAAAGTTTTAGGGGGGACTGTGGAAATAGTTTAACAAGTGTAGTAATTCAAATTAACAGCATGATGACTCTATTCATTTTACATGAAATAAAAGAAAATTACTTATCTAAAAAGCTGGTGGGTGAAAGTTAATGCCATGAAGAATATCAACCCACCATGTATAATTAAATATCAAAGTTAACTTTTATAAAATAAATGGTATACTCAATACTGCAAGTGAATACATACAATCTATGCATGCCGTCAAGTAAGAAATTATTACATTTGCCCTTAAATTATCTGTCTTTGAATGAATTATGCATAATAAAAAAAACAAGGTTATTCAAAAGCAGTTAGAAATGCATACTCAATAACATTTTCATTAGTCTTGTTTTGCGAACTTCAGATTTATAAAGGCACGGTTTTTGATTGTAAAAGAAAGATTTACTATAATGTTTATCCTGTTACTATGGACAGTAATGATACGTTGACTAGAAGGCAACCTAATAAGAACACTGCAGACCTATACTATACATATGTATGTATTTTGACTGAAAAGAAACACAGAAACACAGAAACACGAAATGTGATGACTACTTAGTATCTACTAACAGGTGCTACAATTAAAATGATTGTGAATAAATTAAAATGATGCATTGGAACATAGTACAAAAGTAGAAATATCACTATCAATGTTAAAAGTCAGATTAATGGTCATGATGACAGAATAATTGGGTCAGGGCTCTATCTGCCACTAAAATCTAATAAAGGAGAACAATTTTGACCACTTATTGCAATATCAGTAGTTATATAAAGTAAGTGTTGACCATGATCTCAATTTAACAACATAGTTAATGTACATCGTGAACAGGTTATATACAAATAAAACAGGTATTTTTATGCGTTATAAATAGATATATACATATACATCGCATACTCATCAATGGTTTAAAATCTGGCATATTCACCAGTTTATACTTCATATAATTTAGAAATTATTAGATATATATTTTGCAAGAGGTAGATTTAGTCAAACAAGATATTTTCGAATTTTTGTTCTATTATTCCCTTATCAAAAAGTGGTTTTTTTTCTCATAAGTGATGAACTGAACTAGACAAGGGTAATTATAAAGAAGAATTCATTCCTTGTTTCTTTTTTCTTATTCAGCCTTAATATTTGTAACAGATTTCATCATGCAAATCATGTGTAAATAATTGCATCATGAAAGCACATATGTAAATAATTGCATCATGTAAACACATATGTAAATAATTGCATCAAATTCCAATCATGTAATCACATTCTGTTTATATTTGAAAAATTTAAAATATGTTTTAAAAAATGCAATCAAATGTTCTCAAAGTAATTCACACAGGCATGATTTACAGGTAAAACTAACACCTACAGTAAAACTTAACATACTCTGTACATATGCAGAAACACAGGTTGCATATAATTTTAAGATCAAGCTTTTCATTACCATTAAAATTGATAATAGTTTAAAACATTTAAAATTTCTTGATAAAAGTGAAATAAGTTATATACATGTAAAAGTATTAAGTCTTCTGGTTCACTTATTGAAGTCACTATAAATGGGTTTATAACAGGACTGGAAACCAGTCTAAGAAGTAGCTCCTGGTACCTTTGATAAAATCTGAAATAAAAAAAAAACCTTTGGTTCAGTTTCAATATTTAGATATTCAAAATGTGCATGAATAGGTTCAGAGTTTGTGCAAAACATATAATTACTTATTATTCATTATTATTTATTGAAACAGTTTGCTCCTAATGTGTTTAATCCTTGTAAAGAAGAATTTTGTAAATCTTCTTATTGAAACACTATTAAAGGCTTCACATTTTTGGTGAATAAAACAACACGATACTGATCACTTAAATGTACACAGTGTATTGAAGATTGAAATAAGTGACAATTGTATGTATTTTTGCATGGCAACATTCTCTATTAAAAGAAACCTCAATCAGAATTATTTTAATTTGTGGAAATTGTAAATACTGAATGTTCTAATCTTTTTCAAGATGGATTTAATTCAAACATGATATGGCTGATGTGCATTGTATTGCTTAAGCTATAGATATCATGTATTTGTAAGTTCACCATATGTTTTGTAGAACTTTAAGGTGTCTAAGTCTTGTATACAATGGATTTTGCTCATTGTTGAAGTCTGTGTGGTGACCTACAGTTGTTAACTTCTAAATTATTTGGTCTCAATTGGAGAATTGTCTGATTAGCAACATACCTCTTATTTTTATACTTCCTTTCCATTCAATGACTTCCTCTTTTAGATTGTCTTGTATTGATATGGTTTTTTAAAGAAAATGCCATTAAAATAAATGGGGAAGAGTAGGAAAGGACTTTCAAAATATCCCTACAACCAAGAATCGTTTTTTTTTGATAATTTTTAATAATGGTAATAGACCCATACTGAAGTAAATGAAGAATGAGTCCAAATTGTAAATATGTAACAAAATCAGCAATTTTTCAATTTACAAAGGGACATAACTTGAGAACAGTGAAAGTGAGGACACCCAAATTCGATCTGTGCTTGGTGGTCATTTACATTGTGTATAAGCTTCATAACATTTGGTTGAGGCAAACTTAAGTTAGAGAAGGGAAACTAATTTGAGACATACATACAGACAGACAGACGTACAGATGGACAACAGTAAAACTTAATGCCCCAACCGCCATGGCAGGGGTATTAAAACCACATGACCCACATTCCATAATTACTTTCCTTCCTACCCTCCCACATACATTTTAATGGAATAGTTTTTTAAGTTTCATTCACCGAGTAATAGAACTAACCTTAGAGAGATCTACCCCAGTAAGAGCCTGGACTGCCGGTGGGAGCTGACTAACCAATTTGCTGACTTCACTTGTTGTTCTATCATCTCCAACCAAAACAATCTCATCTGTCTTTGATAATGGAGCTGATACTTCTGCAGCAACCTAAAAATCATTGTCAAGGCAAAAAAATATTATATTGTTTGAAATTCACATCAGAGTATTACTCTTGTATTTTCATCAGGGGCACTCAATTCATTTAAAATTTATATTTCTTTTTTTAAAATTCGAAGAATAAAATATTTTCAATATTTTTCAGAACATGTTTTAAATTTCTTCATTTTGAGTTGTTGTTTTTATTTTACTACTTTTGTGTTTATTAACATGAATACATCTTTTTTAATGTACAATTTTAAATAAGGAAACAAAACAGTCTTTCTAATTTCTGTCCGCACACAAATAACTTTGTCATTACCTTTGGAAGGGTTTCCAAGACCAAAGACAACATGGCTGCCTCTCCATACTGTTTGTAAGCTGAAGCTTTCAGTCTCATTTTTTCTGCTTCGGCCTTCCCTACAGCTTCAATAGCTTCGGCTTCTGATGCACCTATCAATCGAATCTTTTCAGCCTCAGCTCTGGCCTGCTCAACTGTCTGTGTCCTAGGTTTAAAACAAGACAAATATATTTTGAATTCAGAAGAGACAATAAATTAGCAGTTTATCATAATACCATTACAAGTTGGTTGACTATCATGGAGTATATGTTTCATAGATGACAAACTATGTTTTAATTATCTTAACTTATCCTTAACTGATATCACCCTTGGTTTTTTCATGAGGTTGAAGTTTCTCAATATTAAGTATTTACGTTGTGGTTTGTGTACTGTATTTGTCTTTTAATTGTTTTCAAATACATAAATTTCATTTAAAATCATGATATTTAAATCTTGATATCTTATGATAAAACTTTCTTTTTACTAATCAGCTAAAATCGTTAATCTTTTTTGAGTAGCAAGGACAGATGTAAATTCAATCAAACATGTTCAACTTGAATATGCAGCAGTACAGATCTCCTCTGTATACCAGTCCTGTTTATTTTATCCAAAAGAGAGTCAAGTTGTTTATGTTTAGGCAGGAAATCTTGCTTACATCCTCTACATCTTTAAACAGTGCCTGATTGACCTTAAATCCTAGCCTAAACACTGAAATTGGGATAGTATATTTATTTCTCAAATATCACCTAATTACTTCATGTTTATTTCCATTTTATTCCTCTTATTTTTCCTTATTCTCATAAGCCTTTATTTTAACTTGTTCCCTAAAGTTTTATTTTACCTTGTTCCCTCAGCTATCAACCCATCTTATAAGCCCTTTTTTACCTTATTCATATAAGCTTTACTTTACCTTGTTCCCTCAGCAATCAACTTCATCTTATAAGCCTAATTTTACCTCATTCCCTTAAGCTTGACTTTACCTTGTTCCCTCAGCAATCAACTCCATCTTATAAGCCTTATTTTACCTCATTCCCTTAAGCTTTACTTTACCTTGTTCCCTCAGCAATCAACTCCATCTTATAAGCCTTATTTTACCTCATTCCCTTAAGCTTTACTTACCTTGTTCCCTCAGCAATCAACTCCATCTTATAAGCATGTGCTTCAGCAGGTCGTTTAACAGTAGCTATTAATTCCTTCTCTTTTCTCAGAATTTCTTTTTCTTCAACATCAATTAATTTCCTTCTCTCTACTACTTCAATTTCTATTTCTTCAGCCCTGATTTTCTGTTTTTCTTTGGCTGCTTGCAGTTCATAGGCTAATTCAGCCTCAGCTTTCTGTGAATAATCAAAACCAAAATTTAATATTTCAATTTTTACTTAGGGTTGTTCCAGATTTAAACACATGGGGGATGGGAGACAACTTATTTTAGACCTCAATCACCTATAAAATAAAATTTTCATTTTGCTTAAAATTCTTACAAAATTCTAAACTAAGAAAATGCTTCCACCCCCAATACTTTTATTTGAGTGCCTCCCATTCCCCCATGAGTAAAAATATTGAAGTCTTTTTATTGTAATCCTCTGTTTTTTCAAAAAAAATCTTCTTTTTTCATTATCACTGAACTAGTATATATATTTATTTAGGGGCCAGCTGAACGATGCCTACGGGTGCAGGAATTTCTCACTGCATTGAAGACCTATTGGTGACCTGCTGTTGTCTATTATATGGTCGGGTTGTTCACCATTTCCATTCTCAATTCTATTTGAAAATTTGACCAGTAATTCCTATGTTCCTTTTTTGTTTTTTTTAAGGTACCTCATTTACACATCATGTAAATATTTAGCATTTTTACTATTTCTAAAACATTTTTTCTTTCAGTTTAACATTTTGAATTACCCAAAATTTTGATATTTATCATTTATTTATAGGTGTACAAATAAGACCTGGCTGTTTAATAACATATAACTTACTCTTGCATTGACTTCTTGATCAAAGTCAGCTTTCTGCATCTTGTAATTACGTGAGGCATCAGCAATCTTAGCATCTGCTGAAAATTTGGTGTCCATTTTTGTTTTGTCACATTCTGCTTCCTGTAAATAGAAGTTTGACAAATTTACAATACTAGCTAGTAAGAGTAGTTTAAAAGTTCGAAATATTCAATGCATTTGATTCCAACACACTGGTTTAATTTCCTTTTGAAATGAGCAGTAGGTAAATTTTTTTCATTTTTCAAAATGTTTAAAAGTTTCAGGTTTTTCAAAGAATAATAATGTAAGATCCCATTTCAACAGGGTTTGTTCGAAATCTCAATTATACCACATGATTATGAGTTGTTTGAGAAATGCTATGTGATTAATTCATAATTAATTAAAATTGAATTGTTTTTTTTTCAAAGCATTCTATTTAATCCAACTTATATTATTATATACTAACCCTGATTCCAGCATCTCTATTAGCCTCAGCAACACCAATATCAGCATCTCTTTTAACATTAGCAGTCTGTGCTCGTCCTAATGAGGCTAAGTATTCAACATTGTCATAAATATCTTTGATTGTGAAACTCATAATTTCTATACCCATCTTACACACATCAGGGGAAGCAACTTCTCTTACAAGTTGAGCAAACTGGTCTCTGTCCTGATAGATTGCCTCTACACTAAGGGTACCTGTAGATAATTAAATTTTGTAATTAAACGTTTGATTAAAATAGTTCTATCTTTTGTTATTTGTTTTTCTGCAAGTTAGAATTTTTCAAAGATAACATTGTAAACTGAATAATTTACATCTATATGATATATCAATTGTTCAATGTCTTTTATTCAGACTATTCTTCAGCTTTAGAAATAAATGTATAATAAATAAATAGTTACCAGGATCTCTTTAAAAAAAACAATTTTAATTCAAATGGTGATAACTAAACCACATTTTTAAATATTTACAATTTTTAAAGTTTAGATTCAAAAATATAGCTAAGGATTCAATATATATACTTATTGCATGTATTGAGAAAGGTGGACAACTGATATAAACCGCAATATGAAAATCAAACAAATAAATCTATTCTTACCCAGAATAGCCCTGAGATGACCTTCTAAAGTTTGTAAAATAACTCTTTCTACTTCCTTGACAGTTTTACCCAGAAACTGTTCACATGCCTTCTCTAAGAATGATGTGTCTCTCATGACCTTGACCTGAGCTACACCAGTTACTGTCACAGGTACACCTTCAGATGTTTCTACACTTTCACAAACTGGGTTCAAGGTCATAACCTCTAGTGAGATGCTGTTTGAAAAAAAATCAAATGAAAATAAGGAGGTGTGGTATTGTATATGTATATATTCTCTTAGAACTATCATGATTACATGTGCTTCAAAGATAATGCTGTGCAACATCACAATATTTGCTATTGTGCTTTATTGAGAGATTCATTTCTGACCATATGCTGATCGAAAAATATTATGCTAAATTTTATCAAATCAAAGAAAAAAGTCAATGATCATGCTATTTTGTTCATTATTTGCTTATTTTCTTCAATAGCAAATGAAAATAAAAAGTATAAACATTGTCGAAAATCCCTCATTTTGTATAACTGAAAGAAAGGTTGAAGGTAAATCGCAATAGCTTTTACATGTTTTATAATAATCTTTCATATTTACATACAATGATATAATGATATGAAACAAAACAAAACAAAACAAAACAAAATTTCGAAGAAACCACTGTTTGAGGCTTGTTTTGTTTGCCATCCTGGAATGGGTTATATGTGGTGATCATGCAGGAAACTACATGTTTGATCACTGTTACTTTCCATAATTCTGACTTGCCACTGTCAACAAATTTGTAATTTCATTTATGAGCAACACATTTGGAGCTGGATCTACTTATTACAGTCTTCGCGATGAACTGTTAAATCTACAGGCCCGGAGCTCAATTTTTTAATTTTTGGTTAGATTCTGTTGGCCTGTAGATCTGATTTTTACAGGCCCGAGATCAATTTTACAAGCCTGGGCTGCCTGGGCTGCCATTCAGCATGAAGACTGCTTATAATTACGTATACCCTTCCCAAGCTACAGAGATCACCCCAAGTTTTTGTTGGGGTTTGTTGCTCAATCTTAGCTTTTGTTCTCTAAGTTTGTCTTTTGATCCTGGCACTTAGTATTGTTTGCCATGGTAATTTGGTATTGTCAGTTTATTTTATATATTCCTCTTTTGATTGTTGTATATACATTTGTACCTTAAATCTTTAAATGAGTTTCAAGTCAATGCAACCAAGAAATAGTGGTTATTGTGTGCTTACCTCTGTACATCTGTGACAAGACACCAAGCCCAACCCCATCCTCCAACAATAAGTTTTCTGGAATTACCCCCACAACATCCACCTGTAAGTAAAAAGCTGACAGTTTGTTTATTATGATAACTGTGTTGAAAACTATGGCATGTATCATGTGTTTGATGATAATTTGAAATTTTTCCACTTTTGGAAATGACTGGATCTGTCCCTGGTCACATAGAATATTTGGCAGGGTTCAACATGCTTGTGAAAATGGTGAATGCTCAACAGTACATTCAACCTCGGACAGGGGTCATCAATTACAAGGCCAGGGTTTTATAATTTGTTGGTTTACGGATTTTCCCCATGAAAAAGTCAGGTCGGTCGGTCTGGGAAAAAAAAGGAAAAAATATCTTTCAAGACAGACAAAAATATGCAAAATAAATATATATTTCACCTTTCTAACAATATGTTTGTTATGCTATTTTGTCATCATTTCTTAAATTTTAGTTCAATGAAATATTATTGCTCAGCTATCATATAAATCCCATGACATTGTCTAATAGTTTCCCGCAAAAAAGTGGATGTGCCTATTTTTAGAAACGTAAACTGGAAGTTTTTTCACAACAGAAAGTGTTACCATATTTGTTAGTGATTAATGCATTTCATATCATTAAAATGAATATTTTATTTATTTTTGAGGGATAATGCTTTAGTTAGGGTCGGCGGGAATAAAAAAGCACGAAAAGTCAATCTTATATTTATTCTGGAAATCGTCAAAATCGAGTCGGCGGATTTATAAACTAACAAATTAAAAAATCCTGGCCTAACACTTTAAAAATTGAAAATGGCTCAACTAATCAGAATTGCACATAGCACAAAATAGAACTAACATAAATACACAAAGTAGAAATGGCTTTAATTTATTAAAAATGTTAAAAATATAAGGCTATTTTTTTTTTTAAAGTTCTCTCTTCTCACTAGCTACTCCTTAAAATAAGTAGGTATAACAACCAACAAATACTGCTTGTTGAGCTTCAGATAAAACAGAAATAGGATTGAAATCCTTATTTCATTAAGGATTAACTGAATGACACCTGGGATTACTAGTACTATACCAATTTTTATATTTAGTTCAAGATGCCACACCCCATTTGGTACCTCACATTTGTTTTACTTAAAAAAAAAATAAGGATGCAAGAGATAATAAAATGTGTGTTGTATAGTGAAAAAGTAGCACATAACTAAAATTGAATTAGTAATTAATTCTTTATTAACGAACAACTTTCGAGTGTTAAATATCACATAATTTTAAAACGTAAAAAGTCGATAGATGGTGTTGCTGAGAGCATCAGACGCGACCTGCCAAACTGTCATATTGATGTTGTAGGGTAATGAATGCATAGAAGAAACATTAAATTACATACCAGATATAACCATGGCCTGATTTGGACCAACAGTTTGTATGTTGCCCATTTTGCGTTTTTCGTGAGCTTTCGTAAACAAATGTTGGCCTTTCGCAATGGATATCAACAAGCGGATGTCGTTAAATAGGTCAAATTAGTTAAGTGGTAAACAAGTTCGGATTTAATTCCGGATTTTAGATTCTTATTACTATACTATATATATTTTATGATAAAAATATTAAATAAACAGCACTTCTAATGCTCATATTAGTTGTCATCGTGCAACACAGTTAAAACACCATATTATATAGGAAAAACAAAGAACTCCTTTTGTCGTAAGACACTGTCAAACATCCAAACATACTATCCACACTCAACTGTGTCCACACTTGTTTATAATAATAATATAATAATTAATTCTTTATTTAAAGAGGGTAACTCTAATTTTCATTGAGGCCCTCAAACAAAATACATGTATACAGTAAACATTCATACATTCATACATTAATATACAATATATATTACAATATATATTAGTAGTAGTATATATACTCAAATATACAAATGGTAATAAATGGCAATATTTGATATAGCCAGTTTTGTTAAAGGAAAACAAAATTATTTGACTTGCATATAATTTTTAAGAAAATTATTATAACTATATTTCTTGAATAATTCCACATTTCGACATTTTTTTATTTCGAGTGGTAAATTAATTGTTCCATACTTTGGTTGCGGAATAATGAAAAGATTTTTTATAAAAATTTGTATTTGGTCTTGGAACAAAAAGATCACTATAAGATTTATGTTTCATGATGATAAAATTTGTAATTTTAATGCCAAAATCTGCCATGAAGTATTTTTTAGGAGAAAGTGTACATATAATGTTGTTTGTTTTCTTTTGTGTAATTGTTTTTAATAGTATGGTGTTTAGTGCTAAGATATACTGATATATATGTTATATAGATATAATATAAATGTATTTTAATCTGTGTTTTTAGTCTCTCTCATAACTCTTTGTAGAGTGGCTCTTTTATAAATTGATATTGTGTTTTATATCATTTTTTTTTCTGAAATATATATCGCACTTGAAAAAATCAACACCAGGCATTATGCATTATTGTGAAACGGGTAGATACCCACTTGTGACACCAGCATTAAATGCCGAACTATTTCGTTCTGGTGCAAACTATGTTCAGACGAAAACAAACTGTCTTCATTAATCTACAAGACTGCATATTATCAACACAGTGTAAACAATTAAAGCATCAAATTGATTAAATATGTTCAAGATATTGTAATCATGAACGGATTTGCAAATATTTTTTCACCTACAAAATGGACATTTCTCAAAGTGGCTTAATTAGAGCATCAAAATGAGGCTAATCGACCAATACAAACAGACATGGTATTCTTCAATACAAAACTCACCAAAATGTATTAACTATATAGACTGTCCAAAAAAACATTGGAGTTTGAGAACTACCTGAATATTCTTGAAGTCAAACATTTGTTTACATTATGTAAATCCAGAGCAGGTAACCATGCGTTACCTATAGAAAAGGGAAGACGACAAAACATTGCCCGATTAAAATGAAAGGACATGCTCGTTGTGTACTTCCAGTGAGAAAGGCGACGAATTTCATTATTTGTTTTGCTGTTCGCATTTGAAGAACGAAAGACAATTATTTCTACAAACTAAATTTTCAAATAGCCCAAATATAATTTCATTTTTCTCACTATTTAATCGTAAAAAACAATCTGTCTTAAGAAAACTGTGTTTATTTATTTAAGAAATAATTCATGGGGGCTTGAATATATCGTGATTTTACCACGGGTTGGCCCTTTATGACAAATATTTTACCCCTGAGCGATAGCGAAGGGTAAAATATCGGCATAAAGGGACAACCCGTGGTAAAATCTAGATATATTCAAGCCCCCATGAATTATTTCGATTCTGATAGGACACATACGGCAATTCTTTTCGGGATCGAAGCGCTCTAGGTGTAGGCAAATATTTGCCGTTCCCATAAATAAACGCACTAATAAACTAGCGTAAAAGAACGGAGCAAACTGCATTAGTGACATGCTTAATTATATTGTATGTTTCTCTGTAAACTTGTATTTTAAATTAGTTTTTAGAGAATAAAGTATCTATCTATCTTTAAAGAGCTCGCTGTGAGACTCAAAAAAATAATAATTGTTGTTGTTGTTGTTAATTTCGTCTCTTGACAATTATACCAAATTTTTGTTTGTATGTACATTTGTGTTGAATTTAATCTGGGACTATTATACGTTATACTAGTAATTCCAGATGTAATCATTGATTTAATCCATACTTGAATTTATCCGGGATGTAACGGACATTCTATCAACTTGAAGTTGAATCGGACAAAGAGATTATTGCAACCTTGCCTTTGTTAAAAAATCTTTTATTTTCGTGAATTTTATTCATAGATTGTTTTTTGTATTTTTTTGGAAATTAAAAAGATAAAGAAGAATGTATTTCCAATTTAAACATGTTAAAGGATCCACTTGGGTGGGGTTTAACTAAAACACGTACAAACTACCATGTAAATTGAAAGTATTGCTAAGTATCCCATGTCTTCTCATTTTTATATGGCATGGTTAGCATATATGTAAAGGGCATATGATAGAGTGACAGAACTTGCGGAAATGTAAGCCTATGGTTACAACATTCACTTACAACATTCATAAAAATAAATAAAATTGAGAAAGGAAATGGTGAATATGTCAAAGCGACAACCACCCGACCATAGAGCAAACAACAGCCGAAGGCAACCAATGGGTCTTCAATGTAGCGAGAATTCCCGCACCCGTAGGTGTCCTTCAGCTGGCCCCTAAAATATGCATAATAGTACAGTGATAATGGACGTCATACTAAACTCCGAATTATACACAAGAAACTAAAATTTAAAATCATACAAGACTAACAAAGGCCATACATTTGTGTTAAGAACTTATGGGATGACATAATGCATTGTACAAATAAAGTATATATGTAACTAAAGTATATGGAGGGGTATACGTGTTTTTGAGCACTCAATGAATCTATCTGACCTCAGTCAAAATGATTTAATGCAACAAAAGAACAAAATGGAAAACAATCTGTTGCAGACGGCTTCATTCTACAGCTCGATACGATGCATAAATAGAAAGTGACACAAATACAGTAGACACCGGTAACTGCTGACTAGACTAAATACATATAGATGAAATAGCGGCGAAAAAAAGAGTGACGATTTAAGCAACTGCATCCTCTCAAAAAAACATTTCTTTTGAACAATCGGGGTTTTTTTAATTAGCAAACGCATTTCAAGATACTATATGTGCCGTAAAATCCCATTGATTCGAACCGACTTACACTGTAGATTGTTGTCCCGCTAAGTGTGGACTCGGAAAGCACACGATTATCATACGCACACTCGGAAAGCATACTTTAAATACGAAATCTCAATAAATTTACTCATGCCGTTTAATTCTCTTTAAATAAAGATCAAAGGCGAATTTAAAAAAGACATGCCATTCTTGAATATTGTCATCATGGTCATTGAGACCGTGAGTAAAAGAAAAGTAAAACTTATAAGTCGACAACGAATTTTTTTTACACTGCCATGGAAAAAACGAGGGGGTTGGGACAACAGTACACAAAACACAATATAGAAAAGTAAAGACTGGGCAATGCAATCCCCAAAATTACCGAGGGAAAGGTGGGACCGGATCTCTGGTGCTCCGGAGGCATAAGCAGAATTGCCTCCACACATGCAGTCACCCGTCGTGTTAAAATTGAGTCCAACTATAAGAATAGAAAGAAAACTGTGAAAGAATAAAGGATTTTGTAATAAAAAAAATGAAATACATACAGAATAAAGAAGTCATGACTTAACAAACAAATCCAACAGTAACATGATGTGCAGGATCATTCTTTCAAGAATAAGCGTGGTGTTTAAAGATAAATAAAATGCCTCAAAAAGTTAAAATATACAGAAGGTATTCGTCTTTGTTTATGTTGTACTTTCACGAAAGTTTGTTTTGCCATTTACTCAAACCAAATTAAACATGTTAATTAGGAACTGAATGCCTTTTATATAGTTATATTGAGTGCTAAAGCGTTTGCCAAAGCACAAATATATGTTTGTTCAAAAACGCCAGATTGTTTATAGTTATTAAACTGAATAAAATTTAAAAATGTTTGCTAATGGATTTAAGAAAAAGAAAAAAAAAACAATTAATAGATATATATACAAACATTTTCAGAGTTTCGGATGATTAACACATTTTGTTCTATAACCTATAACATAAAATCAAACAGACCTAGAAAAATCCAATTACCGTGTTCGCTATATTCATGGACCCATTGGTGGAATTTGCCTGTTGTCTGCTCTATGGTGGGATTGTTGTCTCTTTGACACATTCCCCATTTTCATTCTCAATTTTATTATTAATATTACGGTTATATTGGGTTATATGACTGACGTCCGTCGGCAGTCTTCGGAGGTACATTGTTTATTTTAACTTGACTTTTTACAATTGTGATAAACGTTGTAATATTTTATAATTAACATATGAAAATTTGTGTCAAACCGGTGATCTTAATAAATCTGACAGCCAATGCCTCTGTAAATGTCTGTTGATAAGGCTAGCAAAGCTATATTTTGTATTAGAAAACTATTATTTTCTGAAAAGATGAATTTAGTACCACATTTAAAGCTTTTTGATTCATGCATTAAACCTATTCTGTTATATATCAGTGAAGTTTGGGCTACTATTAGTTTAGTGAAACAAAATACTACCATCGAGTCAAACTATGCAAACTTCAGTCCAAATAAAATTAAAATAAAATTTGCTAAATTTTTATTGGGTGTAAATAAAGGTGCTGTTAATAATGCTGTACTTTCTGAATTAGGTTTATTCCCACTTTCATTGTCAGCCCTTAAAAATACAATTAACTTCTGGCTTCATATCATTATTATGGACAGTGAGAGTATGGTAAAGAAAGCATACAATGAAAACTTAAACTTTCCTAATGGTTTTTGTAGTAAATTAAAAGTGTTATTAGGTAAACTTGGTTTTCAGCATGTCTGGGAAAATCAAAATACTATGTCAATGAAAAAATTACACTTTTCCTTTCAAAAGAAATTAGAAGAGGAATTCAGAAAATACTGGAAACAAGCTCTTTTTTGTGACTCTAATAATGGTAATAGTCATGGTAATAAACTAAGAATATATCGCAAAGTTAAAAATAATTTTGATTTAGAAAAATATCTTCTACTGGACCTTAACAAAAGTGTTATTTCTAAAATGAAACTAAACTTATCTTGTTCACACATATTTATAAAAGATGGAACTATATCACTTAAAAGATAAGTTTAGTTTCATTTTGAAAAGTAATGATACGGACATTAATTAGTACTGTAAGTGTAGCTGGAATATTAAGTGATATACATGTATGATTTGAACATTCATTTAAACATGTTAAAGCAAATATAATGTTGTTAAGAGCTTTTAAAGTATTAAAGCTGATTGTAATAGCTTGAATTAATAATATTGTATGAATAACACCTCCACGCAATGTAAATATAAAATATATATCTCTTATCATGATCATTGAGAAAATCTTCTTCTTCTTGCGAATACGGGAGTAGCCTTTTGACTCCTAGGTAGGTGTGTAAAACTTCCCCGAAAATATGTTTGGTTGGGTTTTTTTTGTTTGTTTGTTTGTTTGTTTGTTTGTTTGTTTGTTTGTTTGTTTATTTTTGTATTTGTATTTTGTAAATGTCGGCTGGTATCATTTCTGTATAGGAATTTACACCAATAACATTATTTGATTTGATTTTAACAAGGATTTGTATAGTACGACTATACAAATCCTTGATTTTAAACATGTAAAATGATATGTGTTCGTTCTTGTACTCTATTTGCAATAAGTAAAAGATGGTGATTAGTAGTACCATTATATATTTTGATTAAAAAAATATAAAATAAAGAAATTGTATTTGAAAATCAGGACAAAATTTTAAATCTTTTAAGGAATACAAATTATATAAAAGATTTAAAAATTATAAATTTGATAAAAATTAAAAGAGTCTCGCACATTTGTTATTTCGTTAGTGACGCAAGAAGTGACCGGAAGAGACAAGTTTTTGTTGAAGAAGCAAACCAGGTACACATTTTTAGGGTTAATCTTGTCCCCATTGTCCATTTTTCTGCATGTTTATCGATGCTAGTAATAAAATTGTGAGTCAAGTTATGTTTTCTTTATATTCAGTGAATTCTTGAACATATTGTCCATGTTGGGATAAAAAGAAAATAGTGAACGACAAAAAATTTCATGAAAAAGATGAACGTAAAAAAAGTTTACTTTCAACTTTAGAAAACCTTACAAATGGTAGATTGGAATATGTTTAAGATTTTATATTGAAAAATGTAGCATTGTCAGTCTCAAAATAAAGAAGGCCAATCAAAACGAATTACAGTGTATCCCAAACTCGAATACTCTTCCCCTGTCTGGGATCCGTATGAAAAGGAATCCGGGTCAGTTCGCGCTCATTCACGTTCGCTCCCACTCATGTTCGCCCCCTTCCACTTTCGCACTCTACATGTTCGCACCCAAAGTCTGTTCGCATCCTACATGTTCACGCCAAATTTTAATTGGTTTTGTATTTAATCAAGTTTTGGCAAGTGTATTCTTATATTTGTTGTCATTGTCTCAAAATAAAGTGAGACAGCATTTTTTTTTGCGTTGAATAAATTTTAATCACAGTTTTGGATAGTGTATTGTTAAAAAAAAAAATCCTTTCTAAATTAAGTGGTATTCTGTCAACGTTTTATTTTGTGTTGAATAACTCTTAATCATGTTTTGGTAAGTGTGTTGCTATAACTTTGTTTCATTGACTTGTTTCAAAATAAAGTGAGATTCTGACCGTTTTTTTGTGTGTGTTGAATAAATTCTATCATGATTTGGTTATAATTTATAATAGAGTTGTGTATTGCTATATTTTATTGTTTTAGATCAAAGGGACCAAGCTGTTAAAAACAATTATCTTGTGTGTTTTTCATTTAAAATCTTGAATGTTTTACTTAATTACACCAAAGCAATTTATAACAACAATCAGGATTTTCCAATTATTCAACTGGAATTTGAATTAAAATTGAGTGCGAACGGACCTTGGGTGTGAACGTGCGAAGTGCGAAAGTATTGGACGCGAACGAACCTGATACCACAAAAAGCAACATATCACTCAGGTTGAGCAGGTACAGCATAAGGCAGCCAGGTTTGTCTTTAACGATTATAAAGACAGATCACCTGGAGCAGTTTCCAACTTACTTAAATCTTTAGAATGACTTTGATATTTTTGAACTGACTAAAATTAGCAATTTTTTTAAATTCATCAAGAGTTTGCAGGAGTGTTTGGACCCTGGTAATTATTAATAAGTTAATAATCTATTTTAAATATTCAATCACAATCCAAATTCAGCTGTTTTAAATTTTTAATGTTGTGTCCATACTAGCTCAACTGTTCAGGGTTCAACCTCTGCTGTCACTTAACAACCTCTTGTAAATGCATTAAACCGTTCACTTCTGAATTAATGAACATGATGAACATGTGTTCTAAGCTTACAGTTGAAATGACCCTTACATACTATAAAAAGTGTTTACATGACATACTTTAAACCAAAAAGTTTGAAGTGAGAAGACCAATGCAGAAAATGAATTTCTCAATAGTTTTCTCTCTCTTATTTTTTCAGATAAACACAGAAGCATGAGTGAAATAAGTGATTTAGACAGGTACATATTTTTTTTAACTGGTATACATTTATTTTCGTAATCTGTTCTTGTAATGTATAAATTAATGTCTATTTAAATTAGAAACACACTTTGTTGAGTTTTAGAAATAAGAAGATGTGGTATGAGTGCCAATGAGACAACTCTCCATCCAAGTCACAATTTATGAAAAGTAAATAAAGGTCAAAATACAGCCTTCAATACAGAGTCTTGACCCACACTGAACAGGAAGCTATAAAGGGTCTTTAAGTCACTAATCAGTAATGTAAAACAATTCAAACAGCCTTTAAAGGGAAAACTGGCAATGTCTAATCTTAAAAGAAAGGAGAATCACTTATGAACCACATCAACAAACAAAAAGCTCTGAACAACACTATGTTACAGATTCCTGACGTAGGACAGGTGCAAGCAAATGCAGCTGGTTTAAGGTGGTACCCAACACCTTAACTAAAGTTAATTTGACTCGTTTAATTTTCATAAAATTTGACAAAGTATTTACTTTGACACTTTGACAAAAGAAAAATTACACTGGTTATATAGCAGTTTGACAAACACTTATTTTGATCATCGAGCAGCTTAATATTCCCTAAACAACACAACGTAATTAAAACGTTTAGCTGATTTTACAGAGTTATCTCCCTGTAGTGTAAGGTACCACCTTAAAAGTTTTAAGGCAATTTTCATCAAGTTCTAACGAAGTAACAAACTTATTTTGTTGAAACTAAAAATTATATGATGTACTCGCGGAAGTGATTAATAGTCTGAAATAACATGCAACTAACTTAAGTCAACGTTTGTCGCACTTTGATCAGCAAAACACCCTATACCTCAACCTGTTCTCAATCCAGATAACTCTAAAGGGCACATGGCGGCAAATTTTTAGAAGAAAGAGGTCAGCAAAAAATATGTGGCGTCATGCCATGCTAAATTGCTTTAGATAAGAACACTACAATGTAATACCCTGTATATTATTTCATAATGATGTCAATAAACTATAAAGTTAACATCTGTACTTATTGTTATTTTTCTGTAGACAAATAGAGCAACTGAGAAGATGTGAAATAATTAAAGAGAGTGAAGTGAAAGCATTATGTGCCAAAGCCAGAGAGATTTTAGTAGAAGAAAGTAATGTACAGCGTGTAGATTCTCCTGTAACAGTAAGTTATCTCCTTTAAAGATTGTTAAAAAATCCATTAACAATTTTATAAACTTAATAAGTGTTCAATATTTAACTGAAGCTTAAAATGTGGAGGAGAAATTTAGTACAAAAAACAACCACTTTTCCCTGCTGTTTGCTAATGCCCAACATCACTATACTATACATAAAAAAAGGTGTGGTATGAATGCCAATTAATTAAGACAACTCTCCACAAATTAACAGCTATAGCATAGATGCCAACTATTACGATTTTTTCTGTAGTTTTTCCGATTTTGCGATATAAACTACGCTATTACGGTCAAAGTCGAATAGTTACGGATTCCCAATCATCGACGTTCAATTTTGTAAAACGCGGATTTTTATCATTACTTTTCCGTCCTGGTCCAGTATTTAGGAAACGCCAATGTAATGCTTCCGGTTTCTCGGGAGTTATCAACCTATTGTTGAGTAACTAACTGACTTCCGAAGAGTCAAACTTGAACTTGCATTTTATTAAGTAGCTTTCCCCCTTTCTCTACTTCTTTTGACAAAACAAAAATATTTGAGTCGAGAACATCTGAACAATTAATGAATGGAATACATACTACAGTAATTTTGATTGGTAAATGCACGTTTATGAATGATTACTGAAAACTTTTCAAAAATACGGAAAATTTGATAGTTTGTTACTGATTGTGTCAAAAGGGGGTTGGCATCTATGCTATAGGTTAGTACAGCCTTCAACATTGAGCAAAACCCATACTGCATAGTCAGCTTTAAAAAGCCCTTCAACCTTTTTTTCTATAAAAATAATACATGATCACTAGATGTGGGATAAAATGGTATGATACTACATCTATCCATTACATGACAAAGCTGTGAACAGTTACCGGTCACTATAATGCCTTCAAAGGGACAGGATTTTACTGGGATAAATAAAGCTTGTTTTCAATGTAAATGCACAACGGATTGTTTGGAATTTTTAATTGTGCAATACTATTCAAAGTTCTTACATGTAAAGCTGTATACATAAGTTTTTTGTTGAAAATTTGAATTATAAAATTTAGTAGAATGACTGTACTAGAATTATGCTACATAAACATGTAGAAGTGAAAATATAAAAGTTTCGAATTAGGTTGGACAATTATGAAATAATTTTATAAATACTTTCTTTTATCTCTGGTTTAAAACAAAGGGCTCATATATACAGGAGAATACTAAATAATTATGTTGTTGATATTTTTAGGTGTGTGGTGATATACATGGACAGTTTTATGATTTAAAAGAACTATTTAAAGTTGGTGGAGATGTTCCAGACACAAATTATCTATTTATTGGAGATTTTGTGGATAGAGGATTTTACAGTGTAGAAACATTTTTATTATTATTAGCATTAAAAGTAAGTATCAGCTTTTAGCTAAGTACTGATAAATCTTTAACAGCTAATACAAACAACAAGACTCCAAGCATGAATTTGAATATTAAATGTACCAGCTACAATTTGAAGTTCTTTTCGATATGATAACGACGTTAACATTATACAAGTAGAAAACCAGGTATTGAGGTGGTACCTAATACCTTGACTTTAATTTATTTTGGCTTGTTTAATTTTCCTAAAATCTTGTCAAAATATTTAATTTGATCATTTGACAAAAATATAAAAATTTCAAATATTTGAACCATACACTTAGTCTGAAAAATTTCATTGGATACATTGCAATTTGGAAATTTCTAATTTTGATCCTTGAGAAGCTTATTGTTTCATTGTGTATTAAAATCTTTTTCAGGTTAGATATCCAGATAGAATAACATTAATTCGTGGCAATCATGAAAGTAGACAAATCACACAAGTTTATGGTTTTTATGATGAATGTTTGCGGAAATACGGGTCAATAACAGTATGGAGATATTGTACAGAAATATTTGATTATTTAAGTCTTTCAGCAATTATAGATGGAAAGGTAGGTTTTCGTTAACATAAAATTTCAGATATCAAGCTCAATTTAGAATTTAGAAAACATTGTGAAAGGATGAATATTATGCATTTCGTTTAAATCTTTTTAGCAATATTGTTTGAGATATTCATAGTTAGTTAACATTATGGAAAGTACACAATATACATTAAATACATTAAATTTAGCATAGTTTGCAAGAAAAACAGCATTAGAATGCTTTTCAACTAACAAAAAAGGACTGTAAACCATTAAATATATTTTCAGATATTTTGTGTACATGGTGGGTTATCTCCCTCTATACAGACATTAGATCAAATCCGTGCAATAGACAGGAAACAAGAAGTACCGCACGATGGTCCAATGTGTGATTTATTATGGTCAGATCCAGAAGGTAAATTGACTTCTGACATCATGCCTATTATAGAAACTGCTAAAGTTATATAATATTTCTTAAGGAATTAGAATAGTATTTTTATATTATCATTATAATGTTTGTGAATCTTTTTTCGAGAAAGTATACATTGCAGGCTTCTTTTAGCCATTATTGTACTATATTTCAAAAACATTAAGAAAATTGGAGAATTGGGATATGAAATCAGTCTCTATGACTGCAGTTAAGTTGTGCATTTATTTAGAGTTAATATGACGGTAGCAAGTATGAGTAAAATAAGAGTTGCTTCTTTTATAGATTCCATTACAAATCTAAAAAATAAGATCTTTTAAATGAAAGTAATTTTTCTCATCCTTTTTTTATAGATATGCAGGGTTGGGGAGTGAGTCCTCGTGGAGCAGGATATTTATTTGGTTCCGATGTTGCAGCACAGTTTAATGAAGCTAACCATATAGATTTAATATGTCGAGCCCATCAGTTAGTAATGGAGGGTTACAAGTGGCATTTTAATGAAACAGTATTAACGGTGTGGTCAGCACCTAATTATTGCTATAGGTAAATATTAAAAGTCAATGTATTACGAGGATTATAATTTACATATGCATCAACAAATAGCATGTACATTGTCACATGATTATCATTTAAATATGCACCAATAAATTGTAAGGACAGTTTTGTTTACAATGTCACAGATTGATAATTGATATAAATGATAAGTTTCATTTTTGATTTTAAATGATTTCCCATAGATCTAACAAATTTGTGCTTTAGTCAGTTTCTTTAATCCAGTTATGTTTTTTCTACCAATGGGTTCCACGATTCTTACGCTTTTAAAATCTTTCAGAGCCCTAATTTGCTGACACAAAGTCAATGTTTTATTAAAAAAAATTCACGGTTATCTAATGACAGAAATTTCCAATTTGTGACATACCGCGACTTGCGTTCTTGGACACAGCGTATTACTCGTAACCCAAATATTTCATGCCCTTCTGGTAATCTATCTCTATTTTCCGTAGATGATATTGTCATCATTGAACAGCAGAATTTGTCAACATAATCGTTGTAAAGTAATAGAAACAAGAAATATGAAACAGGAAGTTCAAATGAAATGAAATTATTGACAGTTACCAGTAACGGAAATGAACAAAATCAGGAAATCGTAAATTTTTCAAAATAAAAAAAAATCGGGGCGGGGATGAAAATCTATCAATAAATTTTAATTGGCCTAAACTTAAATATCTCATATTCTTCAATGAAAAGATTTTGCTTTCAAAAGAATTCCTCAGATTGATAAATGCTACTTTCCTTTATAGATGTGGTAATGTAGCTGCCATTTTAGAATTAGACGAGCATTTACAAAGAGATTTTACAATATTTGAAGCTGCACCACAGGTAAGTTATTTATTATCCGAAAATTATCAATGTATACCCAAGCCAAGCTAAAAGCCAAAAGCGACTTTTCAATCAATTGCATTCAGCAGAACATGTGACAATATTATTGATATCTCTTAAAATTGAAAGTTTTGTCAGAGATCAATATTCTTTATTTCTCAAAATACAATATGTTTTGTTCTTAGTAGGGGTTCTCCCTCATATAATATTGATTGTGAAATATAGTTTAAACAAACTGTTTCCTTTCCTTACTCATATATGTAATACTTATTGCCTAAATATAGTGGCATTATAAAATAAGACATGATAGGATTGTCTATGAGACGACTAATCTCCAGAGAATAAATGTTGTTGATAAATGCAACTGAAGTCACCCATTATACTTCAACATTGAGCAAAAACTACCCCTCATAGCAAGCAATAAAAGCCATGGCCCATCATGACACGACAAAATGTTAAACTTTAAAATATGCATAAGACTTATTGATGAATATATGTTTAGAGAGTAATCATAATAAATTATTTTATATTTGTAGGAATCTAGGGGAATACCATCAAAGAAACCACAGCCAGATTATTTCTTGTAAAGACTTTTAATAACATGGGAACAACTAAACTGGATCAATTTGTTTTTAAGGGTCATAGATATACCAGGGGTATAACATTCTGTTATACATGAGGAAGTCTCAGAGGACATTGTCATACTCATTTATCAGAGGTTTTTACACCTCAGTTTTTCATACACACAACATTTTGTAAAAAGATCAAGAGCACTGAATTATGTTGCAAATAAACATGTAGTTTTCTTTTGTGGAGTAAAAAATTGTATTAATAGAAAAGTTGTACTTTTAAACTTACTTTCAGTTTACAGAAAATGTACATTTAAATATATGTAGTGTTATATTTTTTTTGTATAAAGCAATTCATCAATACCATCAAAAGCAATAAGTAATAAATAAGTGCATCAGGGCTTTCTTTAAGAATAAGATGGACGGCAATTTACCAAGTTTACTGTGTGATTTCTGATAGATTTCAATACTAAAAATGATTCTTTTAAAACCCTGGAAATGTCATACAATATCCTTCAGTTTAAATTTTGAATAATTGCATTGATCAAGAGTCTTGTTTTACAAGATTTAAATTTAAATATACTAAAGTTTGTTGTAATATAAATATGACACCAACTTCTTAGGATCCATTATTTACAAATTTCTGTCAGGCAATTGTGGAAATTAATCCCTTCTACTACCCTCTATTGGTTGCAAATTGCTGTTTTCATGATATAAGTTTACAGAGGAATGCACTTGCATAAGGCCACATATTTAATACATATACAACATCAAGTGCATTTTTTAGTCATTTGGTGTTTACAATTTTTGTAGGCCTCCACCATGTGAAGTTGACAAATCATAAATTTACTCAGTCCTGTTTTATTTTTAAAGTAGGTTCTGTACAATAGTAAAGTACCATAATGATATTGACACAGTCATTTGCTGAAAGGTTTAACACTGTTTCCTTTCATAATTCTAACCTTGTAAAGAATATTTCATACAAGCTGTACTTAAGTGAAAGGTACACCAGAATTGTGAAAAGATTTAGCATATAATGTGGTGCCAAAGTCCCCTGAAACTTTACAAATGAACATTCATTGTTTACATTTTTTTTCCCTTTCTGTACATGGTTTCACAAGTGTCTCATATTGAGGATCTATGTCACTGGACTTGTTTAGTTAACATACAAGTCAGCAATGTTTCTTTCTCATTTTGTACAAATGCTTTGAATGACTGATTTAAATTACTTTTGACCTCTTGATATTATGTACGTTTGATCAATTCTTGCATTGTGTTTATTTTATGTATGCAATATCTGTAATACATGTATATTGTTCTGAAACAGCATTATGATCTGGTGTTATTTTATAAGGAGACGAGCGCTATTCAATAATTTTATCCAATTTCCAAATTGCCACAGCAAATTACAATCAATCATCCAATTTTCATTGTAATTTTGTAGTATGGTGAAGTGCTATTCTTTTTGGGAAAGGGGTTAAGTTCCAAATCTCCCTTGAGGAAAAGGATTAGAATCTTAGCTGTGTACTAGTACAAGGAAAATGTATAACTTGTATGCATCAGTTGTAATACCTGTAGCGGTTCTATAATATCATTAGATTTGAATGAATATAGATATGACTTTTATTCACAATTCTGAAAATGTTTGTTTAATCTTCTCTTTTTTTTCAATTGAAAACTGGGCGCAGAATAATTAAATTTAAGCGAAACTTAAATGTATCATAGATTTATAATATCATTTTTAGTATATTTCCTATCCAAGCTGAAAATTAAGTACCCTCTTATAACCTGACAAATTATTTGGTTGCAGAATAATTAAATTTAAGAGACACTCCTCTCTTTACCCGACAAATTATTTGTGTCTGAAAGTTAAAATAAGTTGAGAAGTTGATATATCAGAAGCCATAATAGATCATTTGTTTATAAAATCATTTTTTATCTTGCAGATATACACATACTTTTTTACTGATTTTATATGTAAAGATATAAATAGTGCTATCATCATTTGTAAATAAACATCCCATGTACATTTTAGGTACTGAATAATCTGGATCTGTAATAGGTTACAAGTACTTCACTCATGTGCAAAGGTAATAATCGAATTGATGGGGATTTTTTGTATTGTGCAGGATTTCTTCTTGTAAGGACATTAACCATACAATGCTTTCCAGACCTAATAATTATAAAGAGCACTTCTTGAATCTTACAATTTGTCTCTGTTTTCTAAAGACAAATCTACACATTGATATGAAATACCAGTTGAATTGTATTATAGAAAATTCTTAATGTTTTAACATTTTCATACTTGGTATTTTTTTTTATTGTAACTCTATTGTTCAGAGTTAGCAGTTATATGTGTGTTGGATGAACTTATGAAAATATATAAAGAGAAAATCAAGTGATAATTACACTAGTCACAAATGGTCCAAAAGTTGTAATATCTAAAAGTGACGTTTAAGTGTGATTTATGAACATACAGTATATAGTATAGAGGTTGTATGTGTGACCAAAAGTATCACAAAATTTAAGATTTTGTCATTGTAAATCTATTCATTGATTTTGACGATTGAGTCATTTGATTTTAATATTAAATTATTTAAACATAATGAACATTGTTTTCTTTAATTTCAGTACCAATTAAGTATATATGTATATGTATATATTAAGTGCCTAGAAAATCAACCTTAGGATGTTAGAGTAGATTTGATTTGTAACTTCCTCCCCGGCGCCGGGGCTGGAACCTGTATTTGGATATATAATTTTGCATACAATGTTGCAATTAAATCTTGAAAAACATGTTGACTGCATTAAAAAAAAAATTCTTATGAATTATAAGCTATTTCTAAAATCATGTCTTTTGACAGACAAGATTGTGGATTACACACTTTCTGATGATGGCATTTACCCAATAGACGGCTGTATCCCTGCATCAATAAAAGATTGTGGATTACACACTTTTTGATGACGGCATTTACCCAATAGAAGGCTGTATCCCTGCATCAATAAAAGTTTCAAGTATCTTCATTATCTGCAACTAGCCAGACCAGTGACCAACTAATCAGATTTGTATTTCCGAAATATTTTGTGCCGTAGGAATGGTAACAAAATAATTAGGGCCCCGCCTTTAGGCGGGTCGCCCTATAGTGATCAGTCTGTCCGTCCGTCCTTAACACTTTAACTTTGTGTCCGCTCCATATCTAGAGAACCATTATGATTTCATACTTTATACTTTGCATGTTTATTAACCACCGCCAAAGGGTGTGTCATGATGTATGTACAACTTCCTAGGTCAAAGGTCAAGGTAAAAAAACTTTGGTTTCAGTTGACAACCCTGTGTCCTGTGGTGAAGACCGTGTCCGCTCTATATCGTGAGAACCGTTATGATTTCAAAGTTTTTACTTGACATGTATATGAACCAACACCAGAGGGTGTGTCATAATTTATGAACGACTGCCTAGGGCAAAGTTCAAGGTCAAAAACTTTGGTTTCAGTTGACAACCCCATGTCCTATGGTAAAGATTGTGTCCGCTCTATATCTTGAGAACCGTTATCATTTCAAAGTTTATACCTGAAATGTATATAAACCAATATCAGAGGGTATGTCATAATTTATGTACAACTTCCTAGGTCAAAGGTCAAGGTCAAAAACTTTGATTTCAGTTGACAAACCCATGTCCTATGGGTGCTATAAACAGTTTCGTACTAAAAACTAGGGGTATTTCCCCAGTGAGATTTACATACTGATGGAATTCCCTGCTATTTATATACCACTAAATGAAAAAGTTGATTGTTTTTTATGTTCAATGTGAAAAACATATATTGAAGTTCAATTAAAATGCCACTTTTGTCAAGATTTAAAAAAAAAAAAATGTTTTTGTGACTTCCTACTATATGGGAGGCAACTCCATAAACAGCTGATTTTCACCTGTTGCAAAAAGCACTTTGATTTGTCAGGTAAGATAGCTCCTTTCGGAGCAGGCGAACGTAGGCTGAAACTACATTTTCTTAAATCAGCCGGATAAGCTCTTCGAAATGCATATTATAAGAAATCTCAAATATATGCACAGGTTACTGATCCGTGTGTCCAAAGGTGGTCTTTTTAAGGTTTTTTAGGGGGAAAATGCCTAATTTCCAGCTGATAACTTGTACCAATTTGCATGTTTAAACAAGAGATGTTGGATTTTTTTTTATTTATTCAGAAAGTTCATAGAATTATCTTTCCATTGATGTATAGATATCTATATAACTATGAATATCTGACTTCTGCATGATGGGTCCACTATTACATGCCCTGTTACAGAATGACGTCACGTAAAAAACTGTTGATTGCACCCTATGGTAAAGATACAATTTTTTAATGCACATTATTCACAGCGGGACCCACAGAGATGGCTCCCATCTCAATGATATCTAGTTAACTTCAAATATTTTGTGGTGTATAATGATAATAATAATAAATTCTTTATTTAAAGAGGGTAAACACATATATAGCATCCTACTTTTCAACCATTTGCTTAACATGTGTTGGAAATGATGATAAAATTGAGAATGGAAATTGGGAATGTATCAAAGAGACAACAACAGGACCAAAGCAGACAACAGTCGAAGGCCACCAATAGGTCTTCAATGCAGCGAGAAACTCCAGCACCAGAGGTGTGCCTCAGCTGGCCCCTAAACAAAAATGTATACTAGTTCAGTGATAATGGACGTCATACGAAACTCCAAAAAATACACAAGAAACTAAAATTAAAATCATACAACCATGTTATGGTTTGCTGGAAGATGCAGATAAATTAAATTCACTATTATGTATCCTGGATACCTGCTCTTGTTCTTACTGTGTATTTACAATTTAGTTTGACCTGACATAACTGTAAATCTCAACTTGCAACCTCACCTACTCCAAATAATAACATCTGTGAAAAACTGCCAAACATAAATTAATTCTTAGGGAGCAACTATTTAACTTTAAGGGGGGTTTAATATGGTATTTTTGTGTGAGTAAGACATTTTAGGTATGGAGGAAATATGGATTCAGATTAATATTTTTTTGTTGTCTGCTTGACAACAATATTTTTGTTCATAAAATTGGGGAACAGAATAATTTTTTTTTAGGAAAAAGCCATAATCTCTACTCTTGAAATTAAATGGGTGTTCCCTTAATATGCTTACATTATAGTAATGTAGAATTGAAAAAGTTATATTGCTACAACCTTGATTTTGTAAAAATTAAAACAAAGCAAGAAATGGATTGCTGTTACAGTTATGAACGCTTATTTATTGTCCTCCATCCACAGGTGCAAGAGAAGATTTTATTATAAAAGTATATATTATAATACTCTATAACGTTTCTATATTTATTCACAAAATTGTATATTGATACAGTATAAATATATATATATATATATATATATATGTATGATAAGTTGGCATATGTATACACAATAACAGTCAAAACTTGAGCTCTGATGAGCTCTTTAACCAACTATAGATGTGATATGCAAGTTATTATCTCGTCCCTGTGTAAGAGTCTGAGTTTGATCCTTATTCGATGCAGCTCACAACAATGGCTTTTTATGCAATTAATTGTTTTAAACAATGTTTTTTTATCAATCAAGGGTAAGTAAAAAAAAATTAAATGACCTGTCACTTAGTTTGTGACAGATCATTCCAGTTTTGGTGCGTTGTTTCATATTACCAAAATTTTGGTTTTTAGTCGTAACGGAAACGACCGGTGCGCGTTATCCGCCATTGTTTGTTTTGATTTTTGCCGGCACTGAAAAAATCCATCATCATCTGTGATATCTGGCAACAATTTAGATTAATTTATACTCATCAAGGCATTTCAAAAACATCATCATGTCTATAGGGGTGCCAATTAAGGTTCTCCATGAAGCAGAAGGTCATATTGTCACCTGTGAAACTACGACAGGGGAAGTTTACAGAGGCAAGCTTGTTGAGGCTGAAGACAATATGAATTGCCAGATGACAGCAATAACATGCACGTACAGAGACGGTAGAGTTGCACAGCTGGAAAACGTCTATCTCCGTGGAAGCAAGATCAGATTCATGATTCTGCCGGATATGTTGAAAAATGCACCTATGTTCAAGCGAGTGAAAGGAGGATCTGGTGGAGGTGCAGGAAGAGGGAAATCTGCAATTCTCAGGGCACAAGGTATAAAAAAGCTTGTGGGAACTTAATTACATGGGTAACCTGTATTTTATGTAAAATCGGATGCCCACCTCTCTCCCTAGGCCCTCATCCAGGCATAATTTCAGGCTATTATAGCCTGAATGCCAATTTGTGTGGGTCTGAAAGGCAAACATAACTAGATTTTGCAATGCCTGTAGGTGCTTTATAGTTTTATGGCTGTTCTGTGTTGAATTATGACTCGACAAATGATTCATGCACTTGACAAATCCCTGTAATGAAATGTTGAATCGTTCAGATCCCCACCCATGACCTGACCATCAAGACAATAGTCTAATGATAGTCAATACACCTTATCGCTATTCCCAGCTGACCTGGGAATCTGTCTTGCTTGAACTAGTGATGTCATACAACAATCACTTTTCCATTATGGCGTCAGATATTTTGTATTTCAGTCTGCACCAAAAACTTTTTCAACTACTAGTCAGAAGACCAATATTCTGACATTTTTCTTATTGGGCCAAACAAAATTTTGCAAAAACTTACTAGTCCGAATGAAATTTTACTAGTCTGGGGCATCGGACTAGTGGCTAACCATGCAGACTGGTATTTTGACGTCAAAATATTACGGGAACCTGTGTGATGTTCCGAAATGGAACACTAATAATGATGAGGTGTATTAAAACGTGTTAAAAGCTCATGACTTCTGATAGTACTGATCAGACAGGAATTTGTTGCTACAATATCAATCAACAGACCATATCTTTCAATTGTCATATGATCGAATTACTGGACATTGCATCACAGCAATATTACTTTCGGTTAAAACTTTGGTCAAACAAAATTTCTGGAGCCACTTTAGAATAGAAAAGTGAATTTTGTATGAAGTACAAAATGAAACTTATTTAAGGTTGATCAAAAGTTGTTGAAATATTAGGTTGTATTTATACCAACATATACAAACTGACGCATCAATCAAAGTTTTAAGGTATGCTTGACCTAGATTTAAAAAGTTACATGTAGTTTATAGGTCCTGAAAAAAGATAACTGATAAACAGTTAACGTTACCCGTACATGTACAAATGTATATAAAGTTATTGCAAGTTGATTATTTATTACATATTTTGTTATTGATTTAGCACAAAAACACTATGCAACCAAAATGCTTATGAAATTTAACTTCTTGAAGAAATTGATAACATATTCTCCCTTTCTGATATCCTAGCTTGGGCCTTGCAAATGTGATTTTAATTATGAATAACCGACATGTATGAACCTATAATAGTTGAACTGATTTATGAATTTTGCGTATTTCAGCTGCACGAGGAGCTAGAGGTCGTGGTGGTGGTGGCCGAGGAGGAGGAGGATTCCAGAGAAGACATTAACATTCTTTCTTTCATTGACATTTTGTGAAATCAAGCTGAACAATCGTGACAATGGATGAGTGTTTGTAAATCTTGCAATTGTTGTCAAAATCCAAAACAGCGAAGTTTGGTTTTTATCATAGAATCATTACATTCTTCATGATCATGTGACATTGTCATGTTTTACACTGTATTTATAAAATATTTGATGTACATTTATGTGTTTTGATCTCTTCATCACTGGAGTTAAGATGATATTGTAACTTCCCAAGATAGCAGACTGAAAGTAATGTGTAATAACTCCATCCTAATGATGTGCTATAACACAATTGCTGCAGGTTAGAATACCGGTAGAGTTGAACTCTCAGTTGCAAACTTGTTAAACGCAGTCACATCAATAATATTTGTGTCAATTTTAAGATCTGAACCTGTTTTTCAGTGGTTGTTGGTTGCTGTCTTGTATCTGTTTTTAGAAAGTTTGCTATAGCTTGCTACAGCCTCAACTTCCAGTTAGACAGAATATCGCAATGTTCTGCTCCAAGATAATGTTACGTAGTACTAGTGTTAGAATTCTGATTCTTGGATATTTTGAGTTGCTACTCTTTTGGAAAGATTACAGCTTGAATTAAAAAGGAATTAATGTTCACGGACAATTCAGATGAATTTAACTTCATTTTGAAAATAAGAATCACAAACACTACTTTGAGGAACGGCCATTGGCTGAAGAGAAAATTAAAAGAAATCTATGTGAGAAAGCGTTTCATTCATGAATATTTCATGAATGAACATTTTCTTGCACCTTTTATACGACTGCAAAAAATTGAAATTTTTTTGGTTGTATGTTGGTATCACGTTGGCGTCGTCGTCTGAACCCATTTGGTTTTCGCACTCTAACTTTAGTAAAAGTAAATAGAAATCTATGAAATTTAAACACCAGGTTTATAACCATAAAAGGAAGGTTTGGATTGATTTTGGGTGTTTTGGTCCCAACAGTTTAGGAATTAAGAGCCAAAAACAGGTCCCAAATAAGCATTTTTCTTGGTTTTTATATGACCGCAAAAGTAGAAAATTTTTTGGTCATATATTGGTATCACATTGGCGTCGTGTCGTCCGATTACTTTAAGTTTTCGCACTCTAACTTTAGTAAAAGTGAATAGAAATCTATGAAATTTTAACACAAGGTTTATGACCACAAAAGGAAGGTTGGGATTGATTTTGGGAGTTTTGGTCCCAACATTTTAGGAATTGGGGGCCCAAATAAGCATTTTCTTGGTTTTCGCACTATAACTTTTAGTTTAAGTAAATAGAAATTTATAAAATTTTGACACAAGGTTTATGATCACAAAAGGAAGGTTGAGATTGATTTTGGGAGTTTTGGGTTCAACAGTTTAGCAATTGGGGGCCAAAAAAGGGCCCAAATAAGCATTATTCTTGGTTTTCGCACAATAACTTTAGTATAAGTAAATAGAAATCTATGAAATTTAAACACAAGGTTTATGACCATAAAAAAAGGTTTGGTTTGATTTTGGAAGTTTTGGTCCCAACAGTTTAGGAATAAGGGGCCCTAAAGGGTCCCAAAATTGAACTATGTTTAATTTCATCAAAAATTGAATAATTGGGGTTCTTTGATGTGCCGAATCTAACTGTGTATGTAGATTCTTAATTTTTGGTCCCGTTTTCAAATTGGTCTACATTAAAGTCCAAAGGGTCCAAAATTAAACTATTAAGTTTGATTTTAACAAAAATTGAATTCTGTCTCTTTCAACAACTGATATCTTCAGTCAGACATCAGAATGCCACCTAGGTATAAATTTTGCAGTCAGATATCAACATTGAAACACATGCTTTTTTAGGTGTCTTCAAATAACTTGTGAACCAGAAGCCTTCTATTATAAACTATACTCTTGTGTACTTTTTTGTAAGTTACATATTGGACTTTGTGACAATCTTAGTTAAACTTAAAGAGCCAAGTCCTTTCCAACTGATAAAATATAGTTGGTTCTTAAAATATCGATGTGTAACAGTGATCCTAAGTTATGTAAGGGTTGAGTGCTTTACTGGACTGTATTTTATATGCCAGACAAAAAAATATGAACTAAACTATATATATTCAAATGAATAACCGAACTGCCTGATTGGTTACAAAACAATAAACAATCAAAGTGCTGGATAGCACCTCTTGAAAGTTTGCAAATAAACTCATCATAGATACCAGGACTAAATTTAGTATATATGTTCCAGACCATATGAGTATTTGGACCGTACACATACGGTCCGACCATACGCGTACGGTCCAGCTGATCATACGTTTTGGGATCATATGGGTTAAATTTAAACAAACAATTATCAAAATCTTTATTTTTAGTTATACAAATTGTTATTATTACAAAATAGATGGCCGATGATAAAGTGAATAAGCGAACAATTGAAATTAAATATTTGCTTAATTGTATATCCGTGAATTCTATTTTGTTACTCTGGCCGAAGGTGACACTTGCTTCTAATAAGAACGTCGTATTTTTTACATTAACATGTTTTGTTAATGCATGTTCCTTTGCATATGCATTTCTTTTGTAAAGTTCATAAATATTCTAAAACAATTGTCTTCCCACATTATGTTTACTTCCGATAACTTCAATTTCAATGAGCATACTGAGCTGCAATTAATGAATTACCGGCATGCAAAATACAGGAGATTAACAGATTAAATAAGCGTGATCTTTTTAAATAGTTAAAATATTAAGTTTTTATGTCAAATGCTGTTGAACTTTTTATATTAATTGGAGATATAAGTCATGTTGATCTGTTATATACATTTGTATCTAATAAGCTTGACCAACTTCTTAATATCAGTCAGACCGTACGCGTACGGTCCAAATACTCATACGGTCTGGAACATAAATATAACCATATCAAGGACAATTGGCTTGTGATCACTGTATATGTGTATTATTTCAAATAAGTTATAGGCATGCATTATTTCAAATATGTATTTAATCACAGTTTTGATTTTTCAAACTAAACCATTGTCCCGCCAGCAATTTCTGAAAATCTCTTTTTATGCCCAATTTATGAGCATTTTGTTTTCTGGTCTGTGCGTCCGTTCGTCTTTCCGTCCGTCTGTCTGTTCCATTTAGGTTTAAGTTTTTTGTCGAGGTAGTTTTTGATGAAGTTGATGTTCAATCAATTTGGAATTAATTTGAAACTAAGTGCACACTAGAATACACTCGTGATATCACGGGTCCTTGACTGAATTAAAGTATATAACTATGCGTAAGCCTTATTTTAGTATTGGGATTATCATCTGATAAAGTCATGCCGATTATAAGATACACAGTTTTCTCCTTTCCAATTGATAGAGGCTCCTGATAGCATGTGTTGCTGATCTGATTCTATTTTGGTTTTTGAATTCTTGTACAAATATATTCAATTCATAACAGATATGCTGTTTAAGATTGCAGACAAATTTTGTTTTATATTGGCCTAATAATTTATTCAAAAACAAGACTTTTGTTAAGTTTACAGAAATAACCAATATAATATTCATTGAAATTGTCAAAAATGACTTTATTAAAAGACATTGACAAATCAGCTACAAAGTAACATCCATTTGTCAGCACCTCAAAAGAAATATGCATACCGTCGGCGTGTTGGGTTTCAATCAATATTATAAGCAGTTTTCTAGAAGAAAATGTTTGTATATGTTTCCAATAGGGTACTTTGTTTAACTAAGCCCCGTTTGCAGCCATCTTTGCTAATGGATTTGTGACAAAGTAGCAACACTCAGCACCTCATAAGAAACATTCATGCTATGTTTGGTTTAATCCATTTAAGTATTCTTCAAAGAACACTTGTATGTGTTACTAATAGGGACCTTTGTTAAACTAAGTCTCCCATTTTTAGCCACCTTGTATGATTAATGGGATAAAAAGTAACAATTTGCCAGCACCTCATTGGGAACATTCATATCTGGGGTTCTCGAAAAGAAGACCTTTGTATGTATTGTTTAAGGGTCCTATCCTCTCTAGCAGCCATATTGGATGATGGATCCACTTCAGTGTAATTAGTATTACACTTTGTAACCACCTCATAAGGAAAATTCATGCAATGTTTGGTTTCATTAACAAGTCAGCACCTCATAAGATCATTCAGGTCATGTTTTATTTCATTCCATTCAGTGGTTCTCTTAAGGTTCATGTGGATTCTTTTGCTAGAATGGTTGCATATTCACCTCAAAATTTACCCTTGAGTACAGCATTTGAATTTTATTTATCAAGGGCATGCTATGCCTTTATTTTTTTCCAGCTGCACAGGTATACTGAACTCGAGTAAACTTTGAGGTGAAAATACCGCCATTTTAGGCAAAGGGTCCACATGAACCTTAAAGATGACATTTGATTTATATCTATATACCATATAGGGCCCTATGTCAAACGAACTTCCCGGGTGGTTTCCATCTTGGATAATGGATCGCATGTCTTCAAATTAACAACATTTGGTCAACACCTCTTAAGGAGCATTCATGCCATATTTGCTTCCATTCCATTAAGTGGTTCTCTTAAAGATAGCAATTTATAAAAATAGAAGATGTGGTATGATTGACAATGAGACAACTGTCCACAAGAGACCAATATGACACAGACATTAACAGCTATAGGTCACCGTACGGCCTTCAACAATTAGAAACGCCCATACCGCATAGTCAGCTATAAAAGGCCCCAATAAGACAATGTAAAACAATTCAAACGAGAAAACTAACGGCCTTATAATTTTTATGTAAAAAAAAGTTCTCCTCTGGTGGCCGTCTTGGATGGTTGATCGTTTACAAAGTTGCAACACCTATAAAGATCATGCCATGTTTATTCCTTTCTATTTAGTTGTTCCCTTATAGAAGACATTTGTATGTGTTTCACATAGGGTCCTCTGTTAAACTAAGTCCCCCTCTGGCGGCCACCTTGGATCATGGCTCGGCTTCAAAGTCGCACCACTTGGTTAGCACCTCATGAGGAACATTCGTGCCATGTTTGGTTTCGTTCCTTTCAGTTGTTATCTAAAAGAAGACATTTGCATGTTTTGAACATTAGGGTAATATGTTAAACGAAGTCTCCAGCTGACAGACATCTTGATTGATGGATCAGATTCATTATGTTCTCATCTAATATTGTCATATGTGGTCTTTTACAGACCGTCATTTCAAACCTTGCTAAAGTTGTCCGTCCGTTTGGTTTCGATAAAATAGAGACCTTAATATAATGCCCCGTGAAGATAGATTGCCAAGTCCTTGAAACAACTCTTAAAAGGGTCTATAGGTGGCCTGTTGCAATACCAAATATTTGTCCCTATACAATACCTTCATCCCAGTCGATCTCTGTTACAGGACCTATCAGTACATATTGCATTTATTGTTCATTTGTTGTCGTACTGAACATATGACATATTTGCCACTGGACGTTAAGAAAACATCAATCATTTTATTTATTATTTGTGACTTAAACTTTTGTTGTTTATTCTTTGTTTCACTACAGTTTCGATAGTTATCAAAGTTACCAGGATTATAATTTAATACGCCAGACGCGTCTTTCGTCTACATAAGACTCGTCAGTGACTCTCAGGTAAAAATAGTTAAAACCCAAACAAGTACAGAGTTGAAGAGCATTGAGGATCCAGAATTCCAAAAAGTTGTGCCAAATACGGTTATGGTAATCTTTTCCTGGGATAAGAAAATCCTTAGTTTTTTTGAAAAATTCAAAGTTTTGAAACAGGAAATTTATGAAAATGACCATATAATTGATATTTATGTCAACACCGAAGTGCTGACTACTGAGCTGGTGATACCCTCGGGGAAGAAACGACTACCGGCAGTGGCATTGATCCATTGGTGAAAACAGTTATGAAAGATATATTTCAAGAACAAGAAATGTTTATAGAAAGGCAATCACTGCGGATTGAAGTCAAAATTATTGTATTCAAATTTCCATAATTTATCGGAAATGTTATAGATGTTTCAGGACCTTTCCACATAATTGGTAAGCATTGCATCATTTCAAGAAAAATAAGTTATCTTAGATCAATAACAATTAAAATGTCCTAGAATAAAGCATTTTGAATTATTTACGGATGTGCAGTATATATTAAATGCAGGTGTGCAATTTCGGCACACCTCATTAAAGTCTCGTTGATAAGACATAAAACTTGATTTAGAGTCGGTATAAGCAATGCAATTACAAACATAAGCCCTGGAGAGCTTTTAAAACCGGCATAACAACAAGTCAAACAAAACATACATATTGAGTCATGCACACAAAATTAAACATATAAAGCAAGAGTTCATATCAATATATAAACATGCAGCACAAGAGTTCTTTTAAGCATCTTAAAAGTTAAACACATACTGATACATGCAATTATGAGATAAAAACACAAAAGCACGAATAAATGGTTTGCACATAAAAAGCACATTAAAAGCACATAAAGCTAGTTTCTAAATCTAACACAAAGCAGCAGAAGCACTATAGTAAAGATAACAAAATAAATTTGCCATGCTGAAAATAAAGCAACAAACCAAAAAGTAACGAACATAAATCAGGGGCGGATCCAGGATTCTGGAAAGGGGGACGAAGTTTTAAAAAAAATAGGACCTTTTTTGGGCAAAAAACATAAAATAAGTGTGATATGCACTTTTTAAACGATTCCTGGCGTGGGTCATGTATATTTTATAGTTGTAAAGTGCATATAAGGGTTGGACTTTTGATACTGTATTCTGCCTATTAATTAGATATAGAAATATGTGGTATGAGTACTATCATAAAATGATCGTATGGATCCAAAGCTATGTACTGATATATTTAATGTGGGACTCGTCAGTAAAAAATGAACATGGAAAAATCTCACCGGTTTGTTGTAAGTTAAGTTATCATAACCTCACAGATTTCTTGTTGCGAACAAGATATACGCAGGGCTATTCGATGAAATTCACAATACGACCGACAAGAGTTAATAAAAACAAGCAAGCAATTTTCATCCAAACGTTTGGTTGATATGTTTCACCCAACAAAATTAAGGGAAGTGAGGGGTTCCAAATCAACCAAAGGCTACGAATGAGTCTAAAATGACAACGAATTTATGAATGACGGTCGACAAATGAAGAGATAAAGGCCACACACAGCAAACAGGTTGCAGTCTGGTCTTGAAAAAAATATTCAATATACCTTTTTTTGCTAATAGAAACAAAAAATTCTATTATTTTAGCATTAAATGAACATAATGAATAAAAACGGAAGTATTTTTTACATGGCCGGGGCTTTGCATGTCTGACTTGAATGTCTGTTTAGCCGAACTGGGACAGGATTATTGTTTTCAATCCAGATACGTCCAGAATGTTTGTTTCAGACAAAATAATTTCTTTCAAATATCTCAGACTGCCTCCTCAAATCAAATGGTTTGTACCTTCTAGACTTTAAATCTATCTAGAGCTTATAAAATTTTTTGAGAGTGTAAGTCTATAAAGTATTACTTTCTGTTTTGTGGAAAAGTGAAATAGATGTCACTGTAGCTATTTATCAGAGTACAGTTATATATATAGTACACACAACATATAGTGTAGTACTAGTATATTACTGTACTCTGATAAATAGCTACGGTGACATTACCCTGTGACATAGAAGTTAATACGTTCTTGTTCAATATATGTAATTCAATTTCAAAATGACTGAGTGACGTTTTTTCGACGCACTGGTCAACTCCAACATAGCGAATCACATTACTTTGACAATCAGTAAATACCAGCGAAAAATATATTCATTAGTAAAGAATTGTCTCATAAAAATTATATACAAGGGAAAGTCTAGTCTGATTGATCATTTCAAGTACCAAAAACAAAAGTCCAAGCAACGGGAGGGCCGGGCGTACGCCCTCTACGCCCCCTCTAGATCCGCTACTGTAAATTAACTGGTTTTGCAAGCATTGGCATGAGCTAACAGACCAAGAGTTTATTAAGTTCTTGAATTGATTTAAAGATGATTGCTTATGAAGCTCATCTGGCAGCTTATTTTTACTCATTGAAAGTTAGAATCTTCACTCCAAAACGGGTTATCAATTTTTCTGAAGCAGTTCAAAAGGAAAAGGTCCTTTATCTTCTCATAGTTTCTACCTTATCAGTTTTGAAAAACTTCAGTTTTATCCCTAAAGTCTTCGTGTAAACCAAATCCTCGCACTGATTAAACCCAACCCAGGATAAAGGAGGGTTCCAATTATAAGTTCCCATTCAAATGCATTGATAAGCCAAAAAATTGTTCCAACCACCTGAAACCTACCCTGGATCCGCCACTGTCAGAGGTTAAAAAAATTAGACTGATTCGTCAAGTCACTGGTGATTTTAAACACAGGATTCCTTTAGGAACACCCAGGTTTAGCCTAGTTTTGTCATATTTGGCCTGATTGGAATCACGTTGTCGTAACGTCGTCTTCCGAAGACATTTGGCCGTTTCCGGGCAATAACTTTAGTAAAAGCAAGAAATGACCTCCTTGGTAAAAGTAATAGAAATATTTGAAATTTAAACACAAGTTAATAACCACAAAATGAAGTTTGCGATTGATTTAGGGGTTATAGTCCTAACCAGAGACATATATATGTATATATGTCTCTGTCCTAACAGATATATCTGTTCTTTGAACGTTATGTGTTTAGTGGGTATAAGGAATTAGAGGTCAACGACGAGTAAGCATGTTTTCTAGTTTCCAGAAAATAACATGTCACGGGAACGATGTATGTACGTATCTCTCTGAAGTTATACCACAAGGAATGTTAATTTAAGCCATGATTTTGTATGTCATTTTCTATTTTAAGACTTTTATGATTAATAGCTAGGTGCCGATTTAACCAGGTGACGATTTGACTTTTTCTTTAAGTTTCGATCTGGCCAGGTGCCGATTTACTTGTACCCATATTCTGTGTCAGAAACATATTATGTGTCAAACATATAATAACAATCCTAATTAAGACCTGTATCAAGCGCGATATTGTGTTTATTGTTCAGGGTTGTACCTCTGCGGTCGTATCCAGCTGAGCTAGGCGAAGCAATCAATTTATTTTTATAATTTCCGGAACGTGCACCTGAAATGGTTTGTTTTTATGTTTGTCATGGGGGATAACTCACTACCCCAAAATGAAAATGACAGATGCCGAAAATTTCTTTTCGAAAGCTTTGCGACAGTTCGCCCGAGCTACTGCAGCTTCAAATCCAGCTCCAATTGAAAAGGTCTGCACATTTATGTAAAGCAAATTGTCCTTCCTACTATATTTTTTGTGGAAACATAGTAACTGTCTGAAATTTTTGTGTCTGGAAATCCTGTTTGTCTTTTACAGGTTGGGAACAAACCCCCTGTATGGTGATTATACCTGTATAGAAGAATAATCCTTCTATAGAGGGATAACAATTGTCACTCTATAGAGGGGTTTTGTTTACACTGGATTTAAAGCAAACTATAAAAAAATATATATATATATAGGGCAGAATGGCATTTTCTAGTTATATTGGCTATAATTTCAACATGTTCAACATATGCACTTTACTAAAAATTGGGATGACCAGTTTTTCGCTAAAGTGACAAAATTTGAAATCTATTGTATACCTATCTTAACACCTGATCAACAACAAAAGGAATAGTTGACCTTTAAATTTCATGTTAAATCTAACAATAGAAATTCTGTTCAGTGAGGCATAAGTGAGTGGAATAAACATATTTACACTTTTGATATTTAGCTGTTTTTTGCCGCGGAATGACCTTAGATCTACTCCAAATCACCTTTTGACGTCAAGTAACAATTACTTTTTATTTGTGACATCAAATGTTTTGAATTATGATGTTAAAGTTTACGGGAACCTGTGTGATTTTACGTAATGGCAGACAAATTTGCATACAAGTGTAAATACGTCTATTTACCTGATCATCACAGCTTTCAATCATGGTGAACAAAAGATTGTATATTTAGTCAGATAAGCAGCAAACTGGGCATGTGCATATTAAATTAAGTACATCAATTGGTGCATCAACTGTTACTGCCATAATAAGTAGAAAATGCCATTCTGCCCTATTTTGCTTTAAATCAAGTCAAAACAAAAATACCCTCCATAGAGGGATAATTTTATTCCTCTATAGAAGAATTATTCCTCTATACAGGTATAATCAATCACCATACAGGCATGACAGGGGGTTTGTTCCCAACGTGATAAACAAACAACAACCACTGATTAACAGGCTACTAACTTGGGACAGGCACATATACATACATAATGTGGCAGGGTTAAACATGTTAGCTGAATCCCAACCCTCCCCCTCACCTGGGATAGTGGTATAACTGTACAACATAAGAACGAACTATAAAATTGGTTGAAAAAGGCTTAACTCATCAGATGGACAAAAAAACAAGTGGGTATTGTACATCCCAACAACAAAAATACACTACATGTAGGTACAGGTCTGAGAGTACTCACTGTAAACTGACAACTAGTTCAAAGCCACTAGCAACTATTAAAAAAATCATGCATTTAAATTAAGACTGAATTATCAATCTGTACACATCCAACATCCAATGGATTTAGTGTAAAGACATCATAAACAGTCAGAGAAAAACATGACCTTGTTCAATGCCAAGATACAGGTATCGACAGTTTGTAGGTTCATGAATGTGTATATATGTATATAACATTCTAGTAATATTTAGTTTGCTTTTAATTTAGGGACGACATCTAAAGATCAATGTAGGATAAAAAAACTTAAATCAAATAGTTAGGGGGTGGGGTGTTAAAATTCTGCAAGTTTTGTATATATCTAAAATCGATTTTTACATTTATCCCTATTGGTAAATCAATTTTTCCCAAATTAAGTTAAGAAGGGGGTGGGGTAGGGTGGGTCAGTGAAAAAACTATGTGAATTAAGTCTTTTTTTATCTTACATTGAACTTTTGTGCATTTTGTGTTTCTGAGAAGTTTTCCTAAAAGTCTTGATCTTTTTATATATAATTTATTCATTACACTTTGAACACTGTTGAAAGAAAATTGTCTTTTCAGGTAACAAGACTTTTAGATCTTTGTCCAAGGGAGACAACAAAAGGATTTCGTTTTGACAAACGTGGACAAGATGCAGTGATAGCTCTAGGTATATTCTATCTAGAGTCTGGATTACAGGTATGCTAATGTAAATTATACTAAATTGCACTACAAAATATGCACAATATCTTTGCGGTTTTAAAACATTTTGTAAAAGAGAAAAAATTAACATTTACAAAAAAAAATTATTTACATCTATGAAAGAAGCAGCATTTAAGCCATAATAATTTCTTTAGTTTTAACTGTATATTTTTTTACTACATCCTTTTGATAAAAATATTTATCATCATGGGATAGTTTATATACTAATTAAATTTACTAGACCTGTTAAGCTTTGAAAGAAAATTTAACTAATTAGGGAATGGAATAATTATTTGCATTTGTGGCTTCAGAGTAAACCAACCATTGCCAACTGTCCAATCGAAAATTCCTTTAGTATAAATATTATTATAATCTAAGTTTTGTTATCTAATAAATAATATTGCACATACTTTTATTGTAAATCAGTATGAATTTATGCTTCTTACGCACATCAATTATGGTGCAATGTATGCTGAGAAGTTTCATAGGTGAGCTGCACTGATTATTTGCCCACCATGCCTTACATGTACTCATGTTTTTGACTTCTGTTTTGTGCAGCAGTTTTGTTTGGTTAATAATTTTTAATTGATATATAGCTCTTTCTCTAATTATTTGATATTAAAATTGTATTTCAGTATAAAGAGAAGATTTTGCCATATTTACTGAATGTTTTGCAAGGTCTAACTAAAGCAAAGTGGGTCGGTATAGAAAAACCTGTATATGGGAGAAGTAAGTATAAAACATTGTTTAAATAGTCGGATTTAAGTTGTCCACTAAATGGAAATCCAGGAAATTCTTTATAATTAACTGAAAATCAAGCAAAAGAATGTTTTGAGTTAAACACTGAATGAAAATCACGGAAAACTCTTTTAAATGCTTACTTTAAATTCATAATAAAATAAATGAATAAATGAATTTTATGAAAACTAAACACTATAAGCAAAACCTTGATTAATGTGTCAATGAACATACTGAAAATCAATTAAAGATATAAACAATGCTTGCAAATTTCTTAAAAGTGGAATATGAACAATTCATTTTTTCACTAGATTCTGAACAGCATGAATAAATTCTTTGTGTTGTTGGGCCACAAGTTGTAAATATTCCACATTGATTCCAGAATTAGTTATTTTATTACACTAGTTCTGGTATAAAAATAAGTGAAACAAATTTTACATAGTATTCAATTTTAGAATATAGGAAAGATTTTATTATTGTTTCAGTTTTACCCTCCTCGGAATGTTTTAGTTTCTGTCTCAACACCATACTGAGTGATGTTGCCTATGAAGATTCAGATTCGAGGGAACAGGTAAAACAGATTTTACATCTAAAGCTACTCACCTACTCACAATCCTCACAATTTTTGGAGGATTTTATTCTAATGACACATGTTTAGATGACATTTGAAATTCTCCATAAAATTTGTAAATTCAATCAGAAGATCAAAGAAATAAAATGTCATTTAAGCACATATATACTCATTTAAATAGTGTATAAGATAAGAAGCATATTTGACATGTATAACAGATGTAATAGAACTTTAGTTCTTAAAATTACTATTTTGAAAAGTTGACAGTATGTACTCATTTTCTCACTGTTTACTAAGGATTGTCAGTTAGAGCCAAAGATATATAAAGTCATCATGTGACTTGTCTTTTAGCATGCTGGTCTTTAAAGTGATTATTCAGTGTAAATTAGAAAAGAAATCATACTAATAAAAGAAAGAAGTTAGCTAGGTATACTTAAATAAAACAGCAACCCAATGACACATTCAAAGGTACAGTCTTCAACAAAAGACAGGTGTCTACTCAATATTTCACACTCACATCTCAATCATTATTACATCTCATTCTTACTCATTCTTACATTTTATTCTTGGTTGAAGTATTGAAAAGAAATAGTTATTTTGTGTGCATATATTTACAACTTGTATTGTAGATCATATCATGTCAGCTTGAAGTGTTAGAAGTTATAACAAAACTTTGTGAAGGTAGCAAATATGATATCCCAAAAGGTAACTATGGAAAAATTGCATTGAAATTTTGTGTGTACCATATAGAATAGGATAATTAACATTCTGTACTAGCCATTTTCCCACTAAATCTGATTGCCTAAGGTAGTGTTTAGATATAAAACAAACAAAAGCTGCATGATCACTTTTATGAAACCTTAGATAAAATAGCCCATAAGTTATAAAAAAAAATAAGAAATTTCTGCTTCATGTGTTGTCATAAAAGATTGTTTTTCTTAAGATCGCTGATTATTGTGCTTTTTAGCCTACATTTAACTTTTGAAAATCTGAAATGCATTAATGTTGTTTCTCCCAAAGTAAACCTAGATTAGAAAATATTATATTAAACACAGAAGGTTTTGTTAATGCATGAATTTGGAACCAGATATTGCCTAGCTTCTTTTTATACCCATATGCCATTCTAGCAAATTTGCTGGAATTATATTTAGTTGGACTTTTGCTGAATTTTCTCATTTTGCTCCTATGTGTAGATGGAAGAAATATTTAATTTACTGCTAAGTAAAGTTGATGTCTTTAATTGATCAATTACTAGCCACTAGAGAGGTGCAGGGTCCTCCACCTCGTGTCACAGAACCTCTTTATAATATTGGCATTTTAGAGAATAAGGCTTTGGGGGTTCTGAAGCTTAATTTAACTTTTAAGTTATACATACTGTTAATAGTTTTAATTTTTACATCTATCTGGTATATCAGTGTTAAAAATTTAACCTCCTTGTATGAGATATTGCAAATTCAGAAATTGTTGGGTGCATTTATTATTATGATTTTTTGAAGAATCAATAAAAATGTGAGATTAATTATTGCGATATCAGGAAAATCTCCAAACAGATATGTATCAGATTTCAAAATGTGAGTACTTATTATTGTGATACCCACTCAGTCACATTACTCATGATAATAAAATCCATACATCAATTTCTGAATTTACAGTAATAGTTTTACCTACCTTGTTCCCAAATATTTTAAAGTGGACAACAATAAATATTATACAGTTATTGACTTTTGATGAGGTTGATACAATGATTTATCAACCCCAGAGATATGATATTCACCGAGACCAATGGCTGAGGTTTAATGTCATATCAATAGGGCTGGTAATCATTGTATCAACTGATATCAAATGTCATCTATTGTTTTATTATGTAATTTTTTTTTATCCATCTCCAATCTCCAGTATTTTTTTCAAGATGTTTAATAAAAATCACTCAAAAGTTCAAAATTGAAAAAGAAGAAAAAGAAAAAAAAGAGAATTTGCATGATGAATCAACTAACGTCACTGAAATGACCTTGGAAACCTAACTATTCCTGTTCATTTTAGCTGTTTTAAATCTTATACTTATCTTTCATTACTTGTCCTCTGATGAATTAATGTTTTATCAAGCAATTTTGCCTTTGCTTTTATTCAATTATAAGAAAAGAGAAATTTTATAGCTGTATAATACTGTAAATTCAGAAATTATTGTGTGTAATTATTATTGCGATTATGTCATTTTAGACTTAAATGCGATTTAAATTTTTACGATGTTGAGAAAAATACTGTTAAATTGTTATGAAATTTTTCAAAATGCGAGTTTAGTTTATTGCGTTTACAACTTTGTCACATTTTTGCAATAATTAGAACCTCACAATAATTTCTGAATTTACAATAATAAACTTGTGACACAATTTGTAGGCCACCAGGGGTATTATAATGACCCAACAGGTAATATAATGTCAACACCTTGTATGCATCCTTTTATTTGTTGTGCTATATCATAGAAATCTATTCAACATTTGTTTTGTTACAAGATGTACATTACAACCAACCATATATATTTCTCTAATTTCTTTGCTATTTTCAAATTTCTTGAGTGGTATGAGAAAATATTTCTCCTTACCAGTGAAATATCTGTTCTCAGCAAATGATTGGTTGAAATTTAATTATGGTGTTACATTTTCTCGATTTCTTCTGAATTACCAATATTGTGATGTCATGAAAAAAGGCGACCATGCCTGATGACGTCAAATATAAAGAATACAACTTTTTGCAAATCTTTGAAAAGTAAAGATAAAAATCATTAGAGAAACAGATTACACCACAATAACTTATGTATTATGATATTTCTCCACACTCAACAGTTCAATTTTAATTATTTAATATGCTCTGCTTGCGATTTGAATATAAAAAATGAACTGTTTTGATTGTAGAAATATCATAACACACTTGTTGCAGTGATGGAATCTATAGATATATGGTGAAAAAGTAAAATGATTTTTGATGGAAATAGAGAGAGGTTATAATAGATTTTAATAAATAGTTTCTAATGATTAGCACATGACCAATTTACTTTTTAGTTTTTGATATAAAGCTTACTTATTGTAGCTTTTGTTGAAGGGCTGCTTTTTTTCATTTTTACCCTAAATAGCATAGAAGCTAGATATCAAAACTACTGAACATTTACCTAAAATAGTATAATTCATTTATCCATGTCATCATTGGCCTGAATATGCATGAATGAGGGGGGATAGGACATTTATTGGGACTCCGGGATCGGGTGTTTTTAAGCTTGGGGTTTCAGGATTGACCCTTTCGTGATCTGGGATTTCTTTTTTTTGAAATTTCGGGACCTCAGGATTTCGTATTTTTAAGCCCAGGATTTCAGGATTTCATGTTTTTAAGCCAGGATTTTGGGATGAGGACCCCTCCTACCCCCTCATGAATAGATATAAGGAGAAGTGGTTTGAGTGCCAATGAGACAACTCTCCATCTAAGTCATAATTTGTGAAAGATAAACCATTATAGGTCAAAGTACAGTCTCCAATACGGAACCTTGGCTCATACCAAACAACAAGCTATACATGGCCCCAAAAATGATTATTAATGAAAGCATTAATTTGTCACAGGATGTTAAGCCAAACAAATCAATCAATACATACATACCTTTTAAACATTTATTGACTAGAAAAGAAGGACAAAAAATACCAATGGTACAGTCAAACTCATAAATCTAAAACAAACTGACAACACCATGGCTAAAAATGAAAAAAGACAAACAGACAAACAATAGTACACATGACACAACATAGAAAACTATAGAATAAGCAACATGAACCCCACCAAAAATTAGAAATATACCTAAAATTTAGATATGAAATAACTAATTATTTTTTACTGGTCAATCTATCCATTTTATATCTAGTATAAAAAAATTAATAATCAGGTTTTCAGCAATTGTTTTATCGCTCCAATGATTTTTTACTGGTCTGTCTATCCATTTTATATCTAGTATAAAAAATTTAATAATCAGGTTTTCAGCAATTGTTTTATCGCTCCAATTGCTTAAAAGATGACAAATGTCACAGTAAATTAATTTTCCAGTGTAAGACATGTACAATATTTCTTAATTATTAAATAACAAAAATTGTACGCTGAACTATCACAAGTGGAAAAATTTTGAAACTCATAAGCAATGGAGCATGCACTGGTTTCTTCCCAGCAAATTTCAGTCTATTTGCTTGTGTATAGCTCTACTTAGAACTATAACAGTGACATCTTTGTTTATAAACTTTCTCAAATATAAAAATGACATCTTTGTTTATAAACTTTCTCAAATATAAAAATGACATCTTTGTTTATAAACTTTCTCAGATATAAAAATGACATCATAATGGCAAACTAGTCATGCTCAAAAGCAAACTTAACAAAATGAAAAAAACTTCTCTAAACTGTTAAAAGAATACTTTGGAACAGTTTGGCTAGCATACAAATGATCCAAAACCTTTATCTCCAAATAAATTAATGTGTCTTTACTTTTTAGCATTATACTTCAAAAAATATATGCATGTATGTGGTTGAACTTTTGTTGCATGTACTTTCATTTGTTGTATGTGGGAAGTCCACAAATATATTTATTTTATAAAAAAAATATATTGATATTGAAACTTTATAGAAATCAAGAGCTGAATTCATTTACACTAAACAGCATGTTATTTCACTCCCCTGTTCTTGAAAGTTAGAGGTTTTGACTGATGTCAAAAGTCAGGACATCTCTTCATTAAAGTATTACCAAAATTTTCTAAAACTTTGATTTATTATTATAAAGCTTATATTAAGATATGGTTGAAATTCAGATTAGTTCTGTGTCTATTTCTTCTTGTTACATTTCTTACAGGTCACACCTTGTTTATAGAAAAAGTAGAACAAGATTTTTTGTGTTTGAGTTTGAAAAAGTGTACGATCTATTAACAGTACAGTAATATTTTGAAAAAAAATGATTTTCTTTTTTCTTTTTACAGACATTTTGTGCTCAGCAACAGTACCTATCCTTATTGGTATGGCTCGTGCAATTGGAAGATCTTCAGATGATGAAACCAACTTGATTTCCAAATTGTTTCCTCCAGAAAACATTGTCAAAGCCCCTACATCAGTACAAGATGAAGCTCCTAAAGAAAAGACATTTAGTAGCTTTAGACCTATCCTGCCTCGTACTTTATCTTCTCATGTCCTCAATCTAGACTCTTCTGGTCCGTCAAGTCCCACAATGCATCAGAGTTTTGAAGCTTTGTGTTCAAGGTCAAGAGAAAGGTCACCTACCCCTATGTTGCCACAGAAACAAGAGAAGAAAGAAAACACGGTTGATGACACTGTCCATTATTTTAACAAAATAGGATCAAATTTTACAAGAACAAAGCCGTGGGGATTTGAAATTTTACCTGAACATCCAGAGGAGGAACATTTAAAGTTTTCCAGTGGTCATGTACAACGACTTGTAGCTATTGTAAGTATGTTAAAATGGCAAAAAAACCCAAATGTTATGAATGTTCTACAATGCTTATTCCCATTAGATACAGATTAAGTTCTATTTTAGGTGGCTTCACTTTTACTGTTCAAAAGGTATGCCGCTATATAACATTATATGCAAGTGGGGTATCATCTATGTTTCAGGGAAATATTCTCCATTTGTTTTTATCATACATATATTTATACATATATATATATTTTCCAAATCTATATAAAAAAGGAAACATAGACAAAATTACAGAAATGTTAAATTTTATTGTTACAATCTACTTAAATTTCTGATTTAGTGTTAAGGGTGTGATCCATATGGAAGGAAAACATGTATGATAAACACACTTCTGTGATGGCTCATGAGTTTGTAAAAGATTTTTACAGAGTGAGACATGTGACATAATAAATCTATTGAAATTAAAATGATATTCCTGTTCATGTGAAATATATGATAACAGTTAGGTTTACTACATTGCATTGCATCTTATCTATTTCAGACAAAGCATATTCTGACAAAGGATATTTTAGCTCGACTTGATTCACTATTAACAGATTTGTTTGCAGAATATTCAGTAAGTATAGTAGTATGGACTCAACCTTCAGAGAATTTTCTTATGAAATTAAAGGTATAAATTTAGGCATTTAGCTGTTCCAGTTTATTTGGCTCTTTAACAATCCTGAAATACATATAAACTGTATTTGTATTAAATAAAAACAAATTGATGATAACAGAAACTTAATTAGAAATGCAAAATATATTCTCTTAAAACATTTAATAGAAAAGTGTAAATATCTTAACCATCCTGTTTTTACATCAAAAGCCTGAGATACAGAATCATATTATTTTTGTTTATGCAACTATAAATAAGACCAATTAAAATTAATTGATAGATTTTCATCCCCGTCTGCCCCCTTTTTTTTAATTTTGAAAAATTTACAATTTCCGTATTTTGTTCATTTACGTTAGCAGTAACTGTCCATAATTTCGTTTCATTAACAACTTTCTGTTACAAATTTTGGTTATTGCATTTCTTTGAGTAATTTAAATGAGCAAGTCGATATATTCTCCTGCTCTATGATGACAATCGATATTGATTACACGAGAAGGGCATAAAATATTCGGGATACGAGTAACATGTTGTGTCCAAGAACACACATCGCGGTATGTCACACATTTCTGTGATAATCAAAAGCTGTGGATTTCTTTATTTAAACAATGATTTTGTGTCAGGGAATTAGGACTGTGAATGATATCCAAAACGAAAAAATCGCAGAACACATTGGTACAATAACATGACTGGATTAAAGAAATTGACAAAAACACGATTTTGTTTGATTTATGACTGTATATGGAGTTCAAATGTCATTAAACAAATGAGTTTTCACTTTATTCTGTCCTTCAAATACTTGGGTTGCATATCAATGCATTTGCCTCATTTTAATGAAACTACAAACTATCCATTAGACAGCAAACAAATTTAGTGCAGGTAGTCTAATCGAAGAGAGCATTTCTCCTCATATTTTGCTGTATACTAAAAATAGGTTTCTAAAGCTGCAATTACATACATGTAGAACAGTGGTTACCAATCAGAGATATGTATTTAAGAATTTGAAAAATCAGTATCAAGGATCATCATCAATTTTACGGTTCAGTGAAGCTTCAATAAATAAATCATATACAGTTTAGGTTAAGAAACGTACCGTATTCCGGTATGAAATTATACTATGTAGAACTGCTATTATGTATGTAATAAATACAACTAACTTTATAGATATACTTATTGAATATTTTTCCCTAAATATACTTAATTGAAGCTGTAGATTGAGTAAATTGTTAACAGCAAAAGTGCAATAAAACTTTGATTAATTAAAAAAAAAAAAAAAGAATTTGAAAAATTATGTTTGATTCGTTATACATGTATATACATGATAGAATCGTATTATTACACTTGCATATGTGAAGAACACGTCACGAGGGTGTTTCATATATAATAAAAAATAAAATCCTCCCACCAGCCCCATTTTTTTCAAAAATTTGGATGAAAATCTACTAATTAAATTTAGTTGGCCTAAATTGCTGGTAAATGATATTTAATTCAGGGTTTCAGATTGCAAAAGATATTTCCTTATAACAAAAATATCCTCTTTTCACAGCCTGACAATGGTTACAGTTGGTTTCCCTATAAATCATTCAGTGAGAGTGTTACCTTGGTGATGGTTACCATGTTGAGAGATGTTTTAGAGCAGGAAACAGGTTAGTTAACTGGTTAAATTTCAATTATTCATTCAGTAAGACTGTTGGTGTTTATAACAGAAAACACTCCGGTAAGTTGCAATATTATACAGTGTTCTCCCCAGGCCGTTTTAGCGTCGCGGTACCGACAATAGAGGCAATTAAGAGTGATTAAATAGGTGTTAATTGCCCTTTGGTTGATAACTGTTTGGATGTGAATACCCCAAGCTGACACTTGTGACATAACTAATACCACATGATCTGCAATCGGCAATTTTCGACATGGAAAAAATGCAATCACAAAATCATAAAACAATTTGAAATCTACGTTTTTTATTACGGAATTTCAAAGATTGAAACGATTTTCCTCTTTAAAAAACTTTAAAAAAGAGGTTTGGTCGTTTATTTTTGCAACTTTCCAAATTATATACTTTCTTTCGTTTTCAGTACTACTTGTCTATTGAGAGCGAAAATTTTGATCTTGAGCTAAATAAGTTTAATACTTCTTTAGAAAGTAATCATAATTGGCTTTAGTTTATGTTTAATCTATTTAATGCATTAAAAGCTTCATATTTATTCCCAATCTCTTGTCAAACATTGTTTATTTTCAGACTCATTCTCATGAATTTTTCTTCGGCCGCCATTGCACATTGTTGTGTAAACTATGGATCGGAACCGGACCAGATATGACAAAAATCCGCATTTTCACGATAATTACTTCAGATGCACAAATGGCAAAGAAAAAAACTACCAATAAAGAAAACTACGCATTAACAGACTATTTGTTATATAACTTTGTTAAAAATATAAATCATTTTGATGTAAGGATTAGAAACAACTGGGACTGATTCATTGAGTACGATATCATGAAACAATGAATTTCATAGACATGATAAAAAAAAAAAATGTTTTCATTGTTTTAGTTTAATTGTATTCTCAGTTATGAATTGAACAATATAAACATATAAATATATATATAACATAAAGAAATAAGTTATTGTAATGACATTGAAAAAAATACAGTTAATTTTTTTTTACGCCAAATGTGATGCTATCCAAAATTTCTGGGGAGAACACTGAATCGACTGATATATTTTTTCCAATAGAAATACTGTAGGTCTATGAAAACATGATTAAAAGCCTTTTTAGCTCACCTGAACTGAAAGGTCAAGTGAGCTTTTCTCATCTCTTGGCGTCCTGCGTCCGTCGTCCTGCGTCCGTCGTCCTGCGTCCGTCGTCCTGCGTCCGTCGTCCTGCGTCCGTCGTCCGTCGTCCTGCGTCCGTCGTCCGTAAACTTTTACCAAAATCTTCTCCTCTGAAACTATTGGGCCAAATTCTACCAAACTTGGCCACAATCATCCTTGGGATATCTAGTTTAAAAAATGTGTGGCGTGACCCGTCAAACCAACCAAGATGGCTGCCATGGCTAAAAATAGAACATAGGGGTAAAATGCAGTTTTTGGCTTATAACTCAAAAACCAAAGCATTTAGAGCAAATCTGTCGTGGGGTAAAATTGTTAATCAGGTGAAGATCTATCTGCCCTGAAATTTTCAGACGAATCGGACAACCTGTTGTTGGGTTGCTGCCCCTGAAATGGTTATTTTAAGGAAATTTTGCAGTTTTTGGTTATTATCTTGAATGCTATTATAGATAGAGATAAACTGTAAACAGCAATAATGTTCAGCAGAGTAAGACCTACAAATAAGTCAACATGACCAAAATTGCCAGTCGACCCCTTAAGGAGTTATTGCCCTTTATAGTAAATTTTTAACAACTTTTCATCATTTTTTGTAACTTTTCTAAAAATTTTCTTCTCTAAAACTACTTTGCCAAATTTAATCAAACTTGGCGACAATTATTATTGTGGTTTATAGTTTAAAAAATGTGTCCGATGACCCAGCCTACCAAACAAAATGGCCGACATGGCTAAAATTAAAACATAGTGGTAAAATGCAGTTTTTGCTTTATATCTTTGAAACCAAGACATTTAGGGCAATTTTTCAAGATTTTAATGTCCATCAGAATAAGATATATCCCCTCACAAATTTTCAGTTGAATCGGACAACCTGTTGTTGGGTTGCTGCCCTTAAATTGGTTATTTTAAGAAAATTTTGCAGTTTTTATACGACCGCAAAATTTGAAAAATTTTTCGTCGTATATTGCTATCACGTTGGCGTCGGCGTCGTCGTCGTCGTCGTCGTCGTCGTCTGGCGTCCGAATACTTTTAGTTTTCGCACTCTAACTTTAGTAAAAGTGAATGGAAATCTATGAAATTTTAACACAAGGTTTATGACCACAAAAGGAAGGTTGGTATTGATTTTGGGAGTTTTGATCCCAACATTTTAGGAATTAGGGGCCAAAAAGGGCCCAAATAAGCATTTTCTTGGTTTTCGCACTATAACTTTAGTTTAAGTTAATAGAAAAATTTATGAAATTTTGACACAAGGTTTATGACCACAAAAGAACGGTTGGGATTGATTTTGGGAGTTTAGGTTTCAACAGTTTAGGAATTAGGGGCCAAAAAGGGCCCAAATAAGCATTATTCTTGGTTTTCGCACAATAACTTTAGTTTAAGTAAATAGAAATCAATGAAATTTAAACACAATGTTAATGACTACAAAAGGAAGGTTGGTATTGATTTTGGGAGTTTAGGTCCCAACAGTTTAGGAATTAGGGGCCAAAAAGGGACCCAAATAAGCATTTTTCTTGGTTTTCGCACCATAACGTTAGTATAAGTAAATAGAAATCTATGAAATTTAAACACAAGGTTTATGACCATAAAAGGAAGGTTGGTATTGATTTTGGGAGTTTTGGTCCCAACAGAATAAGGGGCCCAAAGGGTCCAAAATTAAACTTTGTTTGATTTCATCAAAATTGAATAATTGGGGTTCTTTGATATGCCGAATCTAATTGTCATGACTGTGTATGTAGATTCTTAACTTTTGGTCCCGTTTTCAAATTGGTCTACATTAAGGTCCAAAGGGTCCAAAATTAAACTTAGTTTGATTTTGACAAAAAATGAATCAGTTAGGTTCTTTGATATGCTGAATCTAAAAATGTACTTAGATTCTTGATTATTGGCCCAGTTTTCAAGTTGGTCCAAATCGGGGTCCAAAATTAAACTTTGTTTGATTTCATCAAAAATTGAATAAATGGGGTTCTTTGATATACCAAATCTAACTGTGTATGAAGATTCTTCATTTTTGGTCCTGTTTTCAAATTGGTCTACACTAAAGTCCAAAGGGTCCAAAATTAAACTTAGTCTGATTTTAACAAAAATTGAAATCTTGGGGTTCTTTGATATGCTGAATCCAAAAATGTACTTAGATTTTTTATTATGGGCCCAGTTTTCAAGTTGGTCCAAATCAGGATCTAAAATTATTATATTAAGTATTGTGCAATAGCAAGTCTTTTCAATTGCACAGTATTGCGCAATGGCAAGAAATATCTAATTGCACAATATTGTGAAATAGCAAATTTTTTTTTAATTAGAGTTATCTTTCTTTGTCCAGAATAGTAAGCAAGAAATATCTAATTGCAAAATATTGTGCAATAGCAAGATTTTTTTTAATTGGAGTTATCTTTCTTTGTCCAGAATCAACTTAAATCTTTGTTATATACAATATACAATGTATATTCACTTTTTACTACCAACTGATAAATTAAAATAATCTTTACCATTCAGTGATAACAAGCAGTTTTTTTTTACATCTTATTTCCTTATCTTATCTAAAATGTTTTTAGATAATGTATGTTGGACATTTGCCAGACATGACTATGATGTCATTTTCTATTTTTATTTGCCAATAACTTTATGTAAATAACTTCATTGGAAATTTGCCAATATAAAATGTTGCTGATGAAGTTTTTTTTATTGTTTTATACAATAAACAATGTATATTCACTTTTACTACCAACCAATCTTTACCATTCAGTGATAACAAGCACTTTATATTACATTTTAATATTTTATGATGTATTTAAAAGAGTAGTTATTGTTGCAAACTCCATTAGAAATTTGAATTGATATCAGTTTTGGAAAAAGGGAAACAGGGATGTGAAAAAAGGGGGGGGGGGGGGGGGTTAAATTTTTCTCATTTCAGATTTCATAAATAAAAAGAAAATTTCTTCAAACATTTTTTTGAGAGGATTAATATTCAACAGCATAGTGAATTGCTAAAAGGCAAAAATAAACTTTTAAGTTCATTAGACCACATTCATTCTGTGTCAGAAACCTATGCTGTGTCAACTATTTCATTTTAGATTTAAAAAGTTTGAAGAAGAAATCTTTAATTGTAAAATTTGTAAAATCTTGACATTTGTTTTGTGTAAAAAAAAACCCATGTAATGTCAAAAATTTGATCACAATCCAAATTCAGAGCTGTATCACGCTAGAATGTTTTGTCCATACTTGCCCCAACTGTTCAGGGTTCGACCTCTGAGGTCGTATAAAGCTGCGCCCTGCGGAGCACCTGGTTGGTTATTATCTTGAATACTATTATAGATAGAGATAAACTGTAAACAGCAATAATGTTCAGCAAAGTAAGATCTACAAATAAGTCAGCATGATCAAAATTGTTAGAGGACCCCCTAAGGAGTTATTGCCCTTTAGAGTCAATATTAAATAACTTTTCCTCATTTTGTAACTTGTATAAAAATCTTTTCTAAAACTACTTGGCCAAATTAAACAAACTTGGCCACAATCATAATACTAGGGTATCTATTTTTAAAAAGAGTGTCTAATGACCCCGCCTACCAACAAAGATGGCTGACATCAGTAAACACATTAACAGGTGAGCGACACAGGCTCTTGAGAGCCTCTAGTTCATCTTTGATATGCTAATTATTTTGCATCCAAAAATGTGTTTAATGTCTTGACTTATTTTCATGTACATTACTTTTTAAAAGACAGACTTATCAAATTTGATCAATCATAAGAATGACTTGCTGTGAAAAGCTGATGGTATATTTTTACAATGAGACCCATTTATTGATTTTTCCTGTGATTTGCATACTTTGATGAAGAAAATTTGTATTTAAAACAGCAGATATGGATGTATAAAATGATTTTTTGGGGGTTCTTTTCTGTGCATTGCCATTAAAAATAATTAAAATTTATTACTTAAAAAATGTATGTTTAGGAGCAGAAATGTAGTTTACACATAAAAAACCTTGTATACCACACACATTATGCCCTTTATAATTTCAGATTTGCCAGTGAGTTTAACAACAGAAGTACAGGACTTTGTGAAAGATTTATACAGTGGTGGACAGATAGAGATGACCAAGAAACACTATAGTCATAGAGATTTAGAGAAAGATTTCAATCCATATGAAATAACAATATCTAGTTCTGCAGCTTGTGTAGATATACTGTTTTGGGCTGTCAGAGGAGAATCAGGTACATACTGATAATATGTAGAAGAAAAAAATCATTAAAATATTCCATTGGGTAAAATTGATTTTTACCTAATGAGGATAAACGTAATTAAAGACAACAACACCCATCAATTACCGCATGGTGATTAATTTATTGTGGTCGACATGTTTCGCCAACAAGCGTGGCGTCTTCAGGACAATATTATACATGAAATCAAACAGTGAAGTACAAATTTTGCGGTTGTGCGGTTTGCCTTAACAATAGAGGTTGTTATGACGACGTTATAGATATAAATAGAAAGTGAAAGTGAAAGTAAAATAAGAATCTAGTATAGTTCAAAGAGAAAGTTAGTCAATAAAGTTATTAACAATGTGGTTATCTCCTATTCTTGCACGTCTGTGTAGTGGTCCTCATAGAAGTTTCTAGTGGTAATAATGTAGAAATGATGGAAGAAGCTCATAAAATGTCAGTTCATTTCCAAATTGGACAACACCCCATTGGCCATCCCGTACCAATTCAACTGGCTTCGCCCCGAGGGAGGTACTGCTTCCATTCTTATTTTACTTTCATTGATGGGTGTTGTTGTCTTTAATTACGTTTATTTGCTTTTATAGTGAAAGACAACTGTGAATACCGCGCGGTATCCACCCGCTATTACCCAACCGCACGATAACCACTTCAGGTGTTGGTTCACAATTTTTCAAGCTAATGAGGATAAGAATAAAAGACTAGGAAAAAAATTAATTTAAATTCCTGAACATGTTTGGTGATTGAAATCGTGAAATTCTATTGCTGGAAAATAAATAAATTTAAAAGTTTGCAATAATAAAATTAAAGAAGATTTGGGTAAAGTCAAGGAGACAGCAACTCGGCAATCCAACTATGAAAAAAAATGCAGTAGTGGAGGGGGCATTAATTGTTACCAAGTCCCAACCGTCCCAATAATTGGTTTCTGTTCTCTAACTTTTGTTTGCCTCAACCTCAAAGGAAATTTGGTGGCATCACTTTTACCGTTCATGGGTTATGCCCCTTTATAAACGGGCGCACTACATTTGCGCTCATTTGGGGATTAAAATATTTTACGTTTGCGCGCAGCTTTTGATTACATTTTCGCGCATTTATTCTACAGGTAATCTCAGGTAAAAATATAAATAAAAATTATATTAAGTTATAAATAACTATATTTTTTTTTGTATTTTCATATTAATCAATTATTAATTTTAAAAATAGTTTGATTATCAGTCAAATTATATACTGTTCATATTGAATTCTAAAAGCAAGTAAAAACTCTGTTATAGCTTAGGTCAAGTTACAATATATGAATAGGCTATGCCAAGTCACTGATTTTCTTAAAACTTTGCATACACCTTTGACTTATTGAATTGTGTCTGAAAATCGAAAAAATCTGCGGTTTTATCTCTTTTTTCCCTGCCTTATGAGACTTATACTAAAGGAAGGCGTACTGTTACTTGTAAATAATAGAACAAATTAATAGATAAATAAGCATTATTACCTGTATTTTCCCTAAAATATTACTGATTGAATATTTTCAAAATATGTACCTTATGATAACATTAAGAATGGAAATGGGGAATGTGTCAAAGAGACAACATACCAAGTCTAACGGAAGGGGTACTGATACTTATAAATAATTGAACAAATTAATAAATAAATAAGCATTATTACCTGTATTTTACCTGAGTTTACCTGAGTTTACCTGCCAAAAAAATGCGCGCAAACGTAATCGAAAGCTGCGCGCAAACGTAATGATTTTTGCACGCAAATGTAATGGTAATGCGCGCAAACGTAATGCACCGTTATAAACATACTAATTGCTGAATTATTTTTTTTGCTCTCTGAATTTAGTTTGCCTCTACTCAATGTTATAAAACTTATACACAATGCCTATTACCACAAAACACATTTAAAGTGCGAAATTGGTTGGGTCACTTTTATTGTTCTTGAGTTATGTCCCTTTATAAATGAAAAAAATGCTAAATCTGTTGTTTCTGTTCTCTTACCTTAGTTTGCCTCAAACCATAGAAATATTCTGATTTATTTTGTTAAATATTCTGGATATAAAGTAAAATGGATTTTGATTTAATCATTTGTTTTATCAGAGGCAGAAAATCTATGTATAAAACTTACAGAGAAGATCAGTACCAACACAGACAGGAAGTTCTTGCTGGCTCACACCCCATTACTGCTTGTAGCTTTGGAGGTATGTAAAACTGTTAATAGAAAATCTATGTATAAAACTAACAGAGAAGATCAGTACAAACACAGACAGGAAGTTCTTGCTTGCTCATAAACCATTAGCATGTACGTAAAACAACACAGGTGAAAAAAGTAATTTATGCTTCAGCTGGTATCTTACTGTTACATACAGTAGTGCAAAATGATTTAATATTTTTATGCCCCACCTACGATAGTAGAGGGGCATTATGTTTTCTGGTCTGTGCGTCCGTTCGTCCGTCTGTTCGTTTGTTCGTCTGTTCGTTCGTCCGTCTGTCCCGCTTCAGGGTAAAGTTTTTGGTCAAGGTAGTTTTTGATGAAGTTGAAGTCCAATCAACTTGAAACTTAGTACACATGTTCCTTATGATATGATCTTTCTAATTTAAATGCCAAATTAGAGTTTTGACCCCAATTTTACGGTTCACTGATAGAAAATGATAGTGCAAATTTCAGGTTAAAGTTTTTGGCTTCAGGTTAAAGTTTTTGGTCAAGGTAGTTTTTGATGAAGTTGAAGTCCAATCAACTTGAAACTTAGTATACATGTGCCCTATGATATGATCTTTCTAATTTAAATGCCAAATTAGAGTTTTGACCCCAATTTTACGGTTCACTGAACATAGAAAATGATAGTGCAAATTTCAGGTTAAAGTTTTTGGCTTCAGGTTAAAGTTTTTGGTCAAGGTAGTTTTTGATGAAGTTGAAGTCCAATCAACTTGAAACTTAGTATACATGTGCCCTATGATATGATCTTTCTAATTTAAATGCCAAATTAGAGTTTTGACCCCAATTTTACGGTTCACTGAACATAGACAATGATAGTGCAAATTTCAGGTTAAAGTTTTTGGCTTCAGGTTAAAGTTTTTGGTCAAGGTAGTTTTTGATGAAGTTGAAGTCCAATCAACTTGAAACTTAGTATACATGTGCCCTACAACAACAACAACAACAACAATACTTTATTTTAAGAGGGTTACACAGTTAGCTATATAACTAATCTTCCCTGAGGCCCTCGTAATGAAAAATCAAACAAAACACAAACATATACTAGTACATTGCATACATACATTAGCATAAAAAGTCAAGTGTGATAATAATGTTCAATACAACTTGATAAAATGTGATGAAAAAATAAACATGATGACATGATCAGTTTTTTATATTATTTATACAGCTAGGTTGATTTCAATAAATGATCTGTTATTTTGTATTTGAAAGAATTAATATTTGTAATATTTCTTAACGGTATTGGCAAATTATTCCACAAGAATGGTCCAGAATACATAAAAGATTTTTTGAATAATTCTGTTTTTGGTTTAGGGAGTATGAGGTTTCCTTGAACAGCATTTCTCAAGGGGTACGGATTTCTGTCTGAAACATAATGAAACTTGTTAGTAAGATATGATGGGGCATCATTATTAATACACTTAAATGTCATCACTAACTTATGATATTTTATTCTCTGTTCAACTGTCATCCAGTTTAAGTGTTTGAATAAGGGTGCAGAAGGAGCGAATGGGTCTGTTTCTAGTATTAATCTAGCAGCCCTCTTTTGTAATTTTAATATCCTTTTTAAACCCTCACTGCTACAACTACTCCACACTATACAACAATAATCAATAAGTGGCAAGATATAACCATTATAGAATAATTTTCTGCAGTCTAGATTTAGAAATTTTTTAATCTTTAATAGTAGATATAGTCTAGATGATATTTTTGAGCAGATCAAGTCAATTTGGGTTGTCCATGTGAGGGAAGGGTCAATTTTAATGCCTAAAAGACTTTCGCATGTGGAAGATTGTATCACTTGATTGTTAATAGTTAAACAACTCTCATTGTAATGTGGCATTGCTCTTTGCTTCGTTCCAATAATCATATATTTTGTTTTATTTTTATTGATGAACATATTGTTATCATTGCACCATGCCTCTACACCATGTAAATCTTCTTGTACCTTTGACTGAAGAGTTTGATAACAATTACCAGAAAGATGTAAGGTTGAATCATCGGCATATAAATCAGTGCAACAATTTTTCATATAAATAGGAAGGTCGTTGATGTATAATATAAACAGAAGGGGGCCTAATATGGAGCCTTGGGGTACACCATACTTGATATGAAGTTTTTCAGAATGAGCATTACCAATTTGTACTTGTTGAGTTCTTTCATTCAAATACGATTGAAAAAAAGAAACAGCAGTATTATCAAATCCATAAATTTCAAGTTTTTTACAGAGGATATCATGATCTACTACATCAAAAGCTTTCTTAAAATCCAACAGGACTGCTAAGTTGATATTACCATCATTCATATCCTGTATCCATTTATCTATGATATTGATAAGGGCAGTTTGGCAAGAGTGTTCTTGTCGAAACCCAGACTGTGCTGGGTGTAAAAGATCTAATCTTTTAAGATAGTCAAACAAATGTTTTGAAACATGCTTTTCTAAAAGTTTTGATAAAACTGGAAGTACAGAAATTGGTCTATAATTTGTTGCCATGAATTTTTCACCAGCTTTAAAAACAGGGGTTACTCTTGCATTCTTTAAAACACAGGGAAATGTACTTGTATCTATTATTCTGTTAAAAATGTAAGTTAAAGATGAAGTTATGAAAGGAGCACTCAATTTTAAAATTTTTGGTCCTATGTTATCAGATCCGGTGGATTTATTAATGTCAAGTTTGATCATCTCATTAAATAGACCATTTATTGTGACTGGTGGAATTGAAAATTTTACTTGTTCTGACTTAGTAAATTTCTTTTGTACAAAATTATTTAATTTTGCATAATCATTATTTTTGCCTATGATATGATCTTTCTAATTTAAATGCCAAATTAGAGTTTTGACCCCAATTTTACGGTTCACTGAACATAGAAAATGATAGTGCAAATTTCAGGTTAAAGTTTTTGGTCAAGGTAGTTTTTGATGAAGTTGAAGTCCAATCAACTTGAAACTTAGTATACATGTGCCCTATGATATGATCTTTCTAATTTAAATGCCAAATTAGAGTTTTGACCCCAATTTTACGGTTCACTGAACATAGAAAATGATAGTGCAAATTTCAGGTTAAAGTTTTTGGCTTCAGGTTAAAGTTTTTGGTCAAGGTAGTTTTTGATGAAGTTGAAGTCCAATCAACTTGAAACTTAGTATACATGTGCCCTATGATATGATCTTTCTAATTTAAATGCCAAATTAGAGTTTTGACCCCAATTTTACGGTTCACTGAACATAGAAAATGATAGTGCAAATTTCAGGTTAAAGTTTTTGGTCAAGGTAGTTTTTGATAAAGTAGAAGTCCAATCAACTTGAAACTTAGTATACATGTTCCCTTTGATAAGATCATTCTAATTTTAATGCCAAATTAGAGAATTTATTCCAATTTCACAGTCCTTTAAACATAGAAAATGATAGTGTGAGTGGGGCATCCGTGTACTGTGGACACATTCTTGTTTAGCATGTTTCAAAACTTCCCACTGCTGATACCTTTGCCAAAAAAAACACAAAACATACCCTGAATAGAAAAATTTCAGTTTGTTTCAAAAGAAGTTTCTATTTATGGTTGGAACCCTTTTATAGTGGAGTAAACGAATATATGTAAAACCACAAAGCTTACTTACAACAAAATATAAACTTGTACGTTGATTCAAACTTTTATTTTGTGATATATATTGCAGGCACTAGGCAAACTAGCTGTCAAGTTTCCAGTATTGGCTTCCAGCATGTGTACATCTTTACGAGAATTTCTTGTAATGCCCTCACCAATACTCAGTAAACTGAACAAATATGCCACATCACATGGCCGCAGCAGTATCAAGATAACTGTTACAGACAGCACCAACTCACCACTGTCTGGCAAGAACAAACCTTCAAATAAATTACTCAAGTCATTGGAAAACTTAAGGGACTGTGCAATTATGAATATCTGCAAGTAAGTGTTGGATTTTTAACTATTTTCAGTTATAAAAAAACCAACTTGTTGAACAGTTTTCTGGGCCTTTTGAAGCTGACTATGTGGTATGGGCTTTGCTCATTGTTGAAGGCCGTACGGTGACCTATAGTTGTTTTATGTGTCATTTGGTCTCTTGTGCAGGGTTGTCTCATTGACAATCATACCACATCATCTTTTTATATTGTGTTAAGAAATTTTAGAATAAAGACAAAATTTTTGATGTTTGAAGAAAAATATTTCTATTTGTCATTGTAATATTTTGCTAAATTTTATAATTGGGATTGGTAAAAAAGCAAGATTAATAATAATGATTACATGAAATGCTGGATTTATAAATAAGAAACAATATATGCTATCAAGATATGAATTGCTAGTTTTCATTTTTGCCAAACTCATCCCTTTGCAATTATATCAATAATATAAATTTTGCCCAACTTTCTGAATTGACAATAAATGGATATGTGACAATATCCCAAATGCATAGAATAAAAACAGCTAAAGATCATGTCTTAAAATAATTTGTATAAACTCACACTTTATTGAAAGATTAAGATGGTCTCTCTATAGATTTATTTTGAAATGCAGATGTTTGAAAGCTGGACTCCGACAGGATCCTGAATGTGTCCAGGCATTCCTAGCGTCAGTATCTAACAGACTGTATAGAGCAGAACTGTCAGACAGGTATGATAACCATATTCAATTTTGTGTTGTGTCATACTGTAATATGTTATAGGGGTAATCACTTGAACAATTGTAGGGCATAAGTGATTTGAACTGCAAAGGATTTACGTCTATAAGTCTGGGATTGTGTTCGCCTAATCCCCTTTTAGATATAAGATGAAGGGAGTTTTAACTTATAAACAAATTGCTTTTAACTGAAGCCTTGTAACTGTTAAATACTTTTTCTTGCAACCAATCATCTAATATCAGAACATGAAGAGACTTAAAATCAAAATCTCATAGAAATGAGCAAAACAAAGACCTATTTCAAATGTTAGTTATGCTTAAATAAGTTACAAATATTTGTATATATATTGTGGTATTACTTTTTTTTGATAAAGTTTCATATTACATGTCACTTCATTGAAGTGGAAAATATTTGGAGAATAATTTTCTTCTTCGGGATTTGATTATACATCACAAATATCCCCTCAAATAAATTTAGTTAGTAAAAAAAGGAATATCTGAATTAGGCATAAGATATGTAGGAGAAAAGCATAGAAATAAAATCTCACTAGCAAGTTTGGCCCTAGAATTTGCAAAACTTTTTAAGAAAAACTACTTAACCATATGTGAAATGTGTGCATATTTTTAGCTCACCTGGCCCGAAGGGCCAAGTGAGCTATTCCCATCACTTTGCATCCGGCGTCCGTCGTCGTCCGTCGTCCGTCGTCGTTAACTTTTACAAAAATCTTCTCCTCTGAAACTACTGGGCCAAATCAAACCAAACTTGGCCACAATCATCATTGGGGTATCTAGTTTAAAAAATGTGTGGCGTGACCCGGTCAACCAACCAAGATGGCCGCCACGGCTAAAAATAGAACATAGGGGTAAAATGCAGTTTTTGGCTTATAACTCAAAAACCAAAGCATTTAGAGCAAATCTGACAAGGGGTAAAAATGTTTATCAGGTCAAGATCTATCTGCCCTGAAATTTTCAGATGAATCGGTCAATCGGTTGTTGGGTTGCTGCCCCTGAATTGGTAATTTTGAGGAAATTTTGCTGTTTTTGGTTATTATCTTGAATATTATTATAGATAGAGATAAATTGTAAACAGCAATAATGTTCAGCAAAATAAGATCTACAAATAAGTCAACATGACCAAAATGGTCAGTTGACCCGTTTAGGAGTTATTGCCCTTTATAGTCAATTTTTAACCATTTTTCGTTAATTAAAGTAATCTTTTACAAAAATCTTCTCCTCTGAAACTACTGGGCCAAATTAATCCAAACTTGGCCACAATCATCTTTGGGGTATCTAGTTTAAAAAATGTGTGGCGTGACCTGGTCAACCAACCAAGATGGCCGCCACGGCTAAAAATAGAACATAGGGGTAAAATGCAGTTTTTGGCTTATAACTCAAAAACCAAAGCATTTTGAGGAAATCTGACAGGGATAAAAATGTTTATCAGGTCAAGATCTATCTGCCCTGAAATTTTCAGATGAATCGGTCAATCGGTTGTTGGGTTGCTGCCCCTGAATTGGTAATTTTGAGGAAATTTTGCTGTTTTTGGTTATTATCTTGAATATTATTATAGATAGAGATAAATTGTAAACAGCAATAATGTTCAGCAAAGTAAGATCTACAAATAAGTCAACATGACCAAAATGGTCAGTTGACCCCTTTAGGAGTTATTGCCCTTTATAGTCAATCTTTAACCATTTTTCATAAATCTAAGTAATCTTTTACAAAATCTCCACTGAAACTACTAGGCCACAATCATCTTTGGGGTATCTAGTTTGAAAAATGTGTCCGATGACCTGGCCATTCAACCAAGATGGCCGCCACGGCTAAAAATAGAACATAGGGGTAAAATGCAGTTTTTGGCTTATAACTATGAAACCAAAGCATCTAGAGCAAATCTGACAAGAAGTTAAATTGTTAATCAAGTCAATATCTATCTGCCCTGAATTTTTCAGATGAATTGGACAACTGGTTGTTGGGTTGCTGCCCTCCAATTGGTAATTTTTAAAGAAATTTTGCCGTTTTTGGTTATTTTGAATACTATTATAGATAGCGATAAACTGTAAACAGCAATAATGTTCAGCAAAGTAAGATCTACAAATAAGTCAACATGACCTAAATGGTCAATTGACCCCTTAAGGAGTTATTGCCCTTTATAGTCAATTTTTAACAATTTTCATTAATTTGGTAAATTTATGTAAATTTTTACCAAATATAGTTCTCTGTTACTAATGGGCAAAGTTCATGATAGATATAATTGTAAGAAGCAAAATCGTTCAGTAAAGTAAGAACTTCAAACACATCACCATCACCAAAATACAATTTTGTCATGAATCCATTTGTGTCCTTTGTTTAATATGCACATAGACCAAGGTGAGCGACACAGGCTCTTTAGAGCCTCTAGTTTAAGATTTAACACTATATTGTTAAATTTGCATGAAACATTGTTCTCAAATTACAACAAGCGAGACATTTCTCTGTGTGAACAGTTTATTTAATTTTCCACTTTATATATAATATATAGGCTTTTTGTTGGGTAAGCTGTTAACTTGATACACCAAAAAAACATGATGGCTTTTTCCAACATTATACCTACCTATATACTTAGCTGCAATGCGCCTTTTCCAAAAACACTTCCTGTGATTTACATCAAACAAACTCCCACATGACAAGCTATCTGTAAAACAATGTTCAGGTAGGAAAATATAGCATGGCATAATACTAGAAAATTAAAGAGAGAAATTTTTATAATTTTAATATGCTCTTTAGAGACAGACTCATTCTAGTATATTGTTGTTCATCTTTTTTTCCGGTGAGCATAAAAGTGTTTCAAAATAGGGAAAGTATGTCATGAGCAATTTACTTTTAATTTTGATTTATGTTCTTCCAGAGTTCTGGGTTTTAAAAAATAAGCCATTTTTTACATTAGACACATTTCTTATTTTTAGATTGAGGATTAACAAGACTACTTTCGTAACTAACATAAGCAACATTGCAGCTGTAATTCATATAACTCACAAAATATTTCCAATCAATGATTGATGAAAAAGACAATTCAAACACCATAATGATTAAACATGTTTATTCTAATGTTTATTGATGGGAGCAATTAACTTACACAAACATAGAAAATTGGTGATGTGTACAAATTAATTATTATTTGTATTAAAGATATGTGTCTCTTATTGTTGTCCATGTTCATTATGGACACTTTATTTCTTATTTGAACATTTTTTAACATATTTAAAATAATCTTCGATTTGTTCTTCTTTATATGTTTATTAGCTGTAGAAATTAAAAGTTACTTTTCACAGTTAAATATTTCATATATATGTTGTCTTGCAAATTAATTGCCTAGTCAATAATCTTTCTTTTTACAGAATATGTAGGTAATATTTTATTGGATAAATGTCCTATGATATATGGATTTAAAAAGTGCCTTAAAAGCTTGCTTTTCAGAATATGTAGGTAATAATTTATTTGATAAATGTCCTACAAACATGATAAAATATGGATAAAAAGTGCATATAAAGCTTGCTTAGGCGTCTAGGGAAATTCTATATCTAGTCTTCTGTGTAAAGGTAACAAGTAGGAGGTTGAATTTTAGAAATGCCCCACATCATTGAAAATTCCTGAGTGTACAGTTCCCCTACTGATAATGGGAGATGTGTTATTGAAGGAAACAATATAAAAGTTCTAACATGTTATACTTTTTGAATGGCATCACATATAGTTTCCAAAACCTATAACATTAAATACCAAAACGCCACCCTTTTCACAAAAAGTCATATGAGAAAAAAATACTTGTAAGTCAGGGACTTTTCACTATATCTTATGTAAACAATTTTTGTCACACGATTTTTTGAGAAAAGAGCCCCTTGCTACCTCTAAATAAATTACAGCTTTTTTAAATATTGAAGAAACTCACATTTGATGCATATGTGATGCTCTCTTTAAATTTTTCAAGCAATGATAAAAATAAATGATAATTAATTATAAAAGTTGAGGAAAATTACACAAATTTCTACAAATGATGTCATACAAACAGATTTTTGAATTCCAGCCAATTTTTTACAAATCTTTGTGATAATTTACTTGTTTTTAAGTTAAGACTTCCTTGGAGAAGCCTGTAAAAAATATAATACAACATGCTACACAGCAGTTATGAAGTAACTGTTTTAAGTTGTTTATTTATCAATTACATGGTTTTAACAAACTGAAAAAATGACAGACCAATTTGACCTAATTTATTAACACTGTTTAAAGGTGTCCATTGCATGCATGTGATAGGTTCTAAGCTTTGCATGATTTGACCTTAATAACATGTATAATTACCTTAGCAGGAAGAATGGAAAATCACCAGAAGAAAGGTGGAACCAGTTGAAGCTTGTGATGAAATTTATCCGTCCCACATCGCAAGACTTTCAACCCAGCGATGTCGAGAGGCAAATCTCATTTGATAATCACGACTAATTGCTTCATCTTAACACAAGCTTTCATTAATAACATATCACTTGTAGCATATTAGTTGTGTTACACAGTAGTGTTGCAGAATTTGCTGAGCTGTTGCCAGTATATCACCATTATATGTCTTTTTTCACTGTTGGTTTACTTTCACACTGGTAATGAGATTGATTTTCAGGCTAACTTACCTACTCGCCTACATGTTCTTTTTTGTGCAATATCACCAAACTATTATTTAAAAAAGGGGTAATATCTTATTTGGAAGAAAATTAATTTGAATTTACATGTTAGTGTTTTAAAACAGTACTAGTAAAGAGGGAATTTTTTATTAAACCAAAAAAGGGTGAAAAAATTGCAAAATCAAAAATTTTGCCAGTACAACTGTATATCACCATTTTATGTCTATTTTCACTGTTGGTTTTTCTTTCACACTTGTTATGAGATTGATTTTCGGGCTGTGTTTTTTTGTTCAATTTCACCCGAACTATAATTAAACAGGGCAATATATTTTTTGGAAAATTAATTTCAAGTTAGTGTTTTTAAAAATACGGTACATTAGTGTTTTTAAAAATACGGTAAATAGAGATTTTTTATTTAACCAAAAGAAGGGGAAAAAATTGCGTAATCAATAATAAAATAGTGAATATTTAATGCAACATCATGTTGAAAGCTTTTTCATTTGAACTTAAGCCTTCAGTAACTCCTACTTTAAAATAAAATGTAGCAATATTTTTTGGTTTAATTGAACACAGTATTTTTTTTCTGATCTAAAATAGTCCTCCTACCTTAGATTTTTCATTACTTTAATTTTTTACCAAACTTGAACAGAATGTTAAAGTAAAAGTGCTCTTGTATAAGTTGTAAATCAATCATTTCTAGTTGTATCATATATACACTATAACTTAACCACCATATATATTTTATATTTAGACCTGAAAATCATTACTCTATGTCAATTTTCTGATGCATTTATGGGTGATATTTTATTTTTCTTGCTTTTGCTTGAACCTTGCTTTGCCTTCATATCCTTTTTATTATTTTTATTATTTATTTGAGTTTGCTGATGTGTAAACATTATTTTCATTGAATGTTGTCTTTTTGGAATGAGTTTTCATTAATATATTTTCAGTTTTTCATTAACAGTGTGAATATACTGTTTAGATGGAACTAATTGTGAAGCTTATCCCTTTCTTTTCTCAACCTTGCAAAGTTCAATTCTTTGTATGATATTCTTCATATTTCCCCTTCATTTTTAGAAAAAATAATTTTGGTTTTTGGATAACAAGTTTCATTAATTCAGGAAAAATTGTACTTCCATGGATACTTGATTTATAGATCTTGTAACCATTGACAACCATGTAGAATGAGAAGAGGATGTTCAATCGGATTTTTCTCTCTGCAAGTTTCAAAATCTCAGCACAGCTTTTCACTAGGTTTTTTTGGTAGCCTGTTGCAAGGCAGAACTTCTGACTTCTCTAAACAAGTCTTTAGCCTGTCTAGTTGCAGCCAAAATTGTCTGCCTATCTGCCTGTTCAAATTCCTTTTCAATCATTTCTTGCTGATTTATTGTGTAATTTATTATAGTCCTAATGTAATATTTGTCAACTGACTCTTGTAACAATCAATCAGCCAATCCATGAAATTCTAAAATGTTCATACAGAAACTATTATAATTGAGCATACATACATTTTAATTTAACATTAAATAACAAAAACTACTGGTATCTTATTTATAACCATCTAAGCAGTATATTTTGTGTCCCTTTTAAGTTTCTTAATTATTAATCATACCTCTTACATGTTATCATTTTGAAATACCAGAAACTTTTTCTTTTATATTTTTAACATATATGCATGTTTTGTAAGAATGTTTTCTTTTCTTAAGCTTTTTTATGACAATAGAGCAATTTTAAGTTCAAGCTTTACGATAGTGAATAATACTGGAATGATGTTTTGCAAGCTTTACCATCTTTAAGATCTTTCTTTATACTGACAAATAATTACTTCTTTTTATTGTAAAAAAACAAAAACAAACAATTATTAACCTTGAAATTTAAAAAACATTTTGTAATCTATAGGGAATCAAACCTGATATCTACCAACACGATTCTAACATTAGGACACATTGCTGTGGCACTGAAGGACACACCAAAGACATCAGATTCTGTGATGCAAATATTTCAGCAGAGATTTTGTTCCCCACCATCTTCATTAGATAAACTTATTGTGGATCAGATGGGTTGTATGATTATGGCAGGATGTGTGAGTATTCTTGTCCACTTAGATGCACCACATTTTCTTGTGTATTATAAAAAATAGGAAATATGGGGTATAGATTACTTAGTCTGTTAGTTTTCTCATTTGAATTGTTTTACATTTTTAGATTTCTGGGCCTTTAACAGCTGACTATGATTTGGGCTTTGGTCATTTTTGAAGGCCGTACAGTGACCTTTAGCTAATTATTTATTTATCTGTCTGAAATAAGTTGGTCTCTTGTGGAGGGTTGTCTCATTGGCAATCATACCCCTTTTTATACGACCGCAAATTTTGAAAAAATTTTCGTCGTATATTGCTATCACGTTGGCGTCGGCGTCGTCGTCGTCGTCGGCGTCGTCGTCGTCGTCGTCGTCGTCGTCGTCCGGCGTCCGAATACTTTTAGTTTTCGCACTCTAACTTTAGTAAAAGTGAATGGAAATCTATGAAATTTTAACACAAGGTTTATGACCACAAAAGGAAGGTTGGTATTGATTTTGGGAGTTTTGGTCCCAACATTTTAGGAATTAGGGGCCAAAAAGGGCCCAAATAAGCATTTTCTTGGTTTTCGCACTATAACTTTAGTTTAAGTTAATAGAAATCTATGAAATTTTGACACAAGGTTTATGACCACAAAAGAACGGTTGGGATTGATTTTGGGAGTTTTGGTCTCAACAGTTTAGGAATTAGGGGCCAATAAAGGGCCCAAATAAGCATTATTCTTGGTTTTCGCACAATAACATTAGTTTAAGTAAATAGAAATCAATGAAATTTAAACACAATGTTAATGACTACAAAAGGAAGGTTGGTATTGATTTTGGGAGTTTAGGTCCCAACAGTTTAGGAATTAGGGGCCAAAAAGGGACCCAAATAAGCATTTTTCTTGGTTTTCGCACCATAACGTTAGTATAAGTAAATACAAATCTATGAAATTTAAACACAAGGCTTATGACCATAAAAGGAAGGTTGGTATTGATTTTGGGAGTTTTGGTCCCAACAGTTTAGGAAAAAGGGGCCCAAAGGGTCCAAAATTAAACTTTGTTTGATTTCATCAAAATTGAATAATTGGGGTTCTTTGATATGCCGAATCTAACTGTATATGTAGATTCTCAACTTTTGGTCCCGTTTTCAAATTGGTCTACATTAAGGTCCAAAGGGTCCAAAATTAAACTTAGTTTGATTTTGACAAAAAATGAATCGGTTGGGTTCTTTGATATGTTGAATCTAAAAATGTACTTAGATTCTTGATTATTGAAGTTTTTTGGTCCAGTTTTCAAATTGGTCTACATTAAGGTCCAAAGGGTCCAAAATTAAACTTTTGTTTGATTTCATCAAAAATTGAATCCTTGGGGTTCTTTGATATGCCAAATCTAACTGTGTATGTAGATTCTTCATTTTTGGTCCTGTTTTCAAATTTCAAATTCTACATTAAAGTCCAAAGGGTCCAAAATTAAACTAAGTTTGATTTTAACAAAAATTGAATTCTTGGGCCTCTTTGATATGCTGAATCTAAACATGTACTTAGATTTTTGATTATGGGCCCAGTTTTCAAGTTGGTCCAAATCAGGATCTAAAATTATTATATTAAGTATTGTGCAATAGCAAGTCTTTTCAATTGCACAGTATTGTGCAATGGCAAGAAATATCTAATTGCACAATATTGTGAAATAGCAAATTTTTTTTTAATTAGAGTTATCTTTCTTTGTCCAGAATAGTAAGCAAGAAATATCCTATAGCAAGAATTTTTTTTAATTGGAGTTATCTTTCTTTGTCCAGAATCAACTTAAATCTTTGTTATATACAATATACAATGTATATACACTTTTTACTACCAACTGATAAATTTAAATAATCTTTACCATTCAGTGATAACAAGCAGTTTTTTTACATCTTAATATTTTATGATGTATTTAAATGAGTAGTTATTGTTGCAAACTCCATTAGAAATTTGAATTGATATCAGTTTTGAAAAAGGGAAACAGGGATGTGAAAAAAAAGGGGGGGGGGGGGGGGGTTAAATTTTTCTCATTTCAGATTTCATAAATAAAAAGAAAATTTCTTCAAACATTTTTTTGAGAGGATTAATATTCAACAGCATAGTGAATTGCTCAAAGGCAAAAAAAACCTTTTAAGTTCATTAGACCACATTCATTCTGTGTCAGAAACCTATGCTGTGTCAACTATTTAATTTTAGATTTAAAAAGTTTGAAGAAGAAATCTTTAATTGATTTGTAAAATCTTGGCATTTGTTTTGTGTAAAAAAAAACCATGTAATGTCAAAAATTTGATCACAATCCAAATTCAGAGCTGTATCATGCTTGAATGTTTTGTCCATACTTGCCCCAACTGTTCAGGGTTCGACCTCTGCGGTCGTATAAAGCTGCGCCCTGCGGAGCACCTGGTTTTAATATGGTAATGAAGCCAACCAAATGATTGTAAATGGTTGTTTATTTCCAATATGAAATCAAGTGTCAACTCTGATTGTCCCAATAAACAAACAAAAAATGTAAGATATGATGCTTGATTTGAGTTTTCCTATATAGAAGAGGCAAAATATATTCAAAATGACAGTGCCATGACAAAATACAAAAATTATCTACTTATGAACAACAGTATGTACAAAACACAACATATAAAACTACACTGAGAAATATGAACCTTACTAAAAAAAACTAGTCTTGATTTGGATGGGCATAGGAACTGAGCAATATGAACCTTACTAAAAAAAAACTAGTCTTGATTTGGATGGGCATAGGAACTGAGCAATATGAACCTTACTAAACAAAACTAGCCTTGATTTGGATAGGCATAGGAACTGAGCAATATGAACCTTACTAAACAAAACTAGTCTTGATTTGGATGGGCATAGGAACTGAGAAATATGAACCTTACTAAGTAAAACTAGCCTTGATTTGGATGGGCATAGGAACTGAGCAATATGAACCTTACTAAACAAAACTAGCCTTGATTTGGATGGGCATAGGAACTGAGCAATATGAACCTTACTAAAAATAACTAGCCTTGATTTGAGTGGGCATAGGAACTGAGCAATATGAACCTTACTAAAAATAACTAGCCTTGATTTGGATGGGCATAGGAACAATATTACACTACATATATATAATGTAGTGATATTCTCAAAGCAATTAATAAGCATTTTGCTGTGTAACAATTTTTTATTGTGTCTTTTTTTCCAGACAACACTGTACCATGAGATTATGCAGATGTTTACCACTGTAAGTCTGGAAAGTAGTGCACCATACAATGAACATGTTACTGATGAGAAAATTAAAGGCTATAGGTCAGTAACTTGTGTGGTGTCTTCTGTGCATGTGTAGGTCAGAAAAACTTAATGTAAAATAAATGCTATAGGTAAGTAGGTCAAGGAATATAAGAAACAGTAAATTGGGAATAATTTGTATACTCTGCTGCAAGGAATTTGTATGTGTTTTAAAATAACATGATGTGTTGTGTCTGTACCATTAAAACAGGTATTTACACAATTTTGCTCAATCTAAAATATTGAAGACTTCTCTTTTATGAACTTTTATGTAGTTTCAAAATGCCAGATTTGACATCCAGTAAAGGTGATATAACTAGATATACAAATATCCCATTTAGAACAGCATTACATTTTCATTTAAATGTCCTAAATTATGCTGTAATAAAGCATAGCAATCAAAATTATCACAATCACTGATATTGCCAAAATGCAAAATAAATATATTTCTCCCTTTCAGACAAGTATCACCACATGTAATCAATGCCTTTGCCAACATAGCCTCTAACATTCAGGGGGAGAATGATCAATTAGAGCTACTTGTCAGGCTGTTAGAACTCTTTGTACAGATGGGGTTAGAGGCTAAGAGAACCAGTGAGAAAGTATCTGGTGTGATGAAGGCTTCCAGTAGTGCAGGGAACCTGGGTGTACTGATACCAGTTATAGCAGTGGTAAGTTTTTTAGGTGGGATTAAGGCTTCCAGTAGTGCAGCCGTGCAGGGAACCTGGGTGTACTGATACCAGTTATAGCAGTGGTAGGTTTTTTAGGTGGGATGAAGGCTTCCAGTTGTGCAGGGAACCTGGAGTTACTGATGCCAGTCATAGAATATCAGTAGTTGTCTAAAAAAGAAGATTTGGTAATATTGTTAATTAGACAACTCTTCACAATAGACCAAATAACACAGAAATAAACAACTATAGGTCATCATACGGTCTTTAACAATGAGCAACCCCCATACTGCATAGTCTGGCTGCTATAAAATGCCCTGAAATGACAACTGTGAGACAATTCAAACGAGAAAACTAATAGCCTAATTTGTGCACACAAATTTTTTTAACAAAAACAACATATATGTTACCCAGCGACAAACGTCAACTACTGAATTACGAACTTTATAAATCAGTTGAAAAGGCTTAACTCATCAGATGGATACAATCTAACAAAAACATTTAGTGGACATGCATCCCAACAACAAAAAGAAAATAAGTACGTATACAGATCTGAGAGTACTCAGTTATATCAACTGCAAGCAAATTGGTCATACATTGTTACATAACTTATTGCACAATATGATTAAAATACAAATCATAACTCCACTCGCAGCTTACACTGATCTGACGATGCTCTATTCTACTTTCTGTTTTAAACCTTTCTGGATCAAGTTTTGTCAAAATCATACACACCTTCTAATTTGAGGCAGACATTTCATTAGCTGATTTGATAATAACCAGAACAGAGTGTCGTAAGTTCCTTGTAAAGAAAGTGTTAACACACGATCTGGATTTTAGCCAGATTTTCTTTGCCTTATGTCCTACAAATTGAAATGTAATTAGTCATTACTTGAACATTTAAATGATAGGACTTAAATGATATTTCTTTAAAATACAACATAATATATAACTGTTTGTATTTTTAATCAGTTAATCAGAAGAATGCCAAGGATAACAGATCCCAAGCCTCGTCTACATAAACTATTTATAGATTTCTGGCAGTATTGTGTGGTATTTGCCTTTGCTTCAGATGATTCACGTATGTATATATTAAAACTTCAGAATGAAAAAAATTGGAGCATGTAGAAATTACCCTTTTGTGTTTTGCATGTTTAATTTTTTTAACCAAGGCGCCTACTATCTGACTAGAAATAATCATGGAAATATGACCTATTTAAATGAACTTTCATGAATTTAGACAATATACATATAGTGTCTTGAAATATGAAATTTATATGTATGAGGCTTAGAAACGGGGGAATGCAAGATTTTACAGAGCAATCCCCCTGTTTCGTGCCGAATACAAATAAATCTCATATTTCAAGACACTATATGTATATCGTTTTTATACTGAAATCAATAAAAAAAAAAAAAATATGTAACAAATATTGTTAAAAAAAGGAATTTCCCTCTTGGGGTACCATTTTGGGGTATTTCCATATGAGCGTAGTCCAGGTGGTAAGACATTGACATTTAAGGAATTAGAAAGGGAAAATGAACTTAATTAATAACATTTAATAAACATGGTGTATATATTACCAATTTGAAGACATAATAAGTTTAAATTCATAAAAGTTTGACCATTGTTACTACACTTTGTCATTGTTGTGACGTGACGTTGTTGATGAAATACAGTAGTTCCGGTAAGTAGGTGGGGCTCATAGGTTAGTTGAGGTTATTGACATATAGAGCTAATGTTTATACGTATAGCTTTATCTGTATAGTAAAATAGCTGATTGCAGTATAAATGATTATGAAAAAAACAAATTTCAATGGTTTTTAATATCTATTTTATGATGAAACAGGGAAATGCAACTCCTCTTGGATGATTCAATTGATTTGAGTGAAAATTTGCAATATGATGGTTCTAGTGTGAGAGACCTTTAGAATTTGGAATATATCTTGCTGACCTATGTTCAGACTTCTGCTGTAGTATATCAGATTTAGCACACTTTTATAAGTAAAGGTAGCATACCAATATTTGTTCAGATTTTAGGTTTTATTACTTTTGTCTATTTCAAACCAAAGAATCTTGTCACGAAAGTTTTTTTTGCAGAAATCTTGCCTTTTTGCAGATTCTGTTAGTGTGGACTTGCATTTTATAAGAAACTTTTGACTTTAGGTAGCACAATACAAAGATTTTTTTACTTCCAATCACTAACCTTTGAAATGCTGTAACTTTCTTATGAATGCATAGAAAATAATAAAAGAGGTATATATAGATAGATAAAAGATTTATCTTTTAAATGAATGCAATATTTTTATTATGCAATCATTATGTAATCAATTATTATGTAATTAGTGGCAAAATCTGGGTAAGTTCACTTGAATGAATTTAGCTCTATCATCTCTTTAACTATACAGAAAATTTTAACAAAATCTTAATCAACACATTTTGGGCTTCAAAAGGGTGTCTCAGATTGTCTCTATGGTATTCCATTCTCTCATAAATCTCTAATTAGTGTAAACATCCTAACCACATAAAAGAAGATTATGATTAATTAGGTGTAAAATTTGTTCTATACATTCTATCTGAAATCTGAGACACCCTTTTGTAGATAATGGCCATAGGAACAACATATAATAAAACCAACCCTCTAGGGATACCTAGATGCAGAAGCTAATTTCATTTGGAAGTGGAAATTTGGTGAAAAATATTTTATACACAGTTAACATTATAATTGGTTACATAATTGTTGCATAGTACTAACATTGCATTTATTTGAATGAGTAATCTGTTAGCTATCCAAAACTACCACTTTTATAAATTTTCAAGCTTTATTAAGAAAGTTACAGCATTTTAAAACTTGGGAGTTGGAGTTATAAAATCTTTGTATTGTGCTACCTTAATTGATTTTAGGCAGTGTGATAAAGTAACCTTTATTGACTGAGATTGCAAGTTTAAAAATTATATTTTCAGCATTATGGCCTCCTGAATGGTTTGAAGGTGTCTGTGAGATTGCTGTTACATCTCCTTTCCTGATCTCTAAATCTCATCTGAGATCTGAACTACTGTATAATGTGGCTATGAAGAATGATACAGTTACACAGGTATGCACAAGTGTAGAAATCTCAAATGAGATCTAAGTGCCTGTATTTACAAATGGACACGAAGAATAACAAGGTTGCATAATAATGTGAAAATTGGTGGTCAGTCAAAGCTGAGATTTGAACTCCTGTATTAATTTTTCATGAAAAATGACAAAGCAACACATATATGACTACTTATAGTGTTTAAATTCAATTTTTGATCTAACTTGGGGCTGTAATGACACAGTTACAAATGAGTTGCGTCGAATAGAAATCGACCTTATGCAAATTAATATCAATACATATGTTAGCCTCTTTGGAGTTTGAAAAAAATCTCAACAGGAAGTCTGTAACTGTTTGAAAATTTATTTGTATAAGAAGTTTTAAGAACCCTACAAAACAAGCCATCTTTCACCTTTTATTACATATTTTTAATGATTCAAAATTGCTCAAAGTCTTAAAGACGTATATGCATACTTTGCATAAGGTCGATTTCTATCCGACGCAGCTCAAATTATGTAGAAAATGCTTTTGAAAATGTCTGAAAGATCTGAACTAGTGAAAATGTGACCTTGAAAAATGAGACAAAAAATGAGAAATGCCTCTTTATTACTGTAACAGTTTATTTTTCTCAATGGATAGGGCAGTTAATTTAAGGAACATTTGTGATAAATTCAAACATGAAAGACATAGGTATATTAACTGTTACTTTTTTTCTCAACAGGCAGAGTTGGTAGACCTAAGGAACAATATTTGTCAGTTATTGGATAACAATGCTGAGATTTACTACTTAGTACAGAAGCTACAGTTTACCCAGTGTATTTATCTGTTGTCAGTATATAGACTGGAAACACTAAGGTATTTTATTATTTAGAAAGACTGTCAGATCTCCTAGAATTTCTTGTTCCTTAGTAAAAATAAACAGACCTGCGGTAGACATTTACAGCAATCAAGCAACAAGGCATAACGCAAAAGGAAAACTAGAGGTCATAGTGATCTGTTTCACAATATACAAATGGCCACACCATCTGGCAAGCTTTAGAGTACCCAAATCTAGACCTAATTGAGCTTTTAAATAGGAATTAAGATAACATAATTTCAAGTACTGTAAATTCAGAAATTATTGTGTGCATATATTATTGCGAATTTGTCATTTTAGACTTGAATGCGATTTTAATTTTTACGATTTTGAGAAAAATCCTGTTTAATTCATATAAAATATTTCAAAATGCAAGTGTAAATTATTGCGTTTAGAACTCTTGCATTTTTCGCAATAATAAAAACCTTGCATTAATTTCTGAATTTACAGTAGATGAAATACAAATATATGTATTTAAAGTTCAATTCATTTTATACATAGAGTTATTAGGTATAGGTAAGAGTAACAAGGATTGTTTTAAACTTTATGTTGTTGATGTATTTCTGTTTCAGAGTAGAGTTTTCTAATGATGTTGAATCAGTCCAAGGACTTTACATGTATCTAGAAGAAAGCACAATATTCAAAGACAAAGCTGGTAATGATAATACCATATGATGATACCACAAACAATTCTATTTAAAAACAATTTTAAGATCTCTTGTACCCAAAGGAGTAGGTCCGGTAAGGACCGATTTTGGCCTCAAATTTCAGTTTCATCTGACGAAAGATTTTGACCACTTTTTAAACACTTAAGTGTCTATTTCATATGATTCAATTCATTTATGTGAAAGATTTTAACTTATTTAGTCATAAAACTCGATCCGATTCAAGCTCAAATATGAAAAATCTACCAAATATGCGAAAAAATGTCACTTTTCAGATGGTTTCTGTCAAAAACGAAAGTGGCCGCATTCGTGTTCATCCTCAATCTTTATATATGTTATGTATTATCATCAAATACAACTTCCATTTCAATATTTTGGATGAACACGAATGCGGCCACTTTCGTTTTACACGGAAACCGTCTAAAATTTAACTAAAATGCTGGAATTGTGAAGATTTCAGTAATTTAGCATGACTTATTGGTGCTAGTACCCAATATATGTGCATTGTATTGTCAAAAAAAGCCCATATTTATGTAGCAGAACCATTCTACTATCCAATAAATAACTACAAGTTTACATTTTAACAATTTTGTAAAACTGCGATATTTTGGGGCCGAAAAGAGGTCTTACTGGACCTACTCCTTTGCTCAGATAGAGTTCAGATCAAAGAGAAAGTATAAATATAGATCAATTTGTTTATCAGACTTTAAAATATACAAGAAAGATCAAAGATGCCAAAGTATATTAAAGCGCACAAGTTGATGACACTTTATATTTGTCAATATTTTATATAAAATAGATATTTATACAGAAGAAATATCATGTGTTAAAAGTCACACAGAGTTTCACTTCATACCAAAAAAGCATAATCTAATTTAATTTTTAGTTATCTTTTATTTATATATGATTTTACAGGAATGTGGAATTGCATCAGAGCAGTTGTAGACAAAGCATTTGATAAATTTCTAGAAGCTATGAGTGAAAAGGTAAGAACATATCTTTGACTTTATTAGAGTTTCACAAGGTATAAGGTTTGCCTCATGTTGAAGGCTTCACAACAACTTTTAGAAGAAAAACAGCAATGTGTTTTTGCATTTGTTTTCATCAGGATTTTTCCTATTTACTCAATACACAAATATTATTTAAACTGAGATTTATTTCAGTCAGATCTGTATAATGCAATTAAATCAAGACAAATTTAAAGGTATGATACTTGCAATAAATGAAATATTGATAAATATAAAGATAGAATGCAGTTCCCCAAACCAGATATTTTATAGTCATGATTGTATTTTATTGTTTAGCCAAAGACTGAGGCTAAGGAACATGAGTTGGATCTACTAGCACAGTTTTTACTGGTCAAGTTTAATCACATCTACAAAAGGATCAGGACAGTAGCTGACATCCACCTCTCTAGACTGGTTGAAAAGTAAGTATTTTATATAGTGAATGCAGATGTGGAAAACAATTCTTAAATTAGTCAGGGATGTACAGTTAAACCTGTAAATAAATGTCACCTGTAGGACCAGAAAAAAAACAACTCCCCATTACTGAACAGAATGACTTTTAATTTTTGGTAGCAACTTGACAGTGATGTGTTGTTACTGTTCTTATCAGTCTGGCATCTAGTCCCTGTTTGTCTTTACTGGTACTCTGAAATCTCAATATGTTGAATGGTCTTAATTTTCTCATGCCACATTTCTCCAGTAATACTGAACAGAATAACTTCATATTTGTCTTGAATAAGATGATGTAGTATAATTTCCATTGAGACAACTATACACCAGAGATCAAATGATGAAGTTGTTAGAAAATATATGTTGCTTTAGGGCCTGCAAGACCAGGGAGACACCAAAATCCTGTTTCTTATACTTTGAATTTCAAGGGGGGATATGCTGCTTAGCATGACAACATACAACATCTTGTTTAGAATGATTAAGGTGGTACCTAACACTACAGGGAGATAACTATGTAAAAATCAGCTAAACGTTTTAATCATGCTGTATTGTTAAGGAAATATTAAGCTTCTCAATGATCAAAATTAGTGTTTGTCAAACTGCTATATAACCAACAAATTTTTTCTGATAAAGTGGTTGGTTCAAATTTTTTTAAATTTTTATATTTTTGTCAAAGGGTCAAAGTAAACATTTTGTCAAAATTTAAAAAAAATTAAACGAGCAAAATTCATATTAGTCAAGGTGTTGGGTACCATCTTAAACGTAATTATTGTATCGATAACTAATATTGAAATTAATTTCACATGTAATGTCTTGTTTGAGTAAAGAATGAATTATAAATACATGACAATTTCAGATTTCCCCATTTGTTATGGAGTGGTACTGTATTGAAGACTATGTTTGATATACTACAGTTACTGTCAAACTCATTAGAAGTGGTAAGACATGTACATGATTTGAGCCTGTATATTAAGTAACTTATAAAATTGGGTAATGTCTTAAAGCTTTTTATGTGAATTACTGTTCAGAATAGTTTACCTTTTTTCATAAAAATGAATGAAGAGTACAGTAACTTTTTATAGTAATGAGAAATAAAAGTTGTAAAATTTTGTACCCGAAGCAACAAAGTTATGGATCTTAAATTATTTCATCAGTCTGTCAACATTTTCTTATAGTAGTAAGCACCTGCATCTTTTATGAGATCCTCTCCAAAATTTGGATGAAATAATCATTTTATCAGGAAATCTGAAATTGGGGACCATTGTGAATTTCATGATTCAACTGTCTTATTTATCTGATCTGCTACATGCCAGCAGTTAGGATGTTTACCTGATGCTAATTTCTTATAAAATTACCGTAGTATTCAATTATTTTGCATGATTTCAATACAATATATGACTAAACACGTTAATACCAGTCATGCATGACATTTTTTAAATATTCTGCATAATCTTTTGTGAAGACAAACTTCCCACATACCAACAATTGAGCCTATATTGCTATGAGCACCTTATTGTAACAAATTTACTGTAATGCCTACTTTAACATGATAACACCAATAAATTTACATGTATTGAGTTAGTACTATTATAGATATTCACTTACATTTTGTTTTTAGATAGATTTTTTTATGATATGCATGTATATGTGTCAATTGTTTCAGGAATGGTACAATGTAAGAATTCTATTGTTAAGTTGTTTTGTTTTCCATCTTACTTATTTATCACCCATAGTTATTTTCTTCTGTTGTTTTTGCTAATAATATAATTGAATGTGAAAAGAATAAAAGGTAATAAGGGCTTTATTTAGCCATTGTTAGGCTAGACTTTATATATCAAAAGAGTAGTTTCAAAAAGCCCCCAATATGGGCCCAAATTTGAGCTAAAATTTCAATTAAGGATTTATTGACCATTATCATAATGAATCAAGGCTGAAACAATGTCTCAATAGGAAATAGCTCCTTTTGTTAAAAAAATCGATAGAATAAATAAATAACACAAACTATGAGTTCAATAATTCAGTTATTTCTGTGGGTTTTAAGAATGGAAAAATACAGCACAGATGTCTACAAATAAGTTTTTTTTTTATGTTATGTGTGTTTCAACAAGTTTAAAATTACTAATCTTACTTGAATATTTAGTTTGTCAACTTCTGTACTCTATGTATCTTAGCCTAAATGTGTTTGAAATCGGAACAATTTTGTCAACATTGGGGAATAATTGTCAATGCTTTATACGAAAAGATTTATAAAAAAACGTATTAGTTGATTAAATTGTTTTAAACAATAGGTCTAGAAAGGGTCAAATTGCCAAAGAATAAGAAACAATTAGATCTCATACACAATGAAGATAAAAAGAGCAAAAACAAGAGATAAAAATAACTATCACAATTATGATTATTATTTTGATTAACTCCAGTTATTTCATGCACATTTTCCTACACAGCACAGTTATAAATGTTCTGCAACTTTCCCCTCAATTACATCACCAATTTACAAAGACAATTTTGGGTTCTCGGTGGCTGAGTGGTCTAAGTAGTTACTACTGTAATCACTAGCCAGTCAACACTGAGGTTGTCAATTTGGAACCCCTCTTGTGCAGGTGCTCTTGACTCCAATCTTAATTTACTAATATTGTCAGTTTTCCTATCTAAGGTCAGTGGTTTTCTCCAGGCACTCTGGCTTCCTCCACCAATAAAACTGGTCGCCATGAAATAGCCTAAATAAGGTGCTTAAAAGTGGCGTTAAAACACCAAAAATCAAATCAAAGGTTTTATCAGTATAATTTAACTTGAAAGACTCTTTAAGTAGCAGTGTAGTGAATATGACACCTATATATATAATAGTAGGATAATTCACCTCATTATGAAAGTTTTATTATAGTTAATCTTTTATTCTCAAAATATATTTAATCTAATCTATAAATACATCTTTAAAATAACCCAGCTCATTTAACGAGTAAAGTACTGAATATCTTAACACTATGTTTCTTGAGAAATTCTGTGTCAAAACACTCAGACCATAATAAATCTGCATTTTTTTATTTTGTTTTCAGGATTATCATGTGGTATATAAAACTTTAATCAGTTACCAATTTAATTTTAAGTTTTTTTTGTTTGTTATTTTCTGTTGGTTTATTTTAAATTCAGGATTGGTCTTAACGATGAACTTCAATGAATATGAAACTGAATGATGAAATTGTTTTCGTTCATCAGAATTCAGTGTCTAAATTACAAGATCAAGTCCTGCATATCCTTAAATCCTTTTCAATTTATATATTATAGTTTGTTGAAGGGTGATTTATTATTAGTCATTAAATGTTTGTTTGATTGTTTTGAACTTTTCATAAAGTAACACTAGCTATTATAATAAAATTGCCAATGACAAAAGTCACAATTAATTTTCTACATATTGCTGTTTCAAAGAGAAATTAAAGTTTAATGTTAAAGTTTTAAATGATTCTTAGTTCCCAAGTAAATTGAAAATTTCATTGATTTAGAAATTAAAGATTATGGACATTATCAGTATGGTTTCTATTTCTCAATCATTAACTTTCATTACTTATGGGTCATACTAAAAAGCGCACGGGGAAAAGACAAATATACATGTTAAAAAGCTGAAGCACAGAGTTAAGTCTCCCATTGAACAAGTGATTGATGCTTGATTCTAATGTATATATATTTTGTAAGGCTTACCTAGTTGTCTGTCAATGTGAAGGTATTGAATAAATAATGTCAGATTTGAGGATTGATTTTGTAGGATCCCAATGAAGAAGCCCCAGAGTTTGATGTCCCTGGAACTCCTTTCAACTTTCGAGTCAGAGATAACCTGGCAGATAGAGAGGTAATATCTTGTGATTGATTAGAAGAGAATTATAAAATCATGGATTGATGCTGTCAGAGCTTAAAATAAAATATTGTTATCTCCATTCTAATAAAACTGACAGAAACCCATATCAAATCATATATTTAAAAGCTGTTATATGTTGTCTGCTCTTGCACATATGTTTTCATAGCTTCAATAGTGAATTGATGCCATGAAAATTGGTGAGATCATTCAATTAAAATGAACATAGCAAACAAGGTTTCATTAGAATTCTTAATTTAAAATATAAACTTTAGGTTGAACGTAATAGTTGAAAGTCATCAAACCTACCCTATGCCTGTAACATTGATGTCACATTTCTTAGAAAACAAATACTTGTTTCACATATAACTTATTATTTTAAAGAGCACAACAAATAAAGGATTTTTCTGCTTGTTTCACATATTATGCATAATGTACTTGTTATTTCATAGAGCACAGTAAAGGATTTTGCTGCCTACAGTAAGGAGTTATTGAAAGAGTCCATGAAGTGGGCTCCAAACACTACAAAGTCTCACCTGGCCCAGTACTTACATGAAGTAGAAAAGTCCACTGAGGGACTAAAACAACACACTGGTGTGGCACTAGCCATGGAAAGTGTACATACATATGCTGGATACAACAGGACAGCTTCACCTTTGGCTGTAAGTAATCAAGTCATAGCATAATATACACATGTGTAAACCATTTTTTGCTGCCATTTCTAGAGCATTCTAAAAGCTTTTAGAAAAATTGTTTGTTCTTGATATTCAGATTGTTAAGGTTGTACAGCTTTAGATTAATTTTCTGGTAATATAAAAAAGAAGATGTGGTATGATTGTCAATGAGACAACTGTCCACAAGAGACCAAAATGACACAGACATTAACAACTATAGGTCACTGTAAGCACTGTCTGAAGAAATTTTATTACAAAAACAATTTCAATAGCTTTTATAACAATGGATACATGTATAGTATTGACACCATCCAAGAAAATCAAAAGATTGCGTTGTGGAATGAATAGTGAACATAACTTTTTATTTTCAAGATTAAAACAGAAGTTTGATGTATATCCATGTCGAGGGTATTGTTCAGAAATATATAATAACTATTTTAGTTAACTTTTTTATTTCCATAACCGTATATGTCATATATCTATTTATTTGTTTTGCAGTCTTCAACTTTAGAAAGAAGGCCAAATAGTGTGACGAAGGACAGTTCTAGTTTTATGGCCAACCTTAACCTTAGAAGTAGATACACTGGAGAGGTATGATATTGCAGGAAAAAAAATACATAAAAATGCATTAGATATTTTTAAAAATACATTTCTACATATCAAAAAGTTACATAATGATTTTATGGGATGCAAATACTTCTAAGGTCATTACTTGGTTCCAGTTAAATATTTAGGAGACAACAATTTAATTTGCATATGTAATGCTAACGCTTTTTGGTTTTCAGATGTTTCCATATTTAGATATAAATATTAAATTGCTATTATTTATTCTGTTATTGTAATTTTCTCATGTAAAAGTTAGAATATGTAATTACTGACTAATGTTTTAACTTGTAGGTTGCTGGAATGAAAGCAATTTGTAAGGATGATCAGCTTGCTCAGTTATTGTATGGGGAGTTAGAGAAGGCTATAAAGAAACAAGGTAAATAGATCATACAGTTATTGTATGGAGAGTTAGAGAAGGCTATAAAGAAACAAGGTAAATAGATCATACAGTTATTGTATGGAGAGTTAGAGAAGGCTATAAAGAAACAAGGTAAATAGATCATACAGTTATTGTATGGAGAGATAGAGAAGGCTATAAAGAAACAAGGTAAATAGATCGTACAGTTATTGTATGGAGAGTTAGAGAAGGCTATAAAGAAACAAGGTAAATAGATCAGTTATTGTATGGAGAGTTAGAGAAGGCTATAAAGAAACAAGGTAAATAGATCGTACAGTTATTGTATGGAGAGTTAGAGAAGGCTATAAAGAAACAAGGTAAATAGATCGTACAGTTATTGTATGGAGAGTTAGAGAAGGCTATAAAGAAATAAGGTAAATAGATCGTACAGTTATTGTATGGAGAGTTAGAGAAGGCTATAAAGAAACAAGGTAAATAGATCATACAGTTATTGTATGGAGAGTTAGAGAAGGCTATAAAAAAACAAGGTAAATAGATCATACAGTTATTGTATGGAGAGTTAGAGAAGGCTATAAAGCAATAAGGTAAATAGATCGTACAGTTATTGTATGGAGAGTTAGAGAAGGCTATAAAGAAACAAGGTAAATAGATCAGTTATTGTATGGAGAGTTAGAGAAGGCTATAAAGCAATAAGGTAAATAGATCGTACAGTTATTGTATGGAGAGTTAGAGAAGGCTATAAAGAAACAAGGTAAATAGATCATACAGTTATTGTATGGAGAGTTAGAGAAGGCTATAAAGAAACAAGGTAAATAGATCAGTTATTGTATGGAGAGTTAGAGAAGGCTATAAAGAAACAAGGTAAATAGATCATACAGTTATTGTATGGAGAGTTAGAGAAGGCTATAAAGAAACAAGGTAAATAGATCATACAGTTATTGTATGGAGAGTTAGAGAAGGCTATAAAGAAACAAGGTAAATAGATCGTACAGTTATTGTATGGAGAGTTAGAGAAGGCTATAAAGAAACAAGGTAAATAGATCAGTTATTGTATGGAGAGTTAGAGAAGGCTATAAAGAAACAAGGTAAATAGATCGTACAGTTATTGTATGGAGAGTTAGAGAAGGCTATAAAGAAATAAGGTAAATAGATCGTACAGTTATTGTATGGAGAGTTAGAGAAGGCTATAAAGAAACAAGGTAAATAGATCGTACAGTTATTGTATGGAGAGTTAGAGAAGGCTATAAAGAAACAAGGTAAATAGATCATACAGTTATTGTATGGAGAGTTAGAGAAGGCTATAAAGAAACAAGGTAAATAGATCGTACAGTTATTGTATGGAGAGTTAGAGAAGGCTATAAAGAAACAAGGTAAATAGATCAGTTATTGTATGGAGAGTTAGAGAAGGCTATAAAGAAACAAGGTAAATAGATCGTACAGTTATTGTATTGAGAGTTAGAGAAGGCTATAAAGAAACAAGGTAAATAGATCGTACAGTTATTGTATGGAGAGTTAGAGAAGGCTATAAAGAAACAAGGTAAATAGATCGTAATTGTCTGACAAATCTGTAAAATTAGTAAAATATTTAATTTGAATGGTTAAGTGATAGGAATAAGAGGAGATATGGGTTATACATCAAGATGACCAACCCATTGGCAATAATATTTAAAATACATAATATGTACTCATTTTGAAATATGTTTGATTATTGATGTATCTAGGAATTGATTTAAATGAAAGATTTTAACTTTTAGTCAGTAATAATTCAGTAGATATGGGTGAGACAAAATTGCAATGTTGAACTAGGCTATTATAATACATATCACAAAGAAGTACTTTATTACTGTTCTACATCTTGATAGTTCGAGGAAGAATTTATGAGATGAATGACAATGATTAAAGTAAGCAATGTATTACAAGATACCAGTGCTTTTATATCATTAAATGATCATTAAATAGATTTAATTGTCACATCTTTTTACTGAGTATTTTTCTAATTTCAGAGGATGAAGCAATTATACAAGGACTGTTTAGGATCTGTGCTTTCTTAGTCAACAGTAAAGGTATTTCAGATTTAACCAATATTTTTCATACATGACCGTTCTACATCTGACAACTAATTAAGGTTTGACCAAGTAAAACAAGATTGTTTTATAATAATCAGAATTCACCCTATGTCATGTCCTTGTATCAATTGTTGAAAGGAAAAGTAAATATTAAGACAGAATTTCTGATTTTTAAACATTGCCAAAATCAATGAAAGAAGTAATCTAGTTCACTGAAAATCCATATTTTTTTTTAATTATTACGAAACAGTTTGACTAACACACAGCATATATAACAAAAATAATTGCAAACTTAGCCTTGTGACAGACAATTTTGGAGAAAAGATTTTCAGTGTTTTGAGATGGTAAGATACAATTTCTGAGACCAGTCTAAAAGTTTAAAATCTATCATTTCTGAGCAAGTCTTCCTTCAAAAATGTTTTTTTAAGCAAACAAACAAAAAAATTTCCTATAATTTTATCATGTTTTGATAACACTTTAGATATTTGAATGTATTTGTACAGATTGTCACAGACATTTACTTCATTCCCTTTGTTGGACCCCAGTAAGACAGTTTACAACTAAGGCCATGGAAGCTGCAGTCTCATGCTGGGAGTGGTTATTAGCCGCTAGGAGAGACCTTAATATTGAGGTATACATAATTTAACACCTGATAGAGAACTTTAAAAATACTAAGATCAATACTGGAAATCCATGAACACGCCAACAATTGCCGAAATTATTTTGTGCCCAAGCTGTAGTCAACAAGGACATACAGTATTACCGTTGACTGTCCTTCTGTTCGTCTTTCTGTCCATCCTTCATTCCCGCCCACTTTTGACGGTCAGAGTTCAAGTTTGGGTTGTGAGTAGAGTAATGTCCCTTTTTTAACTTGGAAAATTGTTCAGCTTGAGCTTGGGCATTTTTGACACATGCTACTTTTATTTTTACCTGCACTGTGCAGGTTTTTATTGTGAGTTGGATTTTTAAATAAAATATTTTTGATAAAGAAACAAAATATGGGGGATATTTAGATATAAGAAGATGTAGTAAAATTACCAATGAGAACTCATCATTTAAGATATTTGCACACATGTAAAACTGGTTTTATCCCATCACATTATATGCCTGTTACAAGTGGGAATAAGGATATAAATTGAATATGTAAGAGACACACTGAGAAATAATATACTAAATAAACTCTTGAATATGTAAGATTCTTTGTATTTTGGAATTTTACTTTTTATGTTTATGTAGTTTTTCTGTGAGATGGCAGCTGCCTGGCAGGTGACCATTGATAAGAAGTTGGGTATATTCAGAGAAGACAGACCAGAGGTGGACCCTCTAGCTAAGACAGAGAATGATACCATTGGGCCTCATCCTCCTATTGTTGGACCTCATCAGTTATGGACCCAGGTTTGTTAAAATTGAACAATGTAGAACATATTTTGATAAAAACGTCAGACCAGAAAAAGAAAAAATTCAAGAGAATGGGTTGGAATCATATATATGTGGGAGCAAAAAATAAAATGAAGGCAAAATATACCAAAGGGACATTCAAACACACAGGTCATAAACAAACTGAAAACTCCATGGCAATGAAAGAAAAAACTCCAGAACACACATACCTAACTGTATACAAAATACAACATAGAAAACTAAAGACTTAGCAACACAAACCCCACCAAAACTAGGGGAGATTGAAAGGACAAAAGATTAGGAGAGAAAATCATAAATTTTGCAAGTGATAGCCAACTTTCGTGTGATAACATATCCACCAAGCCATCATCACTAGCCCACCTACCATGCCCCATGTTATCCTTTGTTAGCTTTATTGTCATCAATTAGCATCAGCAGTAAAAAAATAGGTAATTTGTTGATAATTTGAATATCTTTACAAATAAAGGATTTTTTTAAAACAATGCATTATGGTAGATGTATAATTAAGCCGTTTGAAGAAAATTTCTTTTTGGATGTCCAGTTATTAGAGTAATTGACCTATTATACTGGCAAAATTTGTATATTGTTATTATTGATATTTCAGTTTCTATTTGAGAGGATAGAAATAGCAAAGTATTGTAGTAATGACCAAGTTAGCATCTTGACAGGTCTTCTCAATAAATCATTGTCTATAACTGTTGGCAGAAATCCACCAATGATCTCAAGACATCTGTCAGCTGTTGGTCCTAGGATAAGGTTAGTATATACAGACCTTTTAAATTAAGACAGAATTCAAAATTGGAGTAGAACTAAAATCTTTGTTGAAAGCTTGAAATAAAAAATGTTAATAAAATAAGCATTTTACAACGGCAGACTTTAAACAAACTAGTTTAAAATTGATTATTTATTGGTATGAATGGCTTTTCCCACAAATACTTTGTTTCTTGTAGTTTCATATTAAAAAAGGAGAACAAAACAATTTATCAAGAATGTACAAACATTACACAAAAAACTGAAAACTGAGTAGAATAGGCTCCACCAAAAAAATGTTGGGATGATCTCAAGCAATCAGAAAGGGATTGGTTACCCTCAGAATTGTTATAATTTGTTTCTCGAAATTCCTTATTATAGATACATTGTAAAAATAATGAAGTTGCAACTTTTAAATCAAGTGCACAATGTTAACACTTAATAATTTGTGGATATATTTACAGGATGTTATGTATGGGTCTATCTATTCTACAAGGAGATACACTACCAAACACCACCAGTAAAACTGTTCTTAGAGAAAGGGTTTATGCCTCAGCACTGGACTACTTTGCGTAAGTTGTACAATTGTTTTACTCATCAGTGAAATAAAATGGTGATACTTGAGAAGAAAAATGAATTCTGTGAACATTAAAATTCCAAACTAGTAGAATAAAACCACAGCTTGACTCTTAAAATCACTGCCAATATGATTTGTGTATAAAAACTTCCATGTTCTTGGAGAAAACAATATGTTAGTTTTAAAATTTTCATCATATGATATCTATATCCAAATAAATGCAAACATAACAGAAGTGTTCTATATAACAACAAAAACTTGAAAGCTTTATTGATAACTGTAAGACTTAATTGATTTGTTGATTGTTTAACATACAGTATAATGTTTATAATAGCCAGTCAAGGTCATTAAAAACTTCCATTTGCTGTGTAATGTTTACAAATATTACATGTATATTCAGTATTCAGGATGAGAACTCAGTGGCGGATCCAGGGGGAGGGTTCCAGGGGATTTTTTTGACGATCAATGCATTTGAATGGGGACATGTAGTTGGACCCCCCCCCCTTTTAAAATGGCTGGATCCGCCCATGGAACATATACCCAGTTGTGGTGTTATACTAGTCTGACACACTTAGCAATCTTAACATTAACTCTTTTTACCCAACTAAGACTTGATTGTTCAAAAGTTTTGTTATAAGTGTGGTAGGAATAGCGATTTTACTGGAAAAAAGGTGACCATTCCTGTATTAAAGCATACATGGAAATATTTGGACAGGTTTCCAAATGACTGTCAAATGAAGGTGACAGAAAACTAAAGCAAATTTTATTTTAACTAGAAATGTAACATATCACGAAATAGAAGTTGATCTATAACATTTTGTAATAATGCTGAATATTATTTATTGATTTACAGAAGAAGACCATTATTTCCCACTCATAAAGGATCAGATTTGAGAGAAGACATCAACACATTAATTAAATTCTTCAACTTGATGCATCAGGACAAGAAGTACCTTTCTCACAGCGTAGTACCTTTCTCAGGTAAATGTTACAGAAATAACATATTCATAGTGTTGTACTTTAATATGGTTATTGTTACAGAAATACCTAACTCAAAGTGGGCATGACATCTATTTGTCCTAATATCGCACACTGCTGTATACACAATTTTTTTTTTTATCTGCCATGGATTACAAAGAGGGGGCTGTATATAGAACCCCTTGGCTAAAAAATATAAAGACAACAAAACAGCGAAATTTATCCTATTTTATTTGGAAAAGAACAGGAAATGTCCATATAAGAAAACAAAGTTAATGTTTTTTTAGGATACCTTTAATATTAATAAGAAATCTAATTATCCATTTAATTTTAAGGTGATTAGATATGTCCATTATATCACAGAAATCTTTTACAATGACTTACCATTACATGGTAAATTTTCATAATTTAAAGTTTTTGTCATTATTTTTACCCTAATTTTAATGCATTACTATATTCTGATTAACAGCTACAACAGAAACTGATGCCCAGCATTCTCTAGGTTTATCATGGTCTGCAGGGATAACTCCAGAGAACATAGCTAAGTCTAAATGGATGGTTCCACTGAATGCAAGTATCAGTGGATATTCAAAGCGGTCAGCAAGTATGTATATTTCTTACAAACATTTATTGTAGTGACTTGTCTCACTTAAATAGAACACAATGTTTCATGTCCCTGCTTCAATGTGTTTTGCACTTCAAAACTTGACAAGTTGTTGAATTCTGCAACCATGTTCTGAAGATATTTATGTTTTTTTAAGTTTAAGAAAAGTATAATTGTAAAATCTTTGAGTATTTGAAAGCTGAAATTAGTCATGAAAAAGTTTTGATTGGTTGTAACCTTTCTAATCCAGTGTTGTTAAGAATTCAGCAATTTTGTTTGATTCACAGATTTCCCAGTGTTAGTACACAACACCACTTTTGTTGTTTCATGGTAGCCATAAGGTACATTATTTTCTTTATTAACTAGTGTTTATACTTTATGAAAAAAAGCACATAAAAATCCAAATGAAAAAAATACATGTATTTATCTGTCTAAATCAACAAGACCTAACCCAGTAAGTTTAACCTTTTGATAGGTCTAAAAAATTCTGCAAACTGTGCATGCTTTGTAAATGATAAAAGACCATATAAGATTTTGTGAACATTATATTCGTGTGATTTTCTCAGGCATAAATAGCCTTCATCGTCAAAGCATAGGCAGTGGTCCGCGGCTAAGCTTTGGTAGCAGTCCCCGTCATAGTTTTGGGCTGGCCCCATCAGATGTGTATCATGGCAAGTATAGGATGCATCCCTAAATGTTCATTTTGACTTCTTGTATTTAAATATGTAACAATTTTAATGAAAATCTTCATAAAATAGAAAACAAGTAAAAACTCTGGTTTTGTATGTTTTTAATGTTTGCTTATTTTGATTTTTAGCTCAACTGGCACATTAACATTATTCTGAAGCCATTCAGCTTATTAAAACCAAATTTGACATTATTAAAATTAATAATATCCAGATTCTTTTAAAATAATGTCTGACACTTCTAGAGACTATTTAACCATGCAGTTGACACATTTCCCCATTTCCATTCTCAATTTTAGTCATTACTTAAACATAGACCAAAAGTTAACATAAAAGTTTTCCAGTGGGCTTAATGCTACTTAAAGAAATATTATGTAAAAATACTCATAAAAATTACTTATAGAATTTATAAATCCTCCTTTGGCAATACTTTGTTCATATTGACAAAGTGCATCTCCAGAAATATTTTGGCTTCTTTGAGAGTCTTGTGTCTTACTGTTTCTCATAAAATATTAAATTTTTGGCAATTCATTTTGAACCCTGTGTTCATTTTTTAATTTTTCTTGTTGAAATATCTTTTTTTTCCTAGTTTTTGTCGAGCCTGCAACTTTTGTTGCAGAAAGCTCGACATAGGGATAGTGATCCGGCGGCGGCGGCGGCGGCGGCTACGGCGGCGGCTACGGCGGCGGCGTTAGCTCACTTCTTAAAAGCTTTATATTTTAGAAGGTGGAAGACCTGGATGCTTCATACTTTGTATATAGATGCTTCATGTTACGAAGTTTCCGTCAGTCACCTGTCCAATGTCCTTGACCTCATTTTCATGGTTCAGTGACCACTTGAAAAAAAAGTTCAAATTTTTTGTAATGTTGAATTCTCTCTTATTATAAGTAATAGGATAACTATATTTGATATGTGCGTACCTTGCAAGGTCCTGGTGTCTGTCAGACAGTTTTCACTTGACCTCGACCTCATTTCATGGATCAGTGAACAAGGTTAAGTTTTGGTGGTCAAGTCCATATCTCAGATACTATAAGCAATAGGGCTAGTATATTCGGTGTATGGAAGGACTGTAAGGTGTACATGTCCAACTGGCAGATGTCATGTGACCTTGACCTCATTTTCATGGTTCAGTGGTCAAAGTTAAGTTTTTGAGTTTTGGTCTTTTTATCTAATGCTATATGCCATAGGTCAACTATATTTGGTGTATGGAAATATTTTATGATCTTTATGTCAGTCGAGCAGGTTTTATTTAACCGTGACCTCATTTTCACGGTTCATTGCACAGTGTTAAGTTTTTGTGTTTTGGTCTATTTTTCTTAAACTATAAGTAATGTGTCAACTATATATGTTGTATAGAAGCATTGTTAGCTGTACCTGTCTGCCTGGCATGGTTCATCTGACCTGGACCTCTTTTTCAAGGTTCATTGGTCTTTGTTTAGTTATCTTGGTTAATGTTAAGTTTATGTGACAGTTGTAATAAAGCTTAGCTTTATACTTAGGACTATCAACATAATATCAATGATTAGTATAGAAGGCGAGACATTTCAGCGTGTGCACTCTTGTTGTCAAATTAGATATTTATAAACCAGAGTATTTTATTTGTTTGTAACTAATATCAGTGTACCTGATTTGGATTAGTTGTGTACTGTATATAATGGCTGCGATTTTCTTTACATGTTGTTAAGATAGTTTGAATGATTTGGCAGTGTATGTGTGTATGCATCATATATATTCATTATGAACATGAAGTAGGTAGATTTGCCAAAATGTACTGCCATTACTTTGTGCAAACTTTTAAATAAAATGCTTGTCAATTTCAAATAGCGCAAACGTAGGTCGCCCTTATAGATATTTACTCCAAGATGTCATAAAATGTTATTAGATGACTTGTAATAATCATGCTCTACCAAAAAGAAAGATTATATTTCTGAAAAACGCTCCTTCTAAATTTTTGATATACACACTTTTGCATTATCCTTTTATAACTTAGGGTGTTTAAGGAATGAATGTAATATTTTTTCTATCTATGAATAAATAACATAAAAAATTTGGTGCACACTGAATAACGCACATGTTTTATGTTATTTCGAATAGACAGAAAAAATATTAGTCATTTCTTATAATTTAATTCTAAATTCCATTTTAAACCGTAGAAAACCATGAAAAAATGTTGATGACGTCAGGGTCACATGACTAAATTATGTCTATGGGCTGATAACAAAATAACGTCAGCCAATCAGAGGACGCGTTACATAAACATTAGATAAACCCAATCAAGCTAATGCCCTCATTGGTGTATCTTATAACTTACCACGGTAAAACAAGTGCTAATAATCAATGCAACAAGCTTATAATATACAGTATCAATAATTACTAGGTCAGTGGTCATAATACATTATATAACACAGCTCTTCAAGACCCCCATGACCAAGTAATTGTCTATAGAATGAATCATTATACAATGCCACAATGATGATCAAAACTAACATTATAACAAATTTCAAAGTTCTTAGTTAAAAGTAAAATCACAAAATTACTGAACTTAGAGGAAGATCAATTGGGAAAGTCCATAATCACATGGCAAAATCAAATAACAAAACGCATCAAAAACGAATGGACAAAAACTGTCATATTCCTGACTTGGTACAGGCATTTTCAAATGTAGAAAATGGTGGATTAAACCTGGTTCTATAGCGCTAACCCTCTCACTTTAATGACAGTCTCATAAATTTCCGATATATTTACATTGATGCGTTAAATAAACGGACACACAAAATATAATAGTCAAAATATGGGTACATCAGTCATCATCGTTTAACAATTTTAAAAGGAACAATTTAACAGAACACAAAAATATCTACTATCTACGAACACATTTATTGAGTGTTTGACGTCAGAATACTTTATACGTCACATAAATTTGTCGTTCAATGTGCGTACAAACAATTTTAAAATTTTCATGGGAATGTTAGCATACAGGGTTAAAAAATCAAAAGTATGTAAGAATAAATTTAAGAAATAGACCGAGATTTAAACTAGTCCAAAAGTTATATATAGAATTTATAAGAATCCAAAAATAGTTAATTCCACTACGCGATTGAATGATTTTGACGTTTGTGGTTCAACGTATGTTGTAATTCATAATAGAAATATATCATAATGACATATAATAGAACAATATCTTAAACTATTATAGGATATGATCTTATGAGTTTCCACTTTTAAAAGATTTTTAATAAAATCAATGAAAATTCACTTAAAAAATTAAATGGAGATTAGGGGTAACAGAAAGATGAGATGTTCTGCATGTGGCTTTTTGTTAGAATGCATGAAAAGCTATTTTTTTTTAAATTTATGCAGTTAATGTATAGGTAGGTCAATCATTAAGGAAATTTGTTAGAATGGGTTTCTTTTTGTACTACAGTGTATATGTCGTATGATCACAAATATCATCAAAGATTAGCAGGTATATGTTGAGATATGTGGGTTCTATTATTTTAATTATAGTTTACATTGTGTTATTTTTTGTTACTTCATAAAAATTGGCTTGTATGCATGATTTTGTTCACAAAGTATTTTGTGTTTTGTCTCAATTAAAAAAAAAATTGTGGCAATAATCTTCTTTAAATATTTTAATATTGAACAATTGAACTCATCATTTAAATACATATTTTTTTCTTTGTATAAATCATGTATAAATGTTTCACTTGTAGGTCGACCTGATCTTTACCATACGTTAAATAGGATCGCTGATTGTTCAGTAAACAAACCGTATAATCGTATGTTAATTCAAATTATTTGGGAATGTGTACCCTTCTAACAATAGAATAGGTCCAATAAAGTTTTTTTGAATGCATTTCCATATTTTGAAATCTTTGTCTCAATTTATTAAATCTTAAATTTTTAATTCATTTCAAAATATCTGTTGGTTGCTTTACATCTAGTGGCAAATATTTCATACATATTCATTACACAGCTCATTGTATGTAAAACAACAATGGTTTACTCATACTCACTTTCATTTTTTTGCACGTTTTATAGTATATCACTGAAGTTAGAGGGAAAAGTCAAAACATTTTTTAGTCACTAGGTATGAATTTGGCTTCTTTGTGCATTCTTTTATTTTTGCAGAAAATTTGTATTGAAAGGGAGTTATTTTTTCATTGTTTTGGTAAATCCTGCAAACATTCTTCTAAGCAACAATTGATATGTTGAATATTAAATTTCTGGTTCACCATGGTCCTTGAAATCTATGAAAACATATATACACAAATAATAATAAATCCACACTATTTGGAAAATTTCAATTACCATTGCCTGAAATCTCGGGGTTTGAAGTCATCTGTACCTTTTGTATTGAATTTTTACTTCATTTTATAAAATCCTAGTATTTGAACTGATTTTCTTCACCTATTTCCTCTAAATTTGGTGAATTACTATAAATCCAGAGTACATCTGCTATTTACTACTAAAACGCATGTAATCGCTATATTTGTACTTGAATATTTTAATGCATCATCTTAAAAACATATCAATGAGGTGTCTATTTTATAACTGGTCATTTCAATTTTGATTCTACTGATGAATTTTGAAATAAACCCAAAGGTTGTGATGACAACTGATTATTTTGTCACAGCTTTCCATCAAAATTGATATATTATGCTTGGTTCATAAGTTAATAAAATTCATTAAAACATGTCAAAATTAGGGTACTTAAAAAATTATAAAATGCCAGACCTCCCATAAACATTTATTGCGAACCCTATGATAGTTTTCCATAGATTCATCTGCAAGTTACCTGTCCATTTAAACTTTTGTAAGTTCTATTGTCCCATTGAACAAATACAACAGGTATTGTTCTCTGTATAGTTTATTTGATGTGACCTTTAAATTTCTTCCAGGAGAAATCTATCACTCATTGATTAATTTGCCTGACCAAAAACATATCTTCTTTGTTCACTGAAATACATGTATAAAATCACATAAACTGCATGTGATACAGTATTTATTCAATATCAATAATATATTTTCAATCTGTTCAATATAAGCACTGATTTAATTATAAAAAGTTTATTTCTGATTTTTTTTTACTACTGCATGCATTTATGTTTTAAAGAATTTGCATGTTTTTTGTGGTTGTTCAGTTATAAAGAATACATTTATGAAGACCTTTATTTAAACATTTCAAGTTTTTACTTAAGAACCGACTAAAAAAAAGCAAATTTTTATAGGTAAAATGTTGAAATTTGATCAGAAATCAACTTTTAATTTTTAAATCAGTGTTTATATCAAACAAATTGAAAATGTGTTATTGATGGAATAAATACAACATCACATGCAATTTCATAATTACTTATTTGTACATGTATTCCCATCATTGACAGTTCAATTTTTTGTTCAGGTAAATTAATCAGTGAGTGATAGATTTCTCTTGCAAGAAATTTAAAGGTCCCATTGAATAAACTAAACAGAGAACAATAGCTGTTGTATTTGTTAGATGGGACAATAGGACTTACAAAAGTTTAAATGGACAGGTAACTTGCAGGTGAATCTATGGAAAACTATGATAGGATTCGCAATAAACTTAAAGAATTACTGTTAATCAAATTTTTATGAGTTGAGATCAACTTCCATTATGAGAGATGACTTGAATGGTCAAGATATTCTTGTAAGGAACTTATGAGAGTAAGTTATCATAGAGTATTTTGCTTAACTAAAAAAAGTGGGAATGGCAGAATCCGGTGAAAATCAATAAATATTTTAAAATGGCCCAAAACAAAGAGAACATTAAATTTTACATACACTTAAAATGAGACAACAGCAATGAATGTTACCGTTTTGATCTTCCTCCGTTTTTATGAAATCATATAGCATGTGACAATATTTTCTGACTGCTTTGCATGGTATGGTATTTTTCCAATTGCATCTGAAGTGAAATGGGTAGTTCATAAGTTGCCTGTTGAAGTTCAATTTGAATTCATTGTCTGTCATTGCATGGGTGCATTAAGGAATTCAGCTTAAGAAAGATGGTTAGAAGTCTCTATGTTTGTATCATTTGTAATGCTTTGTTCATATTCATCAAAATGTGTATAAGAAACTAAAATAATTTTTGAGACAAGATTCAGTTCATTAAAGATTATTGTACTAGCATGTGCAATGTCAGAAACTTTTCATGAACCCTCAATTTCAGAATGACTTAAAGGTATTTTTATAACAGAGGGGGATTTATTAAGGAGTATTAAATATATTTTTTCAGTTATTATACTGTTTATATACAGTTTATATACTGGCAATTCATCATACATAGCTATAGAAAATGAGTATAACTTATATATGCTTACAATGTATATCAGGCCTGCATTTCACAAAAACACTTACGACTAAAATTGATTGTAAGTCATAAACAATTCAGTATACTTACAATTAAATTAAATCGTAATTTTTTTTGTGAGAGGCAAGCAGGTACAACTATCCTATTACAAGTTCATCAGTATATTTTTGTTTACACAGAATCTTTTACATATACCTATAGTACAAAAGTATATCTTATATGCTTACAATATACATTAGTATATGACTAACCTATTACATGTACATTAGTATATGACTAACCCATTACATGTACATTAGTATACTTATGATTACAGCTAACTTATTACATGTGCCTGACACGAGGTCAGATTTTAGTGAGTAACTGCTGCATAAGTATATAGGCACCAGAATTGAATTTACTCTGTTATATTGTTTAAAAAATTCCAGGCCAAATGATTTGACATTGAAAACTTATCGTTTAATGTTATTTGATTCATATTATTATTATTAATCTATTGATAAACATGAAAAATGGGTGCTTTTTGGTGATGTTTTTTTTGTGCAAATTACTTTAAATTCAGAAATTATAGCAATGTTTTTATTACTACAAATACCGTAATGCTCCTGACAGACACAAACAGAATGTGGTAGCAAACTTGTTAAAGGTACATTTTTCTATCATTAGAACTTTCCCATTCACAAATATAGACAGGAATATTGCAAATTTAGGAAGTCAGATAAATCTTTGTCAAGTTATTTGGCCTGGAATTTTGCTTATCACTTTCAGTTTTGGTACATAAAAAAATATCAGGTTGTGAATAGTATATTTATAATAAGTATGATGGATGACCTAGCAATTCTGTAGGTAGAGAGTGAAATATTGCATGTCGTTTTACTGGTGTGTGTTATTTTTCAAACTTAACTCTTGCTTATTTTTTATAGAGTTACCTTCCTTGGAAACATTAATTATATGGCATCTTTAGCGCTCTAATTTGAACAATTCATACCAGATTTTTATGAAAATCATTCAAGAGTTATGCCACTTGGCAGTTTTAGTTTTAATGGAAATCACATTGCATTTGCTCTGAAGCCTTCATTTCTCTAAGAAATTAATAAAAAGGTTTAAAGAACAAAAAAAAAAGTCATTTTTATATATAGTTATTGTCCTTTTATCTGGAAAAGATAAAATATATTCAATTTCATTTTTGTATATTTCTTTTTTCTAAACTTGGTTCTTTCAAAAACAATTACTGTAAATTCAGAAATTATTGCGAGGTTTTTATTATTGCGAATAATGCGACTGAGTTGTAAACGCAATAATTAAAACTCGCATTTTGTAATATTATAACTAAATTAAGCATGACTTTTCTTAAAATCGTAAAAATTACAATCGCATTCAAGTGTAAAATGACAAAATCGCAATAATAAATGCACGCAATAATTTCTGAATTTACAGTACTTAGTTTTTGGAAAATGACGCAGTCATTGTTCCATAACTGCCGACCTGAACTTCATTACATTTCTCTGCCTACCGCGCTTGGTTTCGTATTTCCTATTTTCCATACAAACTGGAATCTGCTTGTGTTATCATTATGCATCATTGTGTAGTATTAAATCAGCCAGGACCCAGTTTACACTGGTTTTTGCTTGTATTCCACTACACTCGAACAAAGTGTTGTAGTTTGACGGGAACCAGTTTTAGAATTTGTAAACTACAAAACGTAATCGGTTATTGTTCATTCCGTTTTGGTGTTTCATACCGACTTATATGGTTTGAATAAGCTTAAGACCCTTCAAACATTAATGTGATAGGTATATTAAAGGTTGTTTTACAAAAGGATTGAACTGTTTTACTTTCAAAGTCGTACTATAGGGATATCTGTCATATACGGATTTCCACTCTCACCGGTTAATTTCTTCTTTTACACGTGCTTTGGAAACTTCCTGTTTAATCGCAAGTTTTAAAATTGTTTTTGAGTGAATTAAACTTATTTTAACAATCATGAATCGTTCCAGAATCATTTTAAAGCAGTTTCTTCTTCTCTTTGATGATGGAAAATAGGTTTTCTCAAGAAAATACCGCAAACGATCGCAGAGGAATTGAAACGTACAAGTCAAGTCGGCACCTGGTTAAATTGGCATCTAGTCAAATCGGCACCTATTCGACGTCAATTCGGCATCCAATAATATTTGTTATAATATTTTTTAATCAATTAATTAATTACTGTTACCAAGTACATAGTGAATATGTTGTGTATTTTGGTAAACCACGAAACGAAAGTGAATATGTAGTGTATAAAGGTAAACAACGAAGCCCTTACCAAAGCTGTTGTTTTAACAATTAGACAATTTGTGTAATTGTAAAAACAAGTCAATTATTAAAATAAAATGGAAAACTATGAGTCCCTTTCAATAAATCAAACTTTCATGCCAAATAATTAGCAAATTTAAGGTGTTTGTTTTTCAGTAAAGTTTAAACAGCATTAAACCAACAATCCTGTAAAATGCTCAACTGGTTAAAATAATGCAGAAAAATACATAATATCTCATGTATTAGTCCAAATAATTATGACGTCTGGCAAGGCTATTTTATTATTTTTCTGGGACGCCTTCCTACGACGTTCGTAGGAAGGCGTCCCAGATTTTTTTTTAACATAGCCTTGCGGTCATAGGAAGGTGTTCCAGAATAAAATTTAAAAAGCCTTGCCAGACGTAATAATTATTTGGACTACTCATATATATCATTAAAAATACACCAAAAAAGTCATTAGTTGAGAAAAATAAATATATACAAAATGTACATGAACACCCAAAAATGTGAAAGTTAGTATTTAACTCTTTTTGCTTAAATACTGAAAAAAATTCTGGCAACCCCTTTCTTATTTTTACCCTATTGCTTAAAATACTGTTAAAAATATATATTTAACATGGGTGACGAATTGACTATATCAGGTGTCGATTTTAACCAGGTGCTGATTTGTCCAGGTGCCAATTTAACTAGGTGCCAGTTTGACTAGAATTCTTTGACAAATGTTTGAAACTATCTGAGTTTCATTAGACCTTTGATAGCAGTAACAAAAAGATTATTTACTTAATATTTTGTGGGAGAAGGGGGTTCAGACTGTGTGGTATCAGGTCTGTTTGTGCCCAATACATTTTCGCACCCTACACGTTCGCACATTCACACTCCACTCATTCGCGCCCAATTTTAATTCAAATTCAAGTTGAATAATTGGAAAATCATGGTTGTTGTTTTAAATTGCTTTGGTGTAAATACTGAATGTATTTATAGCTTGGTATGAGTAAAACATTGAAGATTTCAAAGGAAAAAACACAAAAGATAATTGTTTTTAACAGCTTGGTCCCATTGATCTGAAACAACGAAACAATAAAACATAGAAACCAAAATATAGCAATCCACTAATATAACCAAAACATGATAAAATTTATTCAACACGCAGAAACAAACATAGTCAGAATCTCACTTCATTTTGAAACAAGTCAATGAAACAAGTTATAGCAATACACTAACCAAAACATGATTAAGAGTTATTCAACACAAAATAAAACGTTGACAAAATACCACTTTTTTTAGAAAGGATTATTATTATTTTTAGCAATACCTTATCCAAAACATGATTAAGATTTATTCAACACAAAAAAAAATTGCTGTCTCACTTTATTTTGAGACAATGACAACAATTATACTTATAAGAAAACACTTGCTTACAGAGTTATTAAACACAAAACCAATTAAGATTGGGTGCGAACATGTAGGGTGTGAAAGTGAAAGGGGTGAAAATGAGTGGGCGCAAACGTGAATGGAAGCGAACGGACCCAGATTCAGACTATGTACCAGTGAGAAATATACAAGCCTTTCTACGGTATTTATTTGTACAATTCAGCTAGTCTTGACCTATTCATTTGTCTTAAAAAAACCAGCCAGTTGTCACCTTCACTTCACACACACACACATATACGAATATCAATTATATGCTCACGATACATGTTGCATTGTTAAACTAATTACGGTATGTGAAAATCAAGACTTGCATAAAAACTATCCCAATATTAGAGACAGTGGCGTCATTTTTCTTCAGAGCTTTCAGCTCTTTGATTCTATCTTAAAGAATGGAGATTTTTATGAGTAAAGACCTTTCATAAATTTACTGAATCAAGATGACAGTGGTGAGAGTGCATGGGAAATGGAATAGCATGAGTTTTGTTTTGGATTGATATTTTGTTTTGAAAGACGAAAGAACTGTTTGGGAGTTTTTCGAGTGAAATGTACATAAATCCTGCCCTTAAACAAACAAAAATAAACAATATCTATAAAAAAAAAAATAGAGGTTAAAAAAATTTGTTGTTACCATTTCTGAACTTATTTATGATAGATAACACTGATATTAAGATTCATAAACTTTAATGATAGTAACGCATATACATGTGACCAATGAATAAATAACAGAATTTTTCTTTTTGACAATGTTTTGTACTAAGCATTCTTGTATAACTTATAAGTACATAGAAATCATAAATCTTTTTCTGGTATTCATTACTATTGCATATTTATTGAAAAACAAGTATATCTAAAAAAAAAAAAGCCTAATTAAAACAAAATGGCTGTTGTTTATTTTTAGGTGGGACCAGGAAGTCGCAGAATACCAGTTCAGGCTATGTGAAGGAATACATAAAAAAGAGAAATCTCATTCTGACATTCGTTGCCTCATTGATAGATTCTATGATCACATGGCATAATCCATTAGACAACCCAGAAAGGAAATTCCCTGATGATGATAAAGTGACATTGTGGTTAAATCAGCCAATCATTGAGAAGACATGGAGAGAGCATGTGAGGCTGTCATGGGATATTTCTCCTCTCCTAGCTGTTTATCTACCTCTTAGGTAAGACATGGAGAGAGCATGTGAGGCTGTCATGGGATATTTCTCCTCTCCTAGCTGTTTATCTACCTCTTAGGTAAGACATGGAGAGAGCATGTGAGGCTATCATGGGATATTTCTCCTCTCCTAGCTGTTTATCTACCTCTCAGGTAAGACATGGAGAGAGCATGTGAGGCTATCATGGGATATTTCTCCTCTCCTAGCTGTTTATCTGCCTCTTAGGTAAGACATGGAGAGAGCATGTGAGGCTATCATGGGATATTTCTCCTCTCCTAGCTGTTTATCTGCCTCTCGGGTAAGACATGGAGAGAGCATGTGAGGCTATCATGGGATATTTCTCCTCTTCTAGCTGTTTATCTGCCTCTTAGGTAAGATTGACTAAAAAAAACACTAAAGACATGAATTGCAGATCTGATTTATGTTGGTACTTGAAGCTAGCCCAAATCCAATATGACAACTAAAAAATCATGTCAATCGGTTTACATCCAACATGCAATTTTACTGTCATTAACAGCCAGAGAAAACACTTGATCTTGTGCAATGCCAAAATATAGGTATGGACAAAATGTAGGAATATGAATCTTCAATCGATCATTTGGAATTAGCTCTTGATTAACATATCTCTGTAAAATAGAGCTAACAGCTGATTGGTCACGGGGCACTCATCAAAATCTGTGTTTCTTGAAGAATTTAAAAAAAAAGACTTCAGTCTCTTGAAAGTAGAAACGATTGATTTCATTGAGGAAATACATTATCTTGTTAAAGCCCCTTTAAAGATTCTGTCTTTCAAATTGAAGATTTACCAGGTGTTTATTTCTGTCTGTAATTTTTTTTTATTCAAATTGAAAATTTGCCAGATGTTGGTTCACTTCTTTCCTCAAATTTAACTGTTTCAAATTTTAGATTTACCAATTCTGCAATGGTGAGTCGAGAAGTTCGGAGGTTAGTTAGGTTAAATCCTGGTGCTGTTAGTCACATTCCAGAAGCTGTACATTTCCTAGTTACTCCTCAGAGTTTAGAGGCAGAGGCAAAAGAGGTCAGTATATTAAACTACTTTGACTATAAGGTGTCTTCAATGTTATTCTACATCTCTAAACATGTATGGAGATTTGTACTACATTTCTACCAGTTCCCATACCTATTTTTTGTACTTGAAAAAAAAAAAAATTTCAGGATATTTACAAAAATGTAACATTTTTTTGTTGACAATGTTTATGGTATCAGCTGGGTATAATACATAATCATAAACTTTCCTTTCAACAGAGATTCCCTTACGTTTTATATAGATATATATGTAGTTTTCCCTCTAAATAATGGATACATTATATGATGAAAACATCAACATTAGCACTATCACTTTTACTGCACCAATTTAAGAATATAATTCATGTTTCTCCATTTATGCTTGAAGCTTAAATATTTGTAAATCCTATATCTTAAGCCATGGTGGCATAATTGTCATTAAGGCCGACATTGAAAGAAGGAAAATGGATTTAAAATAGTGTAACTCAAAATCACATCCCTGCCAGAAAGACACATCTCAAAAGTTTATATTGCATAATGAAGAACATTTTGAAAAGCATTTACTTTATGCTGTTTTCTATTGTGTCGACAATCAAAGCTAATTTGTACTTTTATTTTTACAGATAGTGCACATATTGACCTGGTGTAAGATTTCTCCAGTAAATGCCTTGTCTTACTTCTCCAGACAGTATCCACCTCATCCTCTGACTGCTCAGTTTGCTGTTAGAGTATTAAGAACTCATGAACCTGTAAGTTACTGTGAAAGAGATTTAAATGCTACTATGTAACTTCTTGGCAGGTAAAGATCAACAAAATAATGTTAATGCATTGTTTATGAACACAAATAAGTGTACCCATGTTTATGAACACAAATAAGTGTACCCATGTTACCTGACATATTGTTTACCTAACTGTACCCTCAGAAATGGGGGGGGGGGATTTTTGCTATATGCAATACACAAGGTGTTAGGATGTGCCACTGGATTAGGTCACTTTTTCCAGCTTGAAAATATGTGAATAAGTGGGCGAAAACTTCAGAAATATATTAAAAGGTTGATAAAGTTCCAATTACTTGAAAAGCCCTGTCATTTTTTCACAGCTGGAAGTCTTGCAGTAAGTAAACATTACTCACAGAATCTTAGCCTTAAATTTTCCACTTTTCCAACACAGCCCACGAAATCCAACCATTATGGAAAAAGGTTACAATTTTACCTAAGCAATATATAAAAAGTTATAAAGTTTTAAGATCTAAATTATATGAAAAGGGTGGGGTAATAGAACCCCAGCGACACCCCTATCAATTTTAAAGTATTGAAGTGCCCCCATCCAATTATTATCAACTATCTGTTTGCCAAATACTTATAGAGGTGAAGCAGAAGCTCACATTTCACTTGGTAATTTATTTAAGATTGTATAAGCAGTTTGACAGTTATAAGTTGTAACATCACTTTTGTGACTAGTTTTTATACTCCGTCTTTTAGACGGGACGTATTATGGTATACCGTTGTCCGTCCGTCCGTCGTCCACACTTCGGACAATAACTCATTAACACTTTCACCAATTTCCATGAAACTTAAGTGAATTGTTTATATCTATTGACGTAAGCTCCCTTTCGTTTTTTTTAAATTTCAGATTTTAAGTTTTGGATTTATGGGGCTTTATTCATAAAAAAGGGGGGATTTTCAACACTTCGGACAATAACTCAAAAAGGCTTTCATCAATGTCCATGAAACTTTGGTGAATTGTTTATATCTATTGATGTAAGCTCCCTTTCAATTTTTATAAATTTCAGATTTTAAGTTTTAGATTTATGGGGCTTTATTCATAAAAAAAGGGGGATTTTCAACACTTCGGACAATAACTCAAAAAGGCTTTCACCAATGTCCATGAAACTTTGGTGAATTGTTTATATCTATTGATGTAAGCTCCCTTTCAATTTTTGTAAATTTCAGATTTTAAGTTTTGGATTTATGGGGCTTTATTCATAAAAAAAAGGGGGATTTTCAACACTTCGGACAATAACTCAAAAAGGCTTTCACCAATGTCCATGAAACTATGGTGAATTGTTTATATCTATTGATGTAAGCTCCCTTTCAATTTTTATAAATTCAGATTTTACATTTCCGTGTTATTAATTTTTATGCTTAAAAAAGGGGGGATTTTCCAATTTTGGGACAATAACTAACACTTTCACAAAATTTTATGCAATTTTGATAAATTGTTTATATCTATTGACATAAGCTCCCTTTCCATTTTTTGTCGAGCCTGCAACTTTTGTTGCAGAAAGCTCGACATAGGGATAGTGATCCGGCGGCGGCGGCTACGGCGGCGGCGTTAGCTAACTTCTTAAAAGCTTTATATTTTAGAAGGTGGAAGACCTGGATGCTTCATACTTTGTATATAGATGCCTCATGTTACGAAGTTTCCGTCAGTCACATGTCCAATGTCCTTGACCTCATTTTCATGGTTCAGTGACCACTTGAAAAAAAAGTTCAAATTTTTTGTAATGTTGAATTCTCTCTTATTATAAGTAATAGGATAACTATATATGATATGTGCGTACCTTGCAAGGTCCTCATGTCTGTCAGACAGTTTTCACTTGACCTCGACCTCATTTCATGGATCAGTGAACAAGGTTAAGTTTTGGTGGTCAAGTCCATATCTCAGATACTATAAGCAATAGGGCTAGTATATTCGGTGTATGGAAGGACTGTAAGGTGTACATGGCCAACTGGCAGGTGTCATCTGACCTTGACCTCATTTTCATGGTTCAGTGGTTATAGTTAAATTTTTGTGTTTTGGTCTGTTGTTCTCATACTATATGCAATAGGTCTACTATATTTGTTGTATGGAATGATTGTAAGGTGTACATGTCTAGCGGGCAGATGTCATGTGACCTTGACCTCATTTTCATGGTTCATTGGTCAAAGTTAAGTTTTTGAGTTTTGGGCTTTTTATCTAATACTATATGCCATAGGTCAACTATATTTGGTGTATGGAAATATTTAATGATCTTTATGTCAGTCGCGCAGGTTTTATTTGACCGTGACCTCATTTTCACGGTTCATTGCACAGTGTTAAGTTTTTGTGTTTTGGTCTATTTTTCTTAAACTATAAGTAATAGGTCAACTATATATGTTGTATAGAAGCATTGTTAGCTGTACATGTCTGCCTGGCATGGTTCATCTGACCTTGACCTCATTTTCAAGGTTCATTGGTCTTTGTTTAGTTATCTTGGTTAATGTTAAGTTTATGGTACAGTTGTTATAAAGCTTAGCTTTTTACTTAGGACTATCAACATAATATCAATGATTAGTATAGAAGGCGAGACATTTCAGCGTGTGCACTCTTGTATAAATTTTAGATTTTACGTTTTCTTAAGTAATGAATTTTTATACTTAAAAAAGGGGGATTTTATGAAACTTCGGTGAATATATTAATGTATCATCCCTTTTGATTTATATATATATTTATATTTCTAGTTGATCATATAAATTCATTTAAAGTATAAAAGACAAGTTAAAAGAGCAATGGGTGTATCATGCGCTAAAGCGCAGCCCTTTATTGTAACTGGCTGACACTTACTGCTTCCTGTTTTACAAATAGGTATGCTAAGTCTTCTTTTTGAAAATAAAGATTGAGATAGATATATAGACAAATCTCCCTCCGCTGTTGGGTTGTGAAAACTTAGTAGTATCGTCATTAAGAATCTTATAACTACAAACAAATTTTGTCTCTTAGTATTCTTATGATATTCTTGTCATTTTAATAATGCTATGTCTACTTCTATATTTTTGCAGGAATCTTTATTGTTTTACATTCCACAACTTGTTCAGGCATTAAGGTTTGATACTGTAAGTATAGCGGATAGAACCTCAATTTGGGAATGAAACAAAAAATACTTCATAAAAAGGCGAAAATTTAAACAATATTTAAAAAAAAAATCATGGTTATGGTATATAAAAATGATGACAGGGATCACCATATATATTAGACAGTACAGCAGAATAAAAGAGTAGAACAAATTACCAAACTCCAAGGTAAATTATAAAAGGGGAAGTCCATAAAAACATACACAAATCAAACAGTGGACTTTATCAACCAATAAAACAAATGAAACAAAACTAACAGCACATGGTCTAGAAAAATGACCTGGTACAGGAACAAAATGTTTTGGGGTTAAACCAGTTCTATGTGCATACAAGTCTCTTGTTTTTATAAGGGATGAGATTTTATTATTTAAAGTTTATTTTAATTCTGTGTCTTTAACAGTTAAATTTTTTCTTTATGATCCTTGAATAATCAAGTTTTGAATTTGTTCTTGTTGAAAGAAAAATTGCCATTGTTGAAACCAGTTGCGATTCCATTACTTAATTAAACCAATAATTCTTTGTTTTCATTGTCTTAAGCATAACTTTTGTTAACAGGAACTTATTATTACAAATGTTGAGAATAATTTAGTTTATATTTGATTACTTTTTTCCAGATGGGTTATGTGACAGATTTTATTTTATGGGTATCTAAGAAGTCTCAGTTACTGGCTCATCAGTTATTATGGAACATGCAAACTAACAAATTTACTGATGAAGAGGCTACAATAAAAGATGGTAAGTCGTTAGTATTGGGTATTAGTCATGGTTATCTGTTTGACTGTATTATCCGCAGATGGTCCTTAGAACTGTTTGTTTAAGACTGATGGTTTTAATATGATTTTAAACATCTTTTAAGCACTATGAAGTAACTATTATTCACTGGATACCAAATTTTTGTGGGATTTTGTAGGTACAAATAAACTGATAATTTAAGAGTTGAAAGAAGTGCACATATTATAAAGGTGTGTACACAGACTTTGCAAATCCACCAAAATCAAATATATAGTAAAAACAAGTTTTCAGTCAATGGACAAAAATTGGTACAGACAAAAACAAATGAATTGACAGTTACTCTTACAGTTTTGTTCTTGTTTGGTGAATTGTTATTATTTTGATTTGCAGTCACTGCTCTATCAAAAACCTTTTTCTGTGTAATAATACTGAATTTCAGAAGTTTAAAGTTTGAATTGCATATGTTGATAAATCATATGTAAATTATACATACATATGTTGAACACATTTGAATTACACCTATGTTAATAATGTGTGACACTGTATTTACAGAGGATATTGGTGATTTGTTGGACACACTGATGGATAATATAAAGAAATCTCTGTCAGGACCAGCATTAGAGTTTTATGAGAGAGAGTTTGAATTCTTTGATGAAATTACCTCAATATCGGGTAGAATCAGGTAAGGATAAATTAAAGAGGGGTGAAAGATACCAGAGGGACAGTCAAACTCATAGATAGAAAATAAACTGACTGTGTCTGACAACGCTATGGCTAAAAAATAAAAAGACACACAGACAACTAATGTGGTTTAACACCATTTTAATTTATGTTATTTTTGAGGATCAATTCTTGTTTTCCTGTATTTGATTAAGGGGCATGTGTTTACCATCTTTTCACAATGACAAGGTCTTAAATTATAAAAAAAATATGGAAATAAATATATTAAGTAGCTTCATCTAGATAACTCTTGAAAAATTTTAATTTACATTTTGATAATACAAAAATAATCATATTAAGCATATCAAAATGATTAAATACAGACATAAAGTATGTAATTTAGTATAGTTTAATTGTCAATTAGAGATGTGCATATATGGAGCATTGTAACTAATAAACATAAACATTGTGTTGTTTATTGCAGACCTTTTCCGAAAGGCCCAGAGAGGAAGAAGGCTTGTTTAGATGAATTAAAGAAAGTCAAACTGAGACCTGGTACACAGCTTACACTTTATTCCTTTACTATAATGTTAACGGGCAACTTCTTTTTGGTGGTCTTGTTGTAGTTTTCTATCCTGAATTAAAATAAAAATCATACTTTATGAATATTCAGGAAGAAAACAAATTGGTTGTTCCTGCAAATGAGCCAAAAAGAAAGAAGATTGAGAAATTGACTGCCACCGGAAAGAGAGTTTTTAATAGTGACATCATTTTGGCCTTTCAATATTACATCTAAAGAACCATTAAAAATTTGTTGCATAGGTATTTCAATATATAGGGAACTTGGTCCTCTTTCTACACAAGGCAATAGATTGGTGTTCTGAAATCTTAACAGATGTGGATGGAGGCATCACCACCTTTAAGCATGGGTTTTACTGCATAATTACACCTTATGTAAGAATCCTGGGTTTTGATTGGTTGATAGCCAGTCTATTTTTCATCAATTTACTATTATCAAATGAATATCGTTCATTTTTGTCGAGCCTGCAACTTTTGTTGCAGAAAGCTCGACATAGGGATAGTGATCCGGCGGCGGCTACGGCGGCGGCGTTAGCTCACTTCTTAAAAGCTTTATATTTTAGAAGGTGGAAGACCTGGATGCTTCATACTTTGTATATAGATGCTTCATGTTACGAAGTTTCCGTCAGTCACATGTCCAATGTCCTAGACCTCATTTTCATGGTTCAGTGACCACTTGAAAAAAAAGTTCAAATTTTTTGTAATGTTGAATTCTCTCTTATTATAAGTAATAGAATAACTATATATGATATGTGCGTACCTTGCAAGGTCCTCGTGTCTGTCAGACAGTTTTCACTTGAACTCTACCTCATTTCATGGATCAGTGAACAAGGTTAAGTTTTGGTGGTCAAGTCCATATCTCAGATACTATAAGCAATAGGGCTAGTATATTCTGTGTATGGAAGGACTGTAAGGTGTACATGTCCAACTGGCAGGTGTCATCTGACCTTGACCTCATTTTCATGGTTCAGTGGTTATAGTTCAATTTTTGTGTTTTGGTCTGTTTTTTTCATACCATATGCAATAGGTCTACTTTATTTATTGTATGGAATGATTGTTAAGTGTACATGTCTAGCGGGCAGATGTCATGTGACCTTGACCTCATTTTCATGGTTCAGTGGTCAAAGTTAAGTTTTTGAGTTTTGGTCTTTTTATCTAATGCTATATGCCATAGGTCAACTATATTTGGTGTATGGAAATATTTTATGATCTTTATGTCAGTCGAGCAGGTTTTATTTAACCGTGACCTCATTTTCACGGTTCATTGCACAGTGTTAAGTTTTTGTGTTTTGGTCTATTTTTCTTAAACTATAAGTAATGTGTCAACTATATATGTTGTATAGAAGCATTGTTAGCTGTACCTGTCTGCCTGGCATGGTTCATCTGACCTGGACCTCTTTTTCAAGGTTCATTGGTCTTTGTTTAGTTATCTTGGTTAATGTTAAGTTTATGTGACAGTTGTAATAAAGCTTAGCTTTATACTTAGGACTATCAACATAATATCAATGATAAGTATAGAAGGCGAGACATTTCAGCGTGTGCACTCTTGTTTAACGCTGCTGGGGTATATGCAAAAAGGATATGCCTTTTTACCCTCTCTGCCGTGGTATTTGCCAAAAAATACTCTATCCGACTGGACGCTTGTAACATCACAATCATCACTGTGTTTTTGAACATTAACATTCGGTGTAATTAAACAGATATAGCATGTTTTTGAGGGGCATTTGCAAAAAATACCAGTCTTGAGAATGAGTTTCCCTCGCTTACGGCTCGTGAAATTTGACATTCTCTAGACTGGTATTTTTCTCAAATACCCCTCCTTAACATGATATATCTGTTCATAACAGGAAAATCCAAGTGACCATATTTTTATATTTCAGTCTCTTTAAATGTATGGTATTTATTTTTAAATGTTAGCAGTTAGACCTTTCTTGTAACCATTACTATACAAACAATTTGAAGTTAAACCAGTAGGTATCATAATATTTGGTTTTATGACCTGATTATGAGTATTTGACTGTTTTATTAATATTTCTATATTATTTGCTATTTTTCTGCCATTTTTTGTTCCATGGTCTATTGCACTGGAAATTATTGTTCTATTGCACCTGTGTGCAGTCTATTGCACCTGTGTGCAGTCTATTGCACTGACCTGTTATGACCTCTTATTTTGAAATCTGATTAGTTGAAAGGTATTCATGTTGTCCAATCAAATTGGGTCTTTTAAACGTTCTTGGGTTTATTGTTTTGATTGTCTGCAAATAACATCTGTGATGGAGCGGTTTGCAAATGTTGATGATGGAGACTTAAATCATTTCTTGTCATTTGAATTACTCTGATTTCATGTCCGTTTTATTGAAATTTTGAAGTATTGGTTGTACATGTATGCTCCTTATTATTACACAATATGATTAATACAGTTGTTACTTTCAGCCATTGGCTTTGGGCAATAGAACAATGAGCTGATCTTCATTCCGAGGGAAATATATTTTGATCTATTACATAGTTACATATTAGATAACTGTATAATATTCAGCTTATACCTAAATTCCAGACATGAGTGGGGAAATTTCATCTGCAATCTATTTTTTTTTAATATTGTATCCATTTTGTTTTATTTCAGGATGTTATTTACCATCTAATCCTGAAGCTATTGTAACAGATATAGACTATAATTCTGGAACTCCCATGCAAAGGTCATTACACTTAACATCACATTATTTGTAAAAAGATAATTTTTTAAATCCAAAATGTTCAGTTAGAAGATAACATGGTGACTTAAGGTCAAATGACAGTCTAAAGAACAATAATCTGATGGTAACACTGCATTTGACCTCCTTTTCTATGTGAAAAAATGACAACACACAATTTTCTACAATCAGAGATTTCAGGTGTACCGAAAGGTGTCCTTAATAGATGTATTTTCAATTTAAGTATGTAAATGGCAGACAAACCAATTGGCAAACAAGTGTAAATACATCCATGTGTTCTGCATGGAGAAAAGAGGAGGAATAGGTCAGAGATATCTACAAAGTCATGGCAAAAAAAAACAAGCTACAAAGGGAAATAATCTTGATTTTTGAAACTTTTGCATATGTTATATGTATTGTCTGCTGTTTTTGTTGTGCTTCAACATACCACATGTCAAAAATACCACCAGTTTTCACTAAATCTTTTAATGGAAAGGTCTAGCTCAATTTTTCAAAAATTTTGGTTGGATTCTCTTGGCCTGTAGATATAATTTTTACAGGCCTGAAATCTATTTTACAAGCCTGCACCTGTTGGCCTGTGGTTAAGCGTGAAGACTGTAACATGCTATTATTTCTAAATATTTTGCATGCAATTATTTTTCAGCGCTGCTAAAGCTCCTTTCCTGGCAAATTTCAAAGTTCAGCGATGTGGTGTAAATAAGTTAGAGGAACTTGGCCTAGGTCACAACATCAATGTTAGCATGGGAAGTGAATATTGGCAGGCTTGTATATTCAAAGTGGGAGATGATATAAGACAGGTCAGTTTGTGTAGTTTTATGTAATTCAGTGCAAGACATCTGCTCTATGGTGGGGTTGTTGTCGCTTTGACACATTCCTCAATTTTATTGTCTTAAAAAAAACATGCCATATGAATAGCAAAAATGTGAAACAATTCAAAAGAGAAAACTATCAGCAAGATTTATGACAAAACAAGAGAAAGAAAAACAAATGTGTCCAACAAACAAATTTTGATAATGCACATATAAGTAAAGTCATAAGAAACCTCAAATTAAAAAAAAAAATGCATATGTTTTTTTATATAACTCAATGGATTGTTTTCATTATAAAACTTATGTACATATACTTTTTTCTGAAGAAAATTCTTTAATTTGTTCATATTTAGAAGAAGTTTTCTTTATTTTAATTGCTTCCTTCCAGGAAGCAATTCCCTGACATATTTTCTGTATGCAAAGTGACCTCAGTGTGACCCATCTCATAAAAATCCAGTGCTCGCAATACGCATGGATGTCCTTAAAATAAACTATTATCTGATTGTACATGTTAAACACGTTCTCAATATCCATGTTTTTTTGTTGATTATTGACAAACAGGTGACAATCGTTAAACTTCAACTTCAAAACACGAACTTTAATTACCTGCCATATTTTCACAACAACACTGACCGATTGAAAAAGAAATTGTCGATTATACGAAATTTATGTAAAAAAAATTATAAAATCGTGCACAAAAGACTTAGTTTATAATGTTTGTATGCATTGGTTCAAGAATTGGAATAACATTATTTTTCACCGGTCACTCGTTTCATATGACTTTAAGTGTCATTTTTGTATTTCAGGATACTCTAGCAATTCAGTTTATAGAGATGTTTAAGAATGTATTTCAACAATCTGGTCTAGAGATATTCCTGAAACCATACAGGGTGGTACCTACAGCTCCTGGGGTAAGGTCATGAGTTATTTAACAGTGTATGCATTACCGTAATTTTGACTATAATGCATATTCTACATATCGGATACTCTTAAAAGGTTTGGCAATATCTATGATTAATGTTATTCTATAATGTTTTAAAAAAAAGATTATTTTAGGAAACTGCATAAATCCCATCTATAACAAAGAGTATGATATAAAGACATGATAAATGTTTCTGAACTCTCTAAAATCAGCATAAGATTTTGTTGGTATACTTGAAAATAGTTTGCAATATTAGGATAAACCTAACTTATACAGCTTTATACAGTGAGTAAAAAAATATAATATTTGGTTCAAAGATTTAAAATTATTATTTGAAAAATATAGAATTGGGAGACTGGGATCATGAATAGCGATATCAACAAATTGCAGTAATGAGTTGCTCAATTTAGGTGGTTGTTTCAACAGATCTGACTGTATGTTGATAATTCTCTATTGCAGTGTGGTGTGATAGAAGTGGTACCAGATAGTAAGTCACGTGATCAGATAGGTAAAGAAACAGATATCACTTTACACCAGTATTTTATACAGACCTATGGTGAAGAATACTCATTAGAGTTCCAAAATGTAAGTTACAGTATACATGCAGGGTTTACAAAAGAAATTAACAATTGTTAAATCTTTAGGGTATTGCAAATATAAAATATTTGAAAGAGGCCCATTTAATGAACAAAGATTTATAAATGAATTTTAAATATGAAATATGAAGATAACACTAAAATGAAGGAATATCTAGGTTTCATTCAAAATCTATCTACTCAAGAACCAAGAATTCTAATGTCCCAAAAATTTTAATTACTTTAAAGGAATTTATGCAGACTTGGACAAAACCATGAAATCAAATATCCACAAAAATTCAATTTTCATTAATCCTCAAAAATTGGTACTCACCAAAAATAAATAAATCAACAGTGTTATGAGAGGAGATAAAGTTTGTATGGCCTTTTTGTGCAACTTCTTGTTAATTTTGTAATTAATTATACATGTCAAAAAATTAATTATTTTAACAGGCAAGGCATAATTTTATTGTAAGTATGGCTGGATACAGTATTGTCTCTTACTTACTACAATTCAAAGATCGACATAATGGGAATCTAATGTTGAACAAGCAAGGTCACATGATACATATAGACTTTGGATTTATGTTTGAGAGCTCTCCAGGAGGAAATCTGGGCTGGGAACCAGATCTAAAGTTAACAGATGAAATGGTTATGATAATGGGAGGTAACATGGAGGCGCCACCGTTCCAGTATTTCTTGGAATTATGTGTTCAAGGATATTTAGCTGTTAGGTATGTATTTTGTTTTTTTACTAATGTTAACTTTAAAATTAATTTTCAATTAGGTTTTAGTATTTAATGGGTTTTTGGAAAATGTTTCTTTCTTTTATAAATTATTCATGCAATTATTGAGAATCACATATTTTATTTATGTTCTTGATAATGCAGAATTTATTTATCTTTGTAACAAGTCTGAATAGTACACAGTATAAAGTAAAAATCAAACAAATGGTTTTTTTTACCATTGTTCAGCAGTGTTTGATATTGTTCATTTTGTTATAATTTGAAGGTAGTCATAATTTCCTAAACAAAATATATTCCTTATTGATATGATTAGACTTCTTTAGGTTTCAGCCCAGAGGTTAATGCCCCACCCCTCCATATCATCAATTGTTAAATATCCTGAAAACTGTTTCAGATCAGTAATCCTGTAACATATATTTACTTAGTTATGACCAGAAATTTCTCTAGAGACTAACACATTCAACAGTTACCAGGCAGCATTGTATATTTTCCAACAATGTACCATACTTGTCTAAATCAGGTTGAAAATTTTGTTCAGATGTGACTTTTCTTAATTCAGACTATAAATGCAAGATAAAAATTCTCAATAAACATATGTTATTTAATTATTTTATTGTAGGCCCTACCATGAAGAAATTGTCTCCCTTGTGTCACTGATGTTAGATACAGGATTACCATGTTTCAGAGGACAGACAATCAAACAACTCAAATATAGACTACAAATAGACAAAAGTGATCGAGAAGCAGCCGCTTTTCTGACGGGGATTATAAAGAAATGTTATTTAAGTTTTAGATCAAAGTCTTACGACATGATTCAGTGGGTACAGAATCAAATCCCTTATTAAAGTACTGTGATAATTGTAGAATTATAGAGTTTACATAGAATATGTAGAATATTGTCAGAAATTTTAAATAAAGCAAGAAATTAAACTCTGTTTGGTGAAACCAAGGCCTGTGTAAATCCTTTCGGTAAAATAGGAAATTTATTATTAATTTTGACAGAAATTTTAAATAACATTAGAAATATTGTTTTCTCTGACAGAAATTTTAAATAACATTAGAAATATTGTTATTTTTTACAGAAATTTTAAGTTATGTTAGAAATGACAGAAATTTTAAATAAGGATAGAAATATTGTTTACTTTGACTGAAATTTTAAATGTTGTTAGAAATATTATTTACTTTGACAGAAATTTTAATTATTGATGTTAGATATACTGTTTACTTTGACAGTAATCTTAAATAAAGTAAGAAATACTGTTAATACATTGTTAATACCTATAATGATGACAGAACAATTAACTTATGTTATGAATATATTTTTACTGTGACAGAAATTTTAGCTAAATTTAGAATATTGTTTACTTTGACAGAAAATTTCAAAAACAGTAAAAACGTATAATATTGTTTACCTAGAATATTGACTGAAATTTTAACAAATGTTAAAAGTATTGTTGACCTAGAATACTGATTAATTTAAGCCAATGTTTGAAACATTATTAACCTTGAATTTTCACAGATTTTGGCATGGTGTCAGAGATAATTTCCTTCTTCAATTGAATTTTCAAGATAAAGTTATGTTAATTTTGTAACATCCCAATAAATGTATTGCTTATACATTTTCCTCTAAATCTATTGAAAAAACTCAATTATAAATGTTGATTTACTTACTAAAAGTTTTACATTATGTTGCCACATGTGTAGGAAAATTGTTATTTCATGTGATAAATCTTTGTATTTTATTTTTGTTTTTAATTCATATAGTATTTTATGTTGATTCTTTTGTTGTTATGCTCAATGTAAGTGTTTCATGTAATTTGTAATGTATTAACTTATTTATTAAAATTATCAGAAATCCATTTATAATCTGTTTTCTAGCCAAATCTTATTTATACAAGTATAGGCATGCAAACAATTAGGGATATTCATAAAGGGTCATCATAACATTAAGGGATCATAGTTCATTACAGCAATTACTAGTCTGTCAACTCTGACCTTGTGAGTTTGAACCAGGCTCAATGCTAGGTCGTCCATTCTATTCTTGATTGGCATGAGTTACCAGTTTTTACCTGTCAAAAACTGCTGGATCACTAGTAAAACAGTTACTATGATCAAGCTAAATGTAAAAACATGCCTAACACCAACAAACAAATAATCAATCATAAACTTTTATCAAAACCCTTGTGATGCTGATGTTTATATAACCACTGCTCATTTTAGATAACTTATCAGATATTTACATGAATCACATGGCAGGTAAAAAAGGAATAACTAGCCTTCCAAAATAATTGTTTTTACCCAAGAATTAGTTCTGGATTTTTTTTTATAGTTAGGGGGGCCTAGGTGGCCAAGTGATCAAAGTAGTAATCGCTAGTTGGATGCACTCAACTCCATTGTCAGTTGCCCTATTGCAGGTTGGTGGTTTTCTTCAGGCACTTGGGCTTCCACCACCGCCATGAAATAGCCAAAAAGTGTCACTTAAAGTCAGGTTAAGAACACCAGCAAACAATCAATCAATTTAATAGTTAAATTGAAGATTGAATGTGTGTGTGTGTGTTCTTTATTTTGTTCTGTTTTTATACGCCTGTCAAACAGGGCATTTAATGTTATACAAATGTTCAACATCCGTCCTTCTGTCCGTCTGTCTGTCTGGCGTCCACATGTCACCCCGTAACTTGAGAACCACTGATACAAATTCCATGAAACTTAATGAATCTTAAAAATTTTCATAATTATTGCTGAAAACTTTACACACTTTTTACTTTTTATAAAAAAAATGAGTCTCTTATCCTTTGGGATGTATGTACGCTATTCAAATTCAGTATCAAAATAATTTTCATTGTTTTAAAACAAATGTTCTTCTTTCGTATGGATCTCCCTTTATACATCACCATCAAAGACAGGGAATGACACATGGTCAAGATATATTTTTGTTTTACAAGCACAATTTTTAGTTGAGTTAAACCAGTTTGATGTAATAATCCTGGTATCTTTGATAACAATTTTGCAACTGTTCATGAGTACATCAAACTGGTTTAACTCAACTAAAAAGTGTCATAAGCGACAAGCTCAGTACAAGAATCTATGAGAAACGAGACGTTTTTAATTTTGAAATTATCGATTATTCCAGCTGAGTAACAATATACCACATACCTGTAGCCAAGGGGGGTCGGTGGGATCGTGTTCGGGGGGGGTTCGTACGAACCTCCCCTTGAAAAAAAATTAAGCACTGTTAAAGTAAATGTTCTGTTTGAATTGTGACTGTTTAAGTTGAGTTCTCGAGTCCAAATTGGAAATTTATGGCTACTTGCCTGTGCCAACTTCAACTACATGTGTCATATATATTTCCTAACTACTTCGGTGTGCAAGAGCTTGAAACTGCTATTCAGATTTTTTAACACGTCATCAGTGTCTGAGCAGAAGCTTGACGAATCAGGGTTAGGTCAAAGAATGTCCTCTTTCTAAATATTTATCAGAAGATACCAAGACCTTGTTGATAATTATACCGTATTGTATCAACTTCACGAATAATACACGATGGTCTTCAAGTTTTGATTCTAGGTGCTGACGTTGTTCATCATCTAAAAATGTGTTAAAGCGTTCTTTTATTTGTCTGTGTGACTGATTACTTTTATTATTTTGTCTATTTTTGGTTATATCCATTTGTCGTGGCTGGGTAATTATACATCCCGTCATTGTGGTATTGATGCTCTTCTATATGCTTTTTGGGTTTTTCTATGTTGACATATTTCCTAGTTTTATATTGATTAGATCATAACACAACGTTGACTGCTGTACCCTTATTTTTGACGTTTTTACCTACTAATGTCTATGTCTTTTTGTTTTGTTCACACATCGTTAACAATATAACGCAGTTTTATGCGGCTGTCATACAAGATTTAGTCTATCTTTGATTGTTTATCTGACCAATATGAGTTATAAACATGGGCAACCAAAAATCATGAATATCTGACAGCTACCATTATTCGAATTTGTACAAATTTTAAAACATATAAAGATATTCTCACGACAGTTGGTTTTTATTATCAAACAAAATCTCATTATAATATTACAGCTCACTGTAGCATAATATCTTCCTTAACCGTACTTTTAAAATAGTTCATTTAATTCCTTTTATGGTATTTAATGTAAAGAGTATTTGTATTGTTTAACTTCCTTAATAATTCTGTTAATCAAATTTAAAATATAAATTTGACAATTAACTTTAAAATTATTTTTTTTAGTTATTTATGTTTGTCGATAAGAAAATGTCTGTACCGAGTCAGGAATATGACAGTTGTTATCCATTCGTTTGATGTGTTTGAGGTTTCCCTTTTTGACTTTTCCTTGGAAGTAGGTCTTTTTGTTATTTTAATTTTACCAAATTTCCAATTTCATGGTAAAAAATCATTTATTATGATTTCTTCCGTATTGTACGGAACCTCGGAGTCAGATGGCCTGACGATACATACGACCTTGTACCTAATGTCCTTCAATGACTTTGGAAGTTTATCTTTTTTAATGTCATCCATTAGTATAACTATAACCATGGATTCACGACCCTCTGAAAGCGTGCATTCTTGTCATTTCTATTTCATACGATCCCCAGCTACTCTCAAGGAAGTCCTTTGAAATGATGGATACAAAATTTCTGCTCGAGTTGATTGTTTTAACTATGCACTCAGCAATAGGTACTCCGGCCAAAAAATCCTTATGATGTAAACAGAGCTCGAAACCTTTCGGCTTCAACTTGTCATAAAGATTCGTAAACCATGTGACGTCTTTATGACTGTACGAGTTAAATGCATCATACTCGAACTCATCCGAAAGAGGTTGGTAATGTCGAAGTTTCATTTAAAGTCCCAGGAAGAAATACTCAAATGCAAATCGATATCGATAGTATACTATTCCTAAGATAATAGCAAGAATGAACACAGAAATAACACTACTTGCCAGTGCTACCCAGAATTTCGTTTGACAACCGACTTCGTATGCTTTAAGATTTTTTAAGAAGTGAAACATATTTGCAAGAGTTCCATTTTGGAGGACACATTCAGTTTCTCTAAGATCACTTACAATTCCCGAATGATGAACCCATTTCATAAAATGTAATGTTTTACAAGAACATTCTATCGGATTTCCACGAAGAGATATACTTGACGGTCGGATTATATTGAGTTTATCGATATCGTCATTGCTTAGGTATGAACATCTATTTTGCGTCAGGCTGATATGTTTGAATATATATGGTTTGGTCGGAAAGCTTAAAAGCGATTGTAAACTGTTTTTGTCAAACTTGATAGAGATCGGATGTCTAAAATTGTGATTAAATAAGCCAAACGGAAGTAAACTTATATTATTTCGAATCAGGTCAATTTGTTGCAGATTTAGGTTCATCTCAAAGAAGTTTGAAGCATTTTGTAAAACCGATCCCTAGATTAGCATCCTGTGAACCGAGAGTTATTAGATTCGGAAAATGTGTCAGAAGATTTCCCCCAAACATTGTGCAGTTGAATCCTGATATATATAAAAGCTGCAAGTTTCCAATGATTTATTGCTAGTGCCTGATGAGAAATCAAACCTTTAAAAATGTCCACTGGAAGAGAATCTGTTGTGAGCCTTTTTGCACTAAGGTCAAGATGGTTGAGCTCGACCAGTCCACCAAATGCATCCCGTGCTATCATTGTCAGATAATTATGAGACAGATCAATGCGTTTTATTTTTCTGCATTTCTTGAAAGACCAAACTGGAACAACTTGTATGAAATTTCCCTGAAGATTTAAATCCGTTGTTGAATTGTGGAAGAAAACAGACAGTTACGCCCTCCCAAACTATATCATTATTTACCGACAAGAGCACAATGTTTAGTTCGGAGGTGTAAAACATGGTTGCGTCTAGTACTTTTGTAGTTCATACGGTTTTTACTGTTTAGTCTATTTTTGATATGGCTCTGTACTTATACATCCCGTCATTGTATTATTGTACTATTGCAAATTTTTGTATTCTAAGACTTGTCTTTCATTTTCGCTAATGTGCTTCTTCTATATGCCTTTAGTGCTTTTGTCAAACATAAACACCGGACGTTTTCTGGCTTCTGTGCCGCTTCAAAATGTAATAAAATTTGATAAAAAGAAGATTTTTAGGCGCAAAAAGTGAGTTTTTTGTTTATTATTGTAGAAATTACATGTCAATACATTCCGAAATTCAAAATGTCGGCTTCCTTAGTTACAGACAAGGAGATAGAGAATTTTACGCTTGCTGTCATCCAATCAGAACAATTGTTACAAAATAATAGACCACTTTCGAGTTCATCCGTCACCGGAAAAAAACTCGTCAATTATACGCCCTTTTATCACCGTCATTTGTGCGTTTTGGGGCGTCGTCACTTCCCTTCCAATGTTGAGCGAGTGGTTGGAAAACTATAATTCTATATTATACGAATTATTCGGCAAATTGAATTCTCAAAATTGACAATCAACACTGCTGTCATTAGGGAATTGTCAGTAAGTACCTACAGAGCAACCATTATTTCTAGTTTATCCTGCACAAAGACGATCACTAAGACGCTTGATGAACGTAAATAGTGCAGGGATACAGGCGACCCCCTCTATCTGGTAAATGACGTCATAAAGGCGTGCATAATTGACGAGTTTTTGCCGTTGACGGATGAACTCGAAAGTGGTCTATTGCATTAGAATTGTTGTTATTCTGAAGTTAACATGTCGAAATTTACTATATTATTTATTTATGTAGTTGTCTGTCCTGAGTGTTCTTGCATCTATTTACTGTATTCCTGTCATGTTATGTTGACATTTTAGTGGTATATTTAAAATTGCCTAAAAGTGCGAGGTTTGAATAGCAAACATAACTAGGATCATCCCACTATTTTTCGTAAAAGTCAGGAATATGGCAGTTGTTATCTAATAGTTCGTTTCTATGTTTGTTGTATTGTCGTTTGATTTTTGTTGAGATTCAGTGTTTTGTTGTTTCGTTGCTTTCCTCTTTTAGTGTATGTATTTCCCTCGTTTTAAGTCTGTAACCCGGATTTGTTTCCTCTCAATCAATTTTGAACAGCGGTATACTACTGTTGCCTTTGTTTATCTATTCTTCATCAGCATTAAATGTTATTGTTCAATTTGGAAAAAAACGGTAGTAGATTTGTGAGCTTTGTGGATACATTAAACAAAATGTCATGACGACTGTTGTTAAATTTAGCACATATCTGGTCATGTATGTGCGTGTCTGTATCTGAACAAAAATAAATTGTATACTGCTTTACATTCTGAGTTTTGCTAATTTTCCGAATGTTTGTAGAAATATGGCTAATGCAATAGGAAACTGATATAAATTGACACAACTTGAATAAAATTACTTTTATGGTTAAATATGTCAAAACTATTTACATGTATTACACAAAAAAGTCATGCAAAGTGTTAATGAATGAAAATATTACTTTTTTTCTTGATTTATCGAGAACAATAACGCTTATCATACCCCCTTAAAGCCAATAGTGTACACATGCTGGAATAATTGAGGAGCTGTACGTCCATAGAGAATTAAAAAGAATAACAAAAAGTGAAATCACAAAAATACTGAACGCCGAGAAAAATTCAAAACGGAAAGTCCCTAATCAAATGGACAACAACTGTCATATTCCTGACTTGGTACAGGTATTTTCTAGTGTAGAAAATGGTGGATTGAACCTGGTTTTATAGCGCTAAACCTCTCACTTTGAAGTTTCATTATATTGATCACGATGCGTAGACAACATGTCACAAATGCGGTACAACAACAACATGTACCCCACTAAAAACTTGGGGTGATTTCAGGCGCTCCGGAAGGGTAAGCAGATCTTGCTCCACATGTAGCACCCGTCGTGTTGCTTATGTTATAACAAACCCGTTAAATAGTATAATTCGGTAGGTCACTTTCGTGAAAAGGGAACGTTCTTGTAGTTACGACATAAGAAACATATCTGATATCATCTGTATAACGGATATTCCATGACGGTCAACCAACTCGAGAAGGCGTCCGTAAAATTTACGAAGTGATGATTTCAACATCACTATTTGAAACTCTTGGTTTAAAAATGAAAAGGTCATAATAGGGAAGCTTAAATCATCTCTTTTGTCGAAAAGTTATGTTTTCAACCGAACCTCGTAGTCAATATCTAGATACTATACTGTAGGTAAGTACTAATCAAATGGCAAAATCAAAAGCTCAAACACACCAAAAACGAATGGATAACAACTGTATTATTCCTGACGTGGTACAGGCATTTTGTTGTGTAGAAAATGGTGGATTGAATCTGGTTTTATGGCGCCAAACCTCTCACTTGTATGACAGTCAAATCAAATTCCATTATATTGACAATGATGTGTGAATAAAACAAGCAGACATAATAAAAATCTAAATTTGGCTGGCTGAAGTTTTATATTATGTATTTAATGTAACGATATACTTTATATTCAGGTTGCACTATAATAAACAATTCTTCTTCTTCTTCTTCTTCTTCTTCTTCTTCTTCATAATAGGTAAAAATGTAAAAATAGGGGTACAGCATCCAACACCGTGTCACACTCTTCATCACAACAAAAACAAACAAATATTTAACAAAGAAGCACAAATTCACATAGCTCATGTTTATTGTTTTCTAAATTTACAAACGGAGAACTTTAAAATAGTGTTTTAGAAATCAGGTCATCATTTCGTTGAGCGTAGGAATAAAATGTGTGATTAACCGATAACCAGACAAATGCAAACAAGTTTAATAGTGTGAATAATCAATGTCCTATACACGCAATACACATTTAGTTTATTTTCGATCTATGAGTTTGACTGCACCTCTGGTATCTTTCGTCCCTCTTTTACATTAAAAAGATATTTAGAAGTAAAATAATAAAGTTTGGTACTTCATGAGAGTTTCCAAAGGAAAACCTAAATAAATCCAGGGTAAATTCAACTTACTATTGTTATGTCGAATGTATTGTTAACAGGCGTTCTGGACGTTGTTAAAGGATATGTTAGATTATGAACAAATTATTAACAAAAAAAAGGAAGATATCTTTTGCATAAGTTTTAAACGTGTTATTTTTAAAGTGCGTGTTGCTCCCTGAAAGTTTACATTTAAATTATACTAAAGAAACTAATAGTAATGTTTTTTTAAACAGGAAAGCTTTTCTTTCTTTGTTTTATTTATCATTTACAATTACTTTTAATTTTAAATTGTTTTTTTTTAGATACTATTGCAATTCCCAATGAAATATGTGTAACGACAGTTTAAATGAGGTAAACACAAAAATCACAAAGTTATGTAGTCGAGCATTTGGTTTTGTCATATTATATTGACTTACCCTTTTTCTAATTTCATTGGAATTCTGTAAGTATTTTGTATTTTGTGAAGTTGTTTTCTTCTCCAAAATAGTTTAAGTACACAAAAAAAAATCGAATAATCTGTAGGAAGTTATATTACCTGTAACCAAACACTTATTTATTACAAACTTTTCTCAGTTGATAAATCAAGAACTCATTGAAAAACCCAGGTTACTAGGACCTGAGGAAAATTTGACCTAAGATAAATCATATAGATTTGCATGTGTTTTATGTATCATAGAACCTGATCAGTTCTCATGGCGACGACCTGTTCTCGTCAAAACTATGCTCAAACCATTTTTCAAAACATTTATACATTGTGAATAAAAAAAACCACACCAAGTCTTTAAAAATCAAACATTTAAAAACACTGAGATGTCCTAAAGACGTATATGGATATTTCAAAAAACAAAAAAATGCACACTAACAATTGAAAATTACATACTGAGAATTAAAAAAACGGCAGGCACTGAGATTTCAATAGGACACACTGAAATGAAATAAACTGAAAAACACACACTGTGAAATTTGAAATAATCCAATGAGATTTGTGCGCACTTAATTCGCACAGGTCTAATTTATTCTGAATCTATAACAAGCTAAAAACAACTGAGGGACAGACCCTTTAGTCGTTGAAATTGGCACCAAATCTTTTATAAAATCATTTGAAAAAAATAACATTACATGAATGTTTCAGGAGAATCTTTATTTTGATTGGATAACAACACTTGCGCGTCATACTAAAACCAACCTTCATATTCCAACATTCAAAATGACACGTGCTATCACAATAATGTGTACAGGTTGAATAAAGAAATAAATGATAGAAATCGATTTTTTATGACCATAGCCTAAACATGTAATTATAAGAATTGGATGCTTCTTTCTTGTAATATTATAGGGTTGTAAAAGTGTTGATCGTGCTGACATTTATAGAATGAAGCGCTGCTATCAACACTTTTACACCCTATTGAAATTAAACAAAAAAGTTGGAAGTATTCAATTCTTAGTACAACTTATTAAAGACCATAAATATTGGAACAGTCTGCAAAAAGAGGAACAATACAGTCAATTGTTTACCCATTGTATTTATTGTTAACTTGTTCTCGTCCTGAACATGCATGACATATTTTACAGTTTTAAGCAACAATAATAGTAATAATCTGAGTTATAGGCACAAAACACGATGTTAAGTCTTGAAAATTATATCGAAAGTTGGTTAAAGGAACTACGTTTCATTATGTCAAGAGTTCGTGAAACCAAAATATTAATCTGTTGAATTAGTCATCTCATGAATATTTATTAGTGATGTGCATAATAATTTCAGTGTGTCTTTTTAAAATCTCAGTGTGTAATTCAAATTCTCAGAGTGAGTTTTTTTCCCATATTTTTAATCCTCCGTAAGTATTTTCAAAAACTCAGTGTGCAATTTTTATTTCTCTATTTTTTTCTCTATTTTCACGTTTCTTGATCGGTGTGAGAAAAATATTTCTCCTCACTAGTGAAAAATCTGTTCTCGGCAAATGATTGGTGGAAAGTTAATTGTGACGTTAAATGTTTCTAAAAAGTAAAATCACAAAAATACTGAACTTAGAGGAAGATCAATTGGGAAAGTCCATAACCACATGGCAAAATCAAATAACAAAACGCATCAAAAACGAATGGACAAAAACTATCATATTCTAAGGTTCTTCTGAATTTTCCTATTGTGACGTCATGAAAAAGGCGACCATGCCTGATGACGTCACATAAAAAGTACACAACTTTCTTCAAATCTTTGAAAACGAAGGGTAAAAATCATTAGAGAAACAGATTCCATCACTTTAACTCGTGTATTACGATATTTCTCCACTCTCGACAGATCAATTTTAATTATCTAAAAAGCTCGGCAAGACTTGCGCTTTAAATATTAAAATTTAACTGCCTCGAGAGAAGAAATATAGTAACATACCTGTGGCTGTTGTCGAATCTTTATTTCTCCGTCCTTTTTTCTTTTTTAGTTTTTATTTGTACGAAAAATTGTATAAACATAGTTTTGACGAGAAACGCTTGCCATAAGTTCTGTAAACGTTATTACATAGGAGTATTGTCATCACTAATCCTCATACGACCGTCTGATAATGTAATGCATAGTTTATCGTAGAATATTTCTGCAGTATTATACGGAGCCTCGGTGTCAGATGGCCAGACTATACATACGACCTTATACCAAATTTCCTTCAATGACTTTGGCAGTTTGTCTTTTCTAATGTCATCCATTAGTATTACTTTAACCATGGATTCACGACCCTCTCTGAAAGCGTGCATTCTTGTCATTTCTATTTCATACGATCCCCAGCTACTCTCAAGAAAATCCTTCGTAATGATGAATACAACTTTTCTACTCGAGTTAATTGCTTTAACTATGCACTCAGCAATAGGTACTCCGGCCAAGAAATCCTTATGATGTAAGCAAAGCTCGAAACCTTTCGGCTTCAACTTGTCATAAAGGTCTGTAACCCACGTGACGTCTTTATGACTGTAAGATATAAATGCATCATACTCGATGTAAATCGTTTATTTCTCCGTTTTCCTATAATCATATGCGGAATCCTGATGATTTTCAAATGCTTAAATGCACAAAATACAAATACATAATCAATTCTTCTAAACAGTTCTCCTTTAAAGCATATCTTTCAAAAGGTCTTAACCTTATCCCAAGTATAATGTCGCCTACAAAAACTAACCTTTTAAGACAAATATTTTGAAGAACAGCAAAATGAGGATGATCCATTAGAAACCCATTTCTCATAGGGTTGCCTGTGATGGTTAATTCCGTCATATTTCTTCTTTGAAAACCTTCAAAATTTAAATATTTTGCTTATAACGTCATCTGCAGCATTTAGTATCTTTATATTTATCCTTAAAGTCTTTAACTTCGGAAAGGAAATGAAAGTATCCGGTGTTAGCGAAGACACACAGAGTCAAGATATAAGACTTCTATTACTTGACATCTCAAGTTATGAAATGAATGCTCCGAGTATATTTGTCCAGTATGTGACGAAATTTGAATCTCCCGTAAGTTTGACAATGTACAAAGACATTTGTCTATTTGTTTTCCTGTACTCAGATCAGTTCTTAACCTGACCAATGATTTTATTAAAGATATTTCGGACTGAAAATAAGAATTGTCATTGTAGTCATAATTATAGTTGATTGCTAGTTCTTCAAGAGAAGTCAAACCCTTGAAAATGTCTACTGGAAGAGAATTTGTTGTAAGCCGATTTGTGTTTAGGTCAAGATGAGTCAGCTCGACCAGTCCAGCAAATGCATCCCGTTCTATCATACTCAGAGAATTATAAGACAAATCAATGCGTTTTAATTTTCTGGATTTTCTGAAATACCACACTGGAACTGATTGTATGAAATTTTCCTGAAGGTTTAAATCTGTTGTCGAATTAGGCAGAAAAACCGGCATAGTCTTTAAATTTCTTCCAGAAAAATCTATCAAATTAACAATCTTTTCAGTTTTTATAATATTAATCGCCGCCATTGATTCTGTAAGATAAAACACAAGTATTTACATCTAACACATTTACTGTCTTTTGTAGACCAGCATTTAGGACCCAAAATTCCAAAGAGTTATGCCAAAGTGACTTTATAATAATAAATGAAAGAAATAATCAAAAAATGTCGTATTTACGTAGGTATGAATATAATGCGTGCTAAACTGGACGCAATTATATAAAGAATCTAAACTCTTTTTGGGCCTTAATTATATGCTATTTCTTCAATTTTACTGCCTATAACTAGAATGGTATGGACTTATCTCAATATTATGAACTTTGCGATAAAAAAAAGGGGAAGGAAATATCGAAAGTAGATCAAAAGTCACAAAGTCCATACCCGACAATTCAATTTAAAGAAGAACAACACCAACAAAAAAAAAAACGAAAAACGAAAAATAAATCAATAGCTTACAAAACAGTACAAAGAAATATCGACTGAGCAGAACGAATCCCACAAATAAATGGGCTGTTCTAAGATTATCGGGTAGTGTCAGCAAATCTATAAAACACAAATATATCAGAGCTCAAACTAATATAAAATGAAGTCCGGAGAAAATATATAGGATGGAGTGGACGTGGGTAACTTATATATTTTAGACATGTAAGTATATCATTGTTAAAAAGCTTCGCTCAAAACAAAAACGAATCGTAACCCTTCAATTTTCTATAATACTAGAACACACCCGTGATATCGCGGGTCCGTGACTTAATTAAAGTATAGAACTATGCGTATTATCTGATAAAGTCATGCCGATTATAAGATGCACAGTTTTCTCTGCTTTAAAAAAGCTTTCTGTTTGAACCCGTCGACCTTGTATTTATCAATTATTGGTAATATTAATTATTTGGAAAATAAAAGTGCCTGGAATGAAGTATTTTTTAATCAACAGCATTGTCCTATATTAGTTATTTGATCTTTGATTCGCTGTTTTGCGTCATACCGGCTAACAAATTGAAAACTGTACCTATACGCCTTAATTTAAGTCCAAATTTTTAGTATTCGTATTGTCATCTTAGAAAGTCATACTGATTAAAATACTACAATAGGGAACAATGTGACAATGGTTGAATTTAGTAGTGTCAACCCTGTGGTTATGACCCGTGTATATAGCAAAATCCTAAACACACCGTATGGTGGTGCGCCTGTTAGATGCGGAACGTACAGTTAAGGTAATAGGTAACAGGTGAATATACTATTGGTATCGGTATCGGATTCGACCCGGAAATATTAATTATGTGGACTGCAAATTAAAAGGGTCTGGAGTGGTGTAATTTTTAATCAACACCAATGTCCTATATTAGCTATATATAAAGTTGAATTCTTTGATTTGCCGTTTTTACCTGATGACTGCTGACAAATTGGACCTCGTCATTTTAGTATTATAGATTGTGTTTTTTTTTACTGTTATCATTATAATTTCACTTCAAACATAATACAAGAAATCCTGGTTAACATTTAATTATATGTGTGTCTATGGCAGCGATGATGAGTTTATTACACTCCATTATTAGCTTAATACTTTCAGAGATAATTTAATGTACTCTTAGCTTGCCTTATTTTCGATCATTCGATCATTGTATAATGTTTTACTTCATGTCTTAACATCGGATATTTTTCACAAAAATTGGATTCAGAATCAAACCTTTGTGTTGTCTTATTATTATCATTTGTTGTCGTGGTTGCTTGCGTCCTCGGTTGTTTAATTTCCTAACAACATGCAACATAGCAATACCACAAGTAAGAGAGTATATTTCCTCGTGCTTAACTATCATTCCCTATCAAGGTTTGCATTTAATTTTGTTTATAAGGGGATTTATCATTGTTTTAACGTAATCATTATGTTTTGAAATAAAGAAAACATGGGCCAATACCATCATTGTAGATAATATTTCTCACTCACCTTCAACAATAAAATTGGTGCCGTTTATGTTTGCAGACGCGAGAAAATAATCATTAGAGAAATAAGTATATCAGTCATTTTGTGAATTTAGTCTTATCAAATAAAGATAACATGATTAATTCCTATGGTAAAGATACTTGCCTAGTAGCAGTATAAAATAACAGATTGCTTGAACAACTTTATACTTTGCCATTATCTATTTGAAGGTGTACTGTCTTGAGCAGTTAAATATACATGCTTTTAAACAAAACAAGAGAAAACTAACACAAAGAAAAACATTTTTGAAAGAATGTACCAACTTCCTGAATGATAATGCATAACGTTCTGTCTTTAACTGGCTAAAAAAATTATTTACTAGCGAATATATTTTTGTTCAAATCTTTATAAGCTTAATTACATTGTTTCACACATTCTATATATATATATATGATGTCTGTCATATCTTTTTCGTTTATTGTTTAAGCATGAATCATGCATTTTTGTTTTTCTTATTTGATTTGTTTCATTGTTTTGTAATCCCGGAACCTATAATAGCTTATTACATGGTACGGGTTTTGATTATTGTTGAAAGTGACCAATATCTTTATAGTAACGTTGTTGATGGTCATCGCATAAGCAATCTGACTACATCTCCAAATGTGTTTTATATATATTCAATAAATATATTTATTAATAGTATCGGAAGCCCATGTCTGTGTTTGTTTAAGTTCAACACGTGTTGATGAGCACATGGTTGCATACCTGGTTTGTTATCAGTGGTTATTGTATGATTTGATTGGCTATTGTATGTCGCAATGCAGGTATCTTACCCGTTTGTACGAGGGTAGGATCGTGATTCTCGTACAAAATCTTATTATAAATAATCGATATTTTTATAACCAGTTATTCGACGTTTTGCCTTTTCCGAGTAGCATACCTTCCGTTCGTTATACATATCCCCCACCCCACCCCACCAATTTGATAGATTTGATTTAGACAGTTTAATGATGTGACAAGATAAATTGTAATAATAATGTATTGATGATGTTTTGTAGATTGTTGTTGATTTTGATTTTTAGTTGGATGGAGTCTCGATACGGACTTTGGTGGATTGAGGAAACTTGTGTGATTTTCTTGGATGAGTTATTAGTTGCAGATTAACATTTGAATGAATATTGAAATATGAATATATGAAATGGTTTTTTAATGCTTGGAAAAAAAATAAAAAAAAATAAATGAAGTATTAAAATGTGCTTCTCACAAGGAGAGCTCATTCCTATAGTATACATGTGTTGATTTTTATTGACTAGATAATTTATTTTCGGTTAAGCTTGGCGAATTAGAACATAGATAAATTAAATTCATAAGATTATATAAAGTTAACAGTAGATTATATTACTAGATTATCAAGACAGATATGTAATGGTTAAATGAAATACAAAATCAAAAAAGAAACGCTAGGATAATGCATATCATAAGTCTTATAATTCACCTTTTTTAAATTTTACATCATCAAATTTTCCGAAGAAATATGTGTAATCTTGAGCGCTCAATCCTATGCATTCGAGTGGATAATGTCGGTCATAAATCCATTCAGAACCTAAAAATGAAGAAAAAAAAACAATGTTTGAAACGTATAAACTCCGGCAGTAGCAAAAACGGTGGGGTCGACATGGTTAATTTTTCAGAAAGAATCCAACCGGGTAATGGAGTCTAATAATCATTTCAGTTTTATAAAGGCAACAGCAGTATACCTCTGTTTAAAATGCTAAAAATCGATTGAGAGAAAGCAAATCCGGGTTAGAAAACTAAAACAGAGGAAAACACATTGGTGTGGCCTTTTTCTAAAAGAGATGAAAATCTGCATGTTTTATGCACTTTAATACAACTATGAACGATGAGACAACCGTAGATGATGTATACTAGTATTCAACAAAAGCGAGGGTTCAAATCTCGTTAAGGATAAGACAAAAATCATCTCAGATTTTTCATCTTATGGACTTAATGTGAGACAAAGATATATATAAACCTCCTTTCTCTATATCCTATTAAATAATATGAATGTGATTGAATGGTGAGTATGTTCATTTTCTACTACTTCTACTACACAAAGTCCTGTATAGATCTGGATATAGTTATGAAATGTTTACATTTACATTTGTTACAAAACATCATGTACTGTGTTACATTGCTAAAAAAGGGACGGAAGTTACGAAAGGGACAGTCAAACTCATAAATCGAAAATAAACTGATAACGCCATGATTAAAAAAGAAAAAAGACAAACAGACAAACAATAGTACACATGACACAACATAGAAAACTAAAGAATAAGCAACACGAACCCCACCAAAAACTAGGGGTGATCTCAGGTGCTCCGGAAGGGTAAGAAGATCCTGCTCCACAACTATAGACGATATGTCAAGGTTGTAGATAATCATATCATAGTATACATTACCCTGATATCTTTGATATGTTTTTACATAACCTGAGACGTTTCCACGAGGAAAAGGCATTACATGACTAACACAAACTATAGTTTTGAGGTGTAGAACGCCAGAAACAGTTCTTCCATTCTAATATAATTTGCAGCATACTGTTTTTATAGTCGTTGTTGATGAGTTTTGAAATGAGGAAAAAATTACAGTTGAAATTTATTCAGACAAATTTGATCGGCGGTGTATTTGGCTATACTTTTTTTTATTATGTCAATGTGTGTCAAATGTATACCAGGAATATGGCAGTTGTGATCTAATAGTTCGTTTCTATGTATGTTGTATTGACGTTTGTTTTAGTTGAGCTTCAGTGTTTTTTTTTGTTTCGTTATTTTCCTCTTATAGTTGATGTGTTTACCTCGGTTTTAGTTTGTAACCCGGATTTGTTTCCTCTAAATCGATTTATGACTTTTGAACAGCGGTATGCTACTGTTGCCTCAATTCATCAATTCGTGATCAGCTTTGAATTTTATTGTTCAATTTAGAAAAAAACGGCAGTAGTAGATTTATGAATTTTGAGGAAACACTGAACAAAATATTCTGACGACGATTATTAAATTTAGCATATATAATATATCTGGTAATGTGTGTGCGTGTCTGTACCTGGACAAAAATAAATTGTACACTGCTTTACATTCTGAATTTTGGTAATTTTCCGAATGTTTGTAGAAATATGACTACTGCAATAGGAAACTGATATAAATTGACACAACATAAATAAAATTATTGATATGGTTAAATATGTCAAAACAATTTACATGTATTACACAAAATAGTCATGCAAAATGTTAATGAATGAAAATATTACCTTTTTCTTGATTTATCGAGAAAAGTAACGCTATCCTACCACCTGAAAGCCAATAGTGTACACATGCTTGAATAATTGAGGAGCTGTACGACCATAGAGAATAAAAAAGAATAACAAAAAGTTAAATCACAAAAATTCTGAACGCCGAGAAAAATTCAAAACGAAAAGTCCCTAATCAAATGGAAAAATCAAAATCACAAACACATAAAACAAATGGACAACAACTGTCATATTCCTGAATTGGTACAGGTATTTTCTAATGTAGAAAATGGTGGATTGAACATGGTTTTATAGCGCTAAACCTCTCACTTTGAAGTTTCATTATATTGAAAACTATGCGTAGACAAAATGTCACAAATAAGGTACAACAACAACACGTACCCCACCAAAAACTTGGGGTGATTTCAGGTGCTCCGGAAGGGTAAGCAGATCCTGCTCCACATGTGGCACATGTCGTGTTGCTTATGTTATAACAAAGCAGGTAAATAGTATAATTCGGTAGGTCACTTTCGTGAAAAGGGAACGTGTTTGTAGTTCCGACATAAGAAACATATATGATATGATCTGTATACCGGATATTCCATAACGGTCAACCAACTCGAGAAGGCGTCCGTAAAATTTACGAAGTGATGATTTCAACATCACCGTTTGAAACTCTTGATTTAAAAATGAAAAGGTCATAATAGGGCAGCTTAAAACATCTCTTTTGTCGTAAAGTTACGTTTTCAACCGAACCTCATAGTCAATATCTAGATACTATACTGTAGGTAAGTACTAATCAAATAGCAAAATCAAAAGCTCAAACACACCAAACGAATGGATAACTACTGTATTATTCCTGACTTGGTACAGGCATTTTCTTGTGAAGAAAATGGTGGATCGAATCTGGTTTTACGGCGCCAAACCTCTTACTTGTATGACAGTCAAATTCCATTATATTGACAACGCTGTGTGAATAAAACAAACAGACATAATAAAAAGCCTATTTGGCTGGCTGAAGTTTTATATTATGTATTTAATATACTTTTTATTCAGGTTGTACTATAATAAACAATTCTTCTTCTTCTTCTTCTTCTTCTTCTTCTTCTTCTTCTTCAAAATAGGTAAAAGTTTCAAAAATGGGGTACAGTTTCCAACACCGTGTCACACTCTTCATCACAACAAAAACAAAAAAAAATATTTAACAAAGAAGCACAAATTCACATAGCTCATGTTCAATTATTTCTAAATTTTCAAACAAAGACCTTTAAAATAGTATTTTAGAAATCAGGTCATCATTTCGTTGAGCGCAGGAATAAAATGTGTGATTAACCGATAACCTGACAAATGTAAACAAGTTAAATAGTGTGAATAATGAATGCCCTAAACACGCAATACACATTTAGGTTATTTTCTATCTATGAGTATGACGGTACCTCTGGTATCTTTCGTCCCTCTTTTACATTGAAAAGATATTTAGAAGTAAAATATTAAAGTATGGTACTTCATGAGAACGAAAACTTAAATAAATCCAGGGTTAATTCAACTTACTATTGTTATGTCGAATGTATTGTAAACAGACATTCTGAACGTTGTTAAAGGATATGTTAGATTATGAACAAATTATTAACAAAAAGAAGGAAGATATCTTTTGCACAAGTTTTAAACGTGTTTTAATTAAAGTGCGTGTTGCTCTCTGAAAGTTTACATTTAACATGTTTAAGTTATACTAAAGAAACTAATAGTAATGTTTTTTTTGTAAACAGGGAGTTTGTCTTTTTTTGTTTTATTTATTATTTACAATTACTTTGAACTTTAATTGTGTTTTTTTAGATACGATAGCAATTCCCAATGACATATATGTAAATACAGTTTAAATGAGGTAAACACAAAAATCACAAAGTTATGTAGTCGAGCATATGATTTTTTCATATTATATGGACTTAACCCTTTTTCAATTTTCATTTGAATTCTGTATTTCATTAATTTGTTTTCTTCTCCAAAATAATTTCAGCACACAAAACAATCGAATAAACTGTAGGAAGTTATAATACCTGTAACCGAACACTTTTTATTACAAACTTTTCTCAGTTGATAAATCAAGAACTCATTGAGAAACCCAGGTTACTAGGCCCTGAGGAAAATTTGACCTTAGATAAATCATATAGATTTGCATGTGTTTTATGTATCATAGAACCTGATCAGTTCTCATGGCGACAAGCTGTTCTCGTCAAAACTATGCTCAAACCATTTTTCGAAACATTTATACACTGTGAATAAAAAAAACACACTAAGTCTTTAAAAATCAAACATTTGAAAACACTGAGATGTCCTAAAGACGTATGGGTATTACAAAAAACAAAAAGTGCACACTAAGAATTGAAAATTATAAACTAAGAATTGAAAAGCAGACACTGAGATTTCAAAAGGACTCCCTGAAATGAAATAAACTTAAAAACACACACTGTGAAATTTGAAATAACTCAATGAGATTTGTGCGCACTTAATTCGCACATGTCTAATTTGTTCTGAATTTGTAACAAGCTAAATACAACTGAGGGGTAGACCCTTTAGTCGTTGAAATTGGCACCAAATGTTTTATTAAAACATTTGAAAAATAATTAAATTACATGAATGTTTCAGGATAATCTTTTTTTTGATTGGATAACAACACTTGCGCGTCATACTAAAATCAACTTTCATTTTCCATTATAAATAATGACACGTGCCATCACAATTAAGTGCACAGGTTAAATAAAGAAATTAATGATATAAATCGATTTTTTATGACTATAGCCTAAAATGTAATTATAAGAATTGTATGCTTCGTTTTTGTAATTTATAGGGTTGTATAATCGTTGATCGTTCGCATATTTATAGAATGAAGCGCTAACGTCAACACTGTTCACCCTAATGAAATTAAACACAAAATGGGAAGTATTCAATTCTTAATACAACTTATAGAAAATCTACGTTATTAAAGACCATTAATATTGGAACAGTCTGCAAAAAGAAGAACAATACATTCAATTTTTTACCCATTGTATTTATTGTTAACTTGTTCTCGTCCCACACATGCATGACATATCTTACAGTTTAAAACAACACATTCCGATACACTAATAGTAATAATCTGAGTTATAGGCACAAAACACGATGTTAAGTCTTGAAAATTATTACGAAAGTTGGTTGAAGGAACTGCATTTCATTATGTCAAAAGTTCGTGAAACCAAAATATTAATCTGTTGAATTAGTCAGCTCATGAATATTAATAAGTAATCAGCGTAGTAGTTACAGTGCGTCTTTTTAAATCTCAAAGTGTAAATTTAAATTCTCAGAGTGAGTTTTTTTATGTTTTTTTAAATCTCAGTGAGTAATTTTAAAATCTTAGTGTGTATTTTTGATTTCTCAGTATTGTCTTTTTTTCAATTCTTAGTTTTAATTTTTTTTCGATGAAGTGTTTACACGAGACGAGTACAGCTTGTAATAAGTTCTGTAAACGTTATTACATAGGAGTGTTATCATCACTAATCCTCATGCGGCCGTCTGATAATGTAATACATAGTTTATCGTAGAACATTTCTTCAGTATTATACGGAGCCTCGGTGTCAGATGGCCAGACGATACATACGACCTTGTACCAAATGTCTTTCAATGACTTTGGAAGTTTATCTTTTTTAATGTCATCCATTAGTATTACTATAACCATAGATTCACGACCCTCTCTGAAAGCATGCATTCTTGTCATTTCTATTTCATACGATCCCCAGCTACTCTCAAGAAAGTCCTTTGTAATGATAAATACAACCTTTCTACTCGAATTGATGGCTTTAACTATGCACTCAGCAATAGGTACTCCGGCCAAGAAATCCTTATGATGTAAACAGAGCTCGAAACCTTTCGGCTTCAACTTGTCATAAAGATTGGTAACCCATGTGATGTCTTTATGACTGTACGATATAAACGCATCATACTCGAACTCATCCGAAAGAGGTTGGTAATTTCGAAGTTTCATTTTAATTCTCAGGAAGAAATATTCAAATGCAAATCGATATCGATAGTATACTATTCCTAAGATAATAGCAAGAATGAACACAGAAGTAACACTACTTGCCAGTGCTACCCAGAATTTCGTTTGACAACTGATTTCGTATGTTTTAAGATTGTTTAAGAAATGAGACATGTTTGCAAGAGTTCCATTTTGGAGGACACATTCAGTTTCTCCAAGATCACTTACAATTCCCGAAAGATGAACCCATTTCATAAAATGTAATGTTTTACAAGAACATTCTATCGGATTTCCACGAAGAGATATACTTGACGGTAGGATTATATTGAGTTTATCGATATCGTCATTGCTTAGGCATGAAAATCTATTTTGCGTCAGGCTGATATGTTTGAATATATATGGTTTGGTCGGAAAGCTTGAAAGCGATTGTAAACTGTTTTTGTCAAACCTGATAGAAATCGGATGTCTAAAATTGTGATTAAATAAGCCATCTGGTAGTGAATAAATGTTATTTTGAATCAGGTCAATGAGTTGAAGATCTAAGTTCATCTCAAAGAATTTTGAAGCATTTTTCAAGGAATTCAAACCGATCCCAAGATTAGCATCCTGTGAATTAAAAGTTATCAGTTTCGGTACATGCTTCAGAAGATGTTCACTTAAAATTGTGCAATTAAATCCTGACATATCTAAAAACTCTAAATTTTCAATCCCATGTACTGTACCATTACAGTCATGTATCGTTATGTTAGCCAGATTTAGAATTTTCAAATTAGACCCGTTCACAACAGTAACATTTGTAACTCTTCTCTTATTCCACGACTTGACTGGCGAGTGCAGGTCCAATTCTTCTAACGTTTTTGGAGAGCAAACAGTGTACGATGCATCATTTACGGACGATGTAAATCGTTTATTTCTCCGTTTTCTTATTATCATATGCGGAATTCTGATGATTTTCAAATGCTTAAATGCACAAAATACAAATACATAATCATCTTTTCTGTCAGTCATTACGTTGTCAGACATAATCAATTCTTCTAAACAGTTCTCCTCTAAAGCATATCTTTCAAAAGGTCTAAACCTTATCCCAAGTATACTGTCACCTACCAAAACTAACTTTTTAAGACATATATTTTGAAGTACAGCAAAATGAGGATGATCCATTACAAACCCATTTCTCATCGGATTGCCCGTGATGCTTAATTCCGTTATATTTCTTCCTTTAAAAACCTTCAAAGATTTAAATATTTTGCTTATAACGTCATCTGCAGCATTTAGTATCTTTATATTTATCTTTAAAGTCTTTAACTTCGGAAAGGAAATAAAAGTATCCGGTGTTAGCGAAGACACAGCGTCAAGATATAAGACTTCTATTACTTGACATCTCAAGTTATGAAATGAATGCTCCGAGTATATTTGTCCAGTATGTGACGAAATTTGAATCTCCCGTAAGTTTGGCAATGTACAAAGGCATTTGTCTATTTGTTTTCCTGTACTCAGATCAATTCTTAACCTGACCAATGATTTTATTAAAGATATTTCGGACTGAAAATAAGAATTGTCATTGTAGTCATAATTATAGTTGATTGCTAGTTCTTCAAGAGAAGTCAAACCCTTGAAAATGTCTACTGGAAGAGAATTTGTTGTAAGCCGATTTGTGTTTAGGTCAAGATGAGTCAGCTCGACCAGTCCAGCAAATGCATCCCGTTCTATCATACTCAGAGAATTATAAGACAAATCGATGCGTTTTAATTTTCTGGATTTTCTAAAAGACCAAACTGGAACTGATTGTATGAAATTTTCCTGAAGGTTTAAATCTGTTGTCGAATTAGGCAGAAAAACGGGCATAGTCTTTAAATTTCTTCCAGAAAAATCTATCAAATTAACAATCTTTTCAGTTTTTATAATATAAATCGCCGCCATTGATTCTGTAAGATAAAACAAAAGTATTTACATCTCACACATTTACAATATATTACGAGACATTATTCAATTAAGACCAATATGCGTCATGTTAAAGCAGTTCAATTAAATTTAAAATAATTTACGTAAATAAATATTTTTGCACCTCCGTTTCAAGCTTAAGATAATAAACTATTTAAAAGACTGCAATACTAGTAGTTTATAGGCAAACAAACAAATGAGCACAAAAGCAGAAAATATCATCGTAAGGTTCGTGCCATTTAACAGTGGCACGTTTTTTTCCCCATAGCTATGAAATGATAACTAGTATTTAATAAGAATTTCAAAAATTGTTTTTTTAAACTATATATGCATCTGATTAAACAGTGATTTCCATATTTGATTCGTCGCGGAAATTTATTGGTGTTCCGATAACCTTCAAAACTGAACTTTAAAGTAAATAAAAAGTTATTCAAATTAAATGCGAAAGAAACGGCAGGGAAACTTAAAACTCGAAACAGAACTATAAAGTCACAGCAGATACTGTAAAATAACCAAAGAACTAAGCAGAGGCGGATTTAGGGGGGGGGGGGCAGGGGGCCCGGGCCCCCCTTTTTGGGGAAAAAATTGGTTGCTTATATAGGGAATCACTGAAGCGTGACTGGAACGGGCCCCCTCTTAGGTCAGTCAGTGGGCCCCCACTTATGAAAATTTCTGGATCCGCCACTGCTAAGAAACCCATAGAGAAAAAATGACTGAGTAACACAAAGCCAAACAATATCTGGAACCATCTCAGGTGCTCTGGAAGGACAATAGATACGGCTACACATTATACATCCATCGTGTTTCTCGTGGCAGTACATACCCGTTGATAAGTCTTAGTCGATAAGTCATATTAAAATAAAAACGGGATTGTGGTAACGACAATTGGAACATATCCGTCGTTATCTGAGTCGGACATAAATATCTATAAAGTGTGTATCACCATATCAATGGATACACATAGTGACGTGTGTCGGACATAAGTATCTATCAAGTGTGTATCACCATACCAATGGATACACATCGTGACGTGTGTCGGACATAAATATCTATAAAGTGTATATCACCATACCAATGGATACACAAAGTGACGTGTGTCGGACATAAATATCTATAAAGTGTATACCACCATACCAATGGATACACAAAGTGACGATACATTAGTCAATGAAAGAAATAATCAAACAGTGTCGTGTTTACGTAGGTGTCAATATAATGCGCGCCAATGGAACGCAATTATCTAAAAAAATTCAATCTCTTTATGACCTTTAATTATTTGCTATTTCTTCTTCGTTACTGCATATAACTCGAACGGTATGGACGTATCTTAATTTTATGAACATTGCGTTAAAAAAAAGAGGAAGAAGATATCAAAAGTAGATCAAAAGTCACAAAGTCCATACCCGACAATTCAACGTAAAACAGAACAACACCAACAAACAACGAAAAACGAATAGTTTACAAAACATCACAAAGAAATCTCGACTGAGTAGAACGAATCCCACAAATGAATGGGTTGTTCCAAAAATATTCTTGAAGTGTCAGCAAATCTTTTAAACACAAATATATCAGAGCTAAAACTAATATAAAATGAAGTCTTAGGGTGGGGAAGGGGTATTTAACATCTATTAGACATATATTTATATCATAGTTAAAAATCATCGCTCTAAACCAAAACAAACAGTAACTCTGCCTCCAATTTTCGCTAATATTGTTTTCCTGACTGTTATCTTTAGAATTAAGCTTAACTCTTAGTTCTTGTCAAGGTTTGACTTTAATTTATGAGTGGACTTATCCGGGTTTCAACGTAATCATTATGTTTTGAACTTAAAATAATGGGCCATTAACATCATTGTAGAATTTGTTGCGATATTCTCATTTGGTACATTGAAATTGTGCCCGTTAAGTTAGCAGACGCGAAAGAAAAAATAATCATTAGAGAAATAAGTATATCAGTCATTTTCTGAATTTAGTCTTATCAAATAAAGATAACATGTTTAATTGGTATGGTTAAGATACTTGCCTAGTAGCAGTATAAAATGACAGATGGCCTGAACAATTTTATACTTTGCCATTATCTGTATGAAAGTGTACTGTCTTGAGCAGTTAAATGTACATGCTTTTAAACAAAACAAGAGAAAACTAACACAAAGAAAAACTTTTTTAAAGAATGTACCAACTTCCTGAATGATAATGCATAACGTTATGTCTTTTAACTGGCTAAAACAAATAATAATTAGCGAATACATTTTTGTTTAAATATCTAAAAGCATACTTATATTGTTTCACATATTCAATAAATATGCTGTCTGTCATATGCTTTTCGTTTATTGTTTAAGCACGAATCAGGCCTTTAGTTTTTCTTGTTTGAGTTGTTTCATTATTTAGTCATCCCGGAACCTATAATAGCTTATCATATGGTAAGGGTTTCATTGTGGAAGGTGACCAATAGTTTCTTTATAGTAACGTTGTTGATGGTTATCGCATTAGCATTCGGATCACATCTCCAAATGAGTTTTATATACTCAATAAACAAATATAACTTAGAAGATTATTGTATAAAGTTAAGAGTAGATCTTCAAGACAGAGATGTAATGGTTAAATGAAAAACTAAAAACAAAAAGAAACCCTAGGATAATGCATATCATATAAGTCTCATAATTTACCTTTTTTAATTTAACATCATCAAATTTATAACTAGAGGCTCTAAAGAACCTGTGTCGCTCATCTTGGTCTATGTGCATATCATAAACGAAGGACACAGATGCATTCATGACAATATTGTGTTTTGGTGATGGTGGTGTGTTTGTAGATCTTACTTTACTGAACATTCTTGCTGCTTTCAATTATCTCTATCTATAATGAAATTGGCCCAGTAGTTACAATGGAAAATATTTTGTAAAAATTTACAAACATTTACAAAAATGAAAATTGTTAAAAATTGACCATTTTGATCATGTTGACTTATTTGTAAGGTCTTACTTTGCTGTACATTATTGCTGTAAAGTTTTTCTCTCTATATAATAATATTCAAGATAATAATCAAAAGCTGCAAAATGTTCTTATAAAATTACCAACTCAGGGGCAGCAACCCAACAACAGATCTTCACCTAATGAACATTTTTATCTTCTTCAGATTTGCTCTAAATTCTTTGGTTTCAGAGATATGAGTCAGAAACTGCATTTTACTCTATGTACTATTTTGAGCCATTTCAGCCGTCTTGATTCGTGGCGGGATTATCGTACACATTTTCAAAACTAGATACCATAATGTTGATTGTGGACAAGTTTGGTTAAATTTGTCTTAGTAGTTTCAGAGGAGAAGATTTTTTGTAAAAGATAACAAAAATTTATGAAAAAATGTTATTAAAAATTGACTATAAAGGGCAATAACTTCTTAAGGGGTCAACTGACCATTTAAGTCATCGGACTTATATGTAGATCTTACTTTGCTGAACATTATTGCTGTTTACAGTTTATCTCTATCTATAATAATATTCAAGATAATAACCAAAAACGCCAAAATTTCCTTAAAATTACAAATTCAGGGCAGCAACCCAACAGCAAGTTGTCTGATTCATCTGAAAAATTCAGGGCAGCTAGATCTTGTATTGACAAACAGTTACACCAATTTCAGATTTGCTCTAAATGCTTTGGTTTCCGAGATATACGCCAAAATCTACATTTTACACCCTATGTTCTATTTTGAGCCTTTTTCAGCCATCTTGGTTGGTTGGCCGGGTCACCGGACACATTTTTTAAACTATGATTGTGGCCCAGTTTGGTTAAATTTGGACAAGTAGTTTCAGAGGAGAAGTTTTTTGTAAAAGTTAACGACGACGGACGCCAAGTGATGAGAAAAGTTCACTTGGCCCTTCGGGCCAGCTGAGCTAAAAATGAACTACATACATTTTTACATTCTTATAATTGTTTAATATACTGACGGTTTAAAGGTAAAATAACAAAATACAGAACTCTGAAGAAAATTCTAAACGGAGATACAAACGACAAAAAAATATTATCAAAAATTATATGAATTGACATAAATGAAGGAAATATTGTTTTATCTGCATCATGTGACCCTTATCTCATATACACAGGATGCGTCATAGACATGATTAACTTCTGCCTTCTTTTTGGCTAGTTATTATATGTTTAATTGGTTTAACTTATTGTGTACTACATGTACAGTATACATATATGGATATCTATTTTTCCTTTTTTTCATTTTGGGCTGCTTGTTTGTTATCTATATCAACCTCACTTGCATTAAAATGCATTATATAAAAAAACATACTATAGATTCTTTATCTACATATCCTTTAATAACTTAAATAGTTCTCATTAATCTTTGTTTTTATCTGATTGTTTGTATTGTATTATGAAAATTATGTATGTTGTAATCTTTATGCCCTTTGGGGCCCATAACTGTTCTTCTTATACACGCAATTTACATTATTAAGAATATTTAGAGGTAAAATTCTAAAGTATGGAACTTTTAAAGAGTTTTCGAAAGTTAATAAAGTAAGGAGCTCGTTGTTTAATGAACTCAGGGTAAATCCCAAATTCTATGGTGGTTTAAATTGGTTGTTTCTTTTTTAAAATCATTTGTTTATGTTTATTACGAACAAACAGAATTGAAGGAAGAAGACTTTTTAACAATTGTCTATTGAAGGCAATTTTACGTGTATATTTAAATCATACAATTTATGGTAATCTTTCTAACAGGAAGTTATTCTCTTTTTGTTAGATCTTTCATTAAACATTTACTTTTAAATATACTGTAGATACTGTTATCTATTGGAATAATCAAAGAAATATAGGTAAAGCCATTGTTTTTGTGGTAATTTTGTCAGTTTATGTTTATGCAGACAAATTTTTAAAAAAGTGCCTATCATTGCGTATAAACGCAGCAGAAATCTTAAAGAATATTTTGCCGAAACCCGGCATTAGTTGGGAGACTTTTGAAATGGGACCCAAGGTAGGCCACTTATAGCGTGAGCCAATCTAAAAAATCCCGAAACACCGTTATTTTAAAAGAATTAATACCTTAGGCAATCAGAAATAAAGAAAAACGGTGTAAAGTCTTGAGTTTAGCTATGTATGTTGGTTGAGGGAACTCTTGTTTATAATAATTTATTGTTTCCTTCTCGGCAGTGATTTTCTTTATCAGCATGGGTAGCAGACGCTTTAGAAAATCTTATAGATTAATAAATCGCAAGAGAAGGGTTAATTCAAAAACCCAAAGAAATAAGAGAACTCGAGCTGAGTTCAATAAGAAATTTATTCTTAATTTTACTAGAACAAAATTATCTAATGAAGAGATCCTCCTACTGAGTAAAGGAACTAAATTTGTTCCGAGCCCTAATATATTTCATGTCAGAAATAATATTATGGCAGATTTTATAGAATTAGCCAGGAAAATGAGATGTAGGTTTTGTTATTCTAACACATCAGAAAATACAGAACTCCATCCATTATACTTAAAAACAGGACATGTACCTCCAAGGTGCAACAATGCTCTTGAAAATTATATAACAGACACAATGCTGGCTATATCTAGCTTGGCGGTGAACTCATTTAAAGACAATTTGTCGAGAGTAGAACGTAAATCACTATTTAAAATTTCTAATAATTCTGAGATTTATATTTCTAAAGCAGACAAAAATAATACTACAGTATTAATAGATAAGAATAACTATACGAGAGCAGGAGAAAATCACCTACGTAGCATATACTACGTAGAACTTGAACAACCTAATACTGCATCTATTAGTAAAAAGATAGAAGAGATAATTAGGAAATTGTTTTCTCAAAAAGAAATAGATATGAAAACATATAATTTTCTGACACAGAGTCATAACCCAAAACATTTGCACATGTATTTTCTACCTAAAATCCACAAAATTAAGCCAGAGGTACTAGTAGTTAAAAATATCATTAAACAAGGTTTTAACCATTCAGATATTGAGGTTGCATTTAGACCTATTGTCAACAAAAGCCATTCCCCAACTTGTAGAATTGAAAAATTCTTAGATCTAATTTTTAAACCTTTATTGAGGAAAGATCCATTCTTCATTCAAGACTCTAAAGATTTTATTGTAAAATTAGAGAAAGAAAAGATAGAAAACAAATGTTTTCTGATTGCCTATGATGTTACTTCGATGTATACAAACATGCAAATAAAAGATTTGCAAGAAACTTTAGTCAACAATTTAGAAAAAATTGACAAGCTATCATATAATTTTCAAATCCCCAATTTAGCAGATTTAGCTGAGCTAATTAAAATAGTATTAGAAAACAATGAATTTGAATTTAATGGACACATCTATAAACAGATAATAGGCGCCCCCATGGGAGGGATTTTATCGCCTACGTGCACAGATTTACATCTGGCCTCTATACTAAAGATGATATTAGATAAATTCCAGTACAGAACACACATTAAATTACACTGTCAATATAGGGATGACGGCTTTATGGTCTTCACTGGTAATATGTTACAAATAGAGGAATTTTTTAGCATTGCTAATAAGATCGACAATCTGTTAAAATTTACATATGAAGTATCTGAAGAGTTAATGACCTACCTAGATTTAGAGGTTTATAAAGGTAATAGATTTCATATAAATGGAATCTTGGATGTCAAATCTCACATTAAAAAGACAGAAACTTATCAATATTTGCCACCTAATAGCTCTCATCCACAGAGTACCTTTAAAAGTATCACTGTGGGAGAAACTATACGGCACATTAGATAATGAAATCGATTTGAAGAAGCACCTAATTAACCTTGAACTAAAATTAGCAGCCAGAGGATATAATAAACGAATTACTAGAGATCTGATTTCAGATACTTGCAACAAAGTTAAACGTTGCCATACATTAACTAGAAAGACCATTAAGAATAATATACCTTTGACTCTCATAACTAAATATAACCCAGCAGTTAAAAGGCTGGGTAGAGCATTAAGAAAGTCCTGGAATAATTTACAGTCAGATGATATATGCAGACAAATTTTTAAAAAAGTGCCTATCATTGCGTATAAACGCAGCAGAAATCTTAAAGAATATTTTGCCGAAACCCGGCATTAGTTGGGAGACTTTTGAAAAGGGACCCAAGGTAGGCCACTTATAGAGTGAGCCAATCTAAAAAATCCCGAAACACCGTTATTTTAAAAGAATTAATACCTTAGGCAATCAGAAATAAAGTAAAACGGTGTAAAGTCTTGAGTTTATCTATGTATGTTGGTTGAGGGAACTCTTGTTTATAATTTCAGATTTGCTCTAAATGCTTTGGTTTCCGAGATATACGCCAAAATCTACATTTTACACCCTATGTTCTATTTTGAGCCTTTTTCAGCCATCTTGGTTGGTTGGCCGGGTCACCGGACACATTTTTTAAACTATGATTGTGGCCCAGTTTGGTTAAAGGGAAAACGGTACTATTTATTCTGCCATTGGCGACAATGTTAACATTTTCTAAATTTACCACTTTTTAAGATAAAAACCTGGATAAAACAGTTATATGTTGTGTTAGTACTTTATTACTCTGTTTTAAAAAATAAAGCCAAATAGTATCATGACCAACTTCCAACGGAGCTTGTTTATGTTATCCATGCCCACCGTCATTTTGCACCAAATTTATGAAATTTTGCAAGTCTTTTCGAATAATTCTCTAGAAAATATTTCAATAGGTTTTAAAATTTATATTGTAAATATACACACTGCAGTTATTCATAGATAAATAAAAAAATATATTGTACCCTTACATCCAATCACAGCGCTCCTAATTTGACTTCCTTCACCTGCCTTGGGTACACAAAAGGCCAACCTAATGCTGGGAAAATTAAATACTACCGTTTTCCCTATATTTGGACAAGTAGTTTCAGAGGAGAAGTTTTTTGTAAAAGTTAACGACGACGGACGCCAAGTGATGAGAAAAGTTCACTTGGCCCTTCGGGCCAGCTGAGCTAAAAATGAACTACATACATTTTTACATTCTTATAATTGTTTAATATACTGACGGTTTAAAGGTAAAATAACAAAATACATAACTCTGAAGAAAATTCTAAACGGAGATACAAACGACAAAAAAATATTATCAAAAATTATATGAATTGACATAAATGAAGGAAATATTGTTTTATCTGCATCATGTGACCCTTATCTCATATACACAGGATGCGTCATAGACATGATTAACTTCTGCCTTCTTTTTGGCTAGTTATTATATGTTTAATTGGTTTAACTTATTGTGTACTACATGTACAGTATACATATATGGATATCTATTTTTCCTTTTTTTCATTTTGGGCTGCTTGTTTGTTATTTATATCAACCTCACTTACATTAAAATGCATTATATAAAAAAACATACTATAGATTCTTTATCTACATATCCTTTAATAACTTAAATAGTTCTCATTAATCTTTGTTTTTATCTGATTGTTTGTATTGTATTATGAAAATTATGTATGTTGTAATCTTTATGCCCTTTGGGGCCCATAACTGTTCTTCTTATACACGCAATTTACATTATTAAGAATATTTAGAGGTAAAATTCTAAAGTATGGAACTTTTAAAGAGTTTTCGAAAGTTAATAAAGTAAGGAGCTCGTTGTTTAATGAACTCAGGGTAAATCCCAAATTCTATGGTGGTTTTAATTGGTTGTTTCTTTTTTAAAATCATTTGTTTATGTTTATTACGAACAAACAGAATTGAAGGAAGAAGACTTTTTAACAATTGTCTATTGAAGAGCAATTTTACGTGTATATTTAAATCATACAATTTATGGTAATCTTTCTAACAGGAAGTTATTCTCTTTTTGTTAGATCTTTCATTAAACATTTACTTTTAAATATACTGTAGATACTGTTATCTATTGGAATAATCAAAGAAATATAGGTAAAGCCATTGTATTTGTGGTAATTTTGTCAGTTTATGTTTTGTAATTCAAATCTTCACATTACAGACAATGTTTCTCATACAAAGACTAGTCATCTCAGAGTATTTTAAAATATATGAAGAATGCACATTAATGTGGGGGGCATTATTGTGTATTTGCACTGTTTAATAATTTCAAAGTATTCACTAATTTCTAAGTAATAATTATCTAAAGGATAAATTTTGGCCTCAAGGGATCAACAATTATGTTTACTATTGCTATTTTTTTTTAGATTGTTAGTAAATGGCAGTAACCAAAACAGACAATAGGACATTAGCTAGGAGTGTTAAGAGTAAACTTGTGGAATAACACTAAATTACATATTTTACTGCACCAGATGCGCAATTCAACAATTTATGTATCGTCTTTGATGCTGGAGGCTAAAATATTCGAAAGTCCAAATCCTTCCTACACGTGACTTCCAAGTATTAATTGACATTGCTGCAAATTTCCACAAGCCGGAAGAAGACGAAGCCATAACAATATTTGTGTATTGTTGGTCAATCCTTGTCAAATAGTAACCGAGCACAAAGTTGTTCAACTTCGGTGATATAACAAAAACTTGGGTTTTCGCCATTTTATTCAAGAGAGAAAGTAGTTGTTGATGTGTATGCACTACATATACTCCTTTAACATATGCTTAAATATTTATTTTAGGTTGGTGCACGCAGACGAAAGTTATAAATTTTATTTGTGCTTTTGTGATTCTTATTATAATTTGTTTGTGGTGAGACACCAATAAATCATTGCATATGAATCTACCAAAATTTGGTTCCAAAATTCCCAATTTTTGGTTTTCTATCAATTTCAATATGAATATACATTTAGTATGTTATGTACATTTAAGTAAGGAGCCTGTAATTCAGTGGTTGTCGTTTGTTTATGTGTTACATATGTGTTTTTCGTTCATTTTTTGTATATACATAAATAAGGCCGCTAGTTTTCTGGTTTGAATTGTTATGACGTTACGAGCGATGTTCGTACATGTAAGCGTAACACAACGTCGCGAATATTTCGTAACGTTCAAACCAAAAATTCGACTGAAACGTTTTTTTTTAAGCAAGTGCGACATTATTGTATGATTCCGCAAAATAGACGTTGCTTTTTAACTACTCATTGAAAATTGATGCATTTTAGTTTTTTTAAAAATTAAGAAAAATAACATTTTAAAAAATCATATAATTCTACCATTATAAGAGCACTGATCAGCAAACAATTGACGTACATTTGAGTTGAGTTCGTTTTTACGTCAAAAAATGGCGGTGCGACAACCTTTTAAGCCTTTGAAAAATCGCTCACATATATCATTTTTCAGGATATTTGTCTTAAAACTCATAAAATTAAGCAAATGAACATTGATGTAGTAAATACAAATACTAAACTTTTTCCATTTAGATAAATGTGCTTTGATTCTCAAATCTGGACTCCCAATTTTTTCCCCGTAGGACAGATTTGCCCTTATAGTATGGAACGCTTTTTCTTTCCTATGAGGAACCTTTCTGTTAAATAATGGAAAAAAACGTTTTTCAAAATATTAAATAGTTTAGACGAAAATCATAGTTTAGTGGTTACAAAAAATGAAATATGTTACGCGGGACAACCTAAAAATGAAGCTTGTCGTATGCAGCATAAAACATAGTTTCAACAATTATATTTTTCGTTTTTATTTTAAAAAACATTATTTTTTAAAATACGTACAATAGCAATGAACATGATATCACAAAAAATATATATTTTGGACTTGTATCTTGCCATCTACATCGATTTTCCAATGAGGTATGAACATCGCGCGTAACGTCTTTACATTGTCAGTTCGGGGCCTTTTAAAGCTGAGTATGCGGTATGGGCTTTGCTCGTTGTTGAAGGTCGTACGGTGACCTATAGTTGTTAATTTCTGTGTCATATTGGTCTCTTGTGGAGAGTTATCTCAACATGGCAATCAAAACACATCTTTTTTTTTTTTGTAATCAATGAATTTTGTAAAAGATTTAATGACTGGAGAATTTCAGAAAAGGTATCAAAAGGTCAAATGAATATTTTTAGCGCTTATCTGTATATTATGACCATTCATTACTATACAAATATAGTGTATTTACTTTCTAAGTTTACTAATCGATCCATGGTGGTCATTGATATAGTATACAGACTCTCTCTATTTAATAAACTCTGTGACCGCCGTGGATAGTAAACTTGAAAATGATAGCAGATAGAATTCTGAAAATAGACTTTATTCTTTGTATATATTAGTGTTGTCAAATCGTACGTTTTTGCCTAAGCGGTTACTCGGATAATCGTTCGACCGATTAACCGGTTAACCGGTAGTTTGAGTTGGTGCTTGCAAGCCTTATCAATAGTACCCTACACATAAATATAAGATGTGGTATGAGTGTCAATTTGGCAACCTTTCATCCAAGTCATAAATTTACGCTTTTAGAATTGAAGTTTGTCCTCTGTCATTATCAGGCTTGTCTGTGAGGATTCCTGGCGAAGTTTGACTTTTAATAATCAACTACACCATATCAACTATAGCGTTTGTACAAACTTCAGATTGAAAAATAAATTTAAAAAAACTTCTTGATCTCGTAGAATTGAATATGTCTGAAACTGATTATTCTTTCCTTTTCACTTGTTGTCTCCGAAAATGATGTGGAGTGTTTCATTTTGAGTGATGAATTATAAAAAAGAAGATGTGGTATGATTGCCAATGAGAAAATTCTCCACAAGAGATCAAAATGACACAGAAATTAACAACTATAGGTCACCGTACGGCCTGTTTCTTTACTTTGTTTGAATGTTACTCGTACTATCACGTATACATTGAGTACATTCACATTAGTTTGCATTTCAAAATTTTTGAGTTTGCATTTCGTTTAAAGTAAGACTAAGCCTTGTACGACGGAGGTTGCACATTTAGATGTAGGTTTACACAATATTACATCAGAAACGAAATAATGAAGAAAATCGTAAAATTTAATCGCATCACTGATTTAGAGTTACTGCTAAAAAACATGTATACTAATTATGTTTATTTAAGATTTTGCCCCGAGCTGAGAGACATGTTTAATTTTATTTTTATAGGATTAACAATAGCAATCTATTTACTGGACAACTGATCTGTCAAATTAATTATCACGACGACATTTTTAAAATAAAATAAAACCTAACTTTTTAATGATTTCAATTCAAATTTATATAAAATCTATCAAAATTGAAAAAAAGTCCGGTTTTAAACCGGTTAGCGTTTTTGGTATTCCGTATTCGGTCGTTCGACCGGTTAACCGTTGACAACACTAGTATATATGTATGTTCAAAGTATGCAGAAAAACGCAAACCGGAAGTCTAATCTGACTTAAAATTTCGTCCAATGACGGGACAATATCAGGATGCCTTTTTTCTCGTTTTTCTCCCAAAATAACTCAATCTGAATAATCATATGAATGGATGACAAATGCGACTATGCACTGTACCTATAGGACACAGAGGCGTGTTGATTAATTTGTTGTGGAAAGAAGAGAAGCGACACACAATATGAGGTCTTCTCGTTTAATAGTATAGATAGATTCCTATCAAGCAGTGTTGTCATTTTAAAGGTACTTTGAACATTGTCATATAAGTGGGAGGTTTGGATAGCCATAAAACAAGGTTCAACCTGCCATTTTCTTCTTAAAATGTCCTGCACCAGGTCAGGAACATGGCAGTTGTTATCAATAAGTCCATTTCTATGAATATTAGTTTTTGTTTCAGTTCACTTTTTCTGTTGTTCAGTTGTTTTCCTTTCATAGTTGATGTGTTTCCCTTGGTTTGGTTTTAAACCCCAATTTGTTTTAGCTGAATCGATTTATGATATTGAACAGCGATGTACTACTGTGCCCTTAATAGGCATATACAGACTCGGGAGGAATTTCGGGTTAACCAAAGTTTTGTTTTAATCCCAAGAACCCGAAGCCTTAAACTAACAGACGTTTTGACAAAACAAAATAGAATGTAAAATATTTTGATTTATTGGTGTTTAACTCCAATTTTTGTTGCAGGCTCAGTGATTTTGCTGTTCCATCAATGTTTTGCTTTTATATTTGACGTACACGTCTTTCCCTCAGTTTTAGTTTATGACCCATATTTGTTTTTGCTTCATCGATTTATTAATATTGAACATTGGTAAACAACTACTGCCTTTATTCAACACCATTGTGCTATTTCGTGGCTGTCAGTTTTTATTTGTGGAGAAAGACAGAGTGCCATCAGAGAACCACCAACCTTCCATCAGAAAACTGACAATCTTAGTCAATTAGGATTGGAGTCAAGCGCACCTGCCCCAAACCTCAGTGTTGACAGGCTAGTGATACAGTAGTTAAACTAGGTAGACCACTTGGCCATCAACAATCTTAACAGATTTTGAAAATGCATCGTTTAGTGTATATGTCATATAGACACAATGCAATACAATTTCAACTTGATGTTGATTGTATTTGTTAACTCCTTTATCAGGCATAGTTGACCTTGATGAATCAGGCATAGTTGACCTTGATGAATCAGGCATAGTTGACCTTGATGAATCAGGCTATTCTTTTAGTTATTTGACTGATAATCTTTTTATAGATTCATTCACTCCTGGCTTTCAAATATTTATGTTTTAGTGATTTCGATGAAGGTAAATACAGAAAAGTATTGCTTTTGAAGCACAAAATTTATAGTGTTCATTTTTTTACTACAATCTAATGTAAGACTTTTTTTTATGTTTATTACAATAGTCAACATTTATATATAGTGTAGTACAAAAATATTCACAACACAATGCACAATTACACAGTCATATATCATCAAAACATGATTGATTGATCGTAGGTTGCTTAATGTAAAATATTTCATGCATAATCAGGACGATCATCATAACATAATATAGCAATTAAACTTTCAGTGTCTTCTTGTTGACCATTTGATATTGTACATTAGTGACATGTAGGTCATTTACATGCCCAGAATAATTGATGTTATGTTATTATCCATTTGCATGCCATTTAATACTGTATCTGCAAATATCACTATAAATATCCTCCTCTGTAAAATAACTTTTAGAACTTTATTTGTTTAACAAATACCATCTGAAAAATGTCTCTACGTAACAATCTGCTTATTATCTTGAAATTAGACAGAAATTCAATTATATGACTAACGTTTTACATCAAAGGGCAGTAATTCATATGTATCTTAAAAATTTCATTAATGAAATATATTTGTTTTACTAGCTTTGATGTCCTATATTGACAACCAGACAGATATTTAATGTGTTAGCTCACAAGGTTGCAGACTGAAGGTATAATGTCATCCATTTACACATATTATTCTATTACTCTAAGCCAAACCCGTCTTTGCTTTTAATCTTAATTCCCCTCACTTATAAATGCAGCAGAATATACAAATTTTATAATCTTTGGTTTGAGAGACTACATAATTAGATGCAAACAATTTACATAATATTCATAATTTACTTCAGTTTTATTCAAACTTCAAGGATGAAAAAACATTATAATATAAATAAAATAGATAGGTTTTTTTACTGCATTTTCATGCTGATTTACATCTTAAAAAACAAATAATTTTCTTTTTCACATTATCAAAAACAGAAGAATGAATTATTATTGTATTCTTAAATTTTGTCATAAATTTCTGAATGATTTAAAGTTTGATACAAACAAGATAATGTCATGATTATGTTAAACAATTCAATATCTGACTAAATTAACATTCATCAAGTCATCCAAAAATGCTGATTCAATAAGCCCTCTGGTGGTCGTATGTTTCCGTTTTTTCTAAGACTATTCTGCAAAAAGTCTTCTAACCTTGAAATTGGGCCACCTCCACTTGGAGAAGCCATTCTTTTTAACTTTGGGAAAAATTCCTTTGCTAAAACATGTAATAACTTTACAAACTGTTTTCTATAATCTCTGTATAAAGCATGTCCTGTGACCTCTAACAGGTCAAATGTCATAGTTGCTGTGATATCAGGAAGAGGCTCAATGTTCATCACCATTGACAACCATTCCCAGGCATGCTCAGTGCCATAGGGATTAGGACCTCTTGGAGGATGAGCTACCATGACTGAAGCATAAAGTCTCATTAATCCTGACATTCTTTTGAGAAACTGATCTTGTTTTTCTGCATTTCCTTCAGAATCATACTTATATCCTAAAGACCTGAAACATGAAGTATAATGAAAATTACAGATATCCAGTTATTATACATGCATATTAGTGTTGCACTTTACATGTCGTCTGTATTTTTTGTGTTATTGTTTTGCTTTTTCATTAAAGTATATTTTACACATGAATTTTCATTCATACATTTTCCTATAATGTTCTATAGTTTTACAGATGCACCTTTACACAATAATTACACACAAGAGATATTTTCATGTCTGCTTTGATTGCCTTGCATGTATATCATATTTATTCTATGTCTGTATGTGTATGTATATCTGTTTTATGTTTTATGTTATGTGTTTTTGATTTATATATTCGGTAAATAGTCATACCTGCCAACTGTCACTATTTGCAGGGGATTTCCCCCATTAAAGCTCCAAAATGGAAATTTTAAAAGAACAATTGTGTCCACAATTATAACAAAACAGTTAATCTTACAACGGCTTTAGGCTTTTAAAAATATGAATTAAGAAGCCAAAATTCAACATTAAAATACATTTGAAGGTCCCCATGAAGGTTTTTCAGGACAATGAAAGCCATCTTACACGTAAATCCCCATGGTCATTTTGAAAAGTTGGCAGGTATGAATAGTTTATATTCATTCTATGTCTACATGTGTATGTATATCTGTTTAATGTTATGTGTTTTTGTTTTATATATTCGGTAAAAAGTTCATATTTATTCTATGTCTATATGTGTATGTATATCTGTTTTATGTTATGTGTTTTTGTTTTATATATTCGGTAAAAAGTTCATATTCATTCTATGTCTATATGTGTATGTATATCTGTTTTATGTTATGTGTTTTTGTTTTATATATTCGGTACAAAGCTCTAAAGAGATAATGTTTGTGTTTTAATCATACTGAATCAAAATATAGTTTTCTTATCTTATTTGTTTCTAGTCTATCATGACTACAGAGCTCTGGGAAATAAATGGGGTTAAAAAACTATGCAGTAAGGGCTTTGCTCATTGTTGAAGGCCGTATGGTGACCTATAGGTGTTAATTTCTGTGTCATTTTGGTCTCTTGTGGAGAGTTGTCTCATTGGCAATCATACCATGATACCACAGCTTTTTTTTTATAATTGAAGCACTTTATATGTCTTAAAACGACTAATATGTTTTTTATGTGTGCAATACATGTACTTTATTAGTTTTTATCTCAAATCATTCTGTTTTTTTTAACTGTGTTTACAGTAAGAATACTTGAATAAAACAAAAGAGCTTGCTTCATCAGAAAGATAGAATTATTTCAATTTTATATTTGTATCTTACTTATAAAAATCCTCCCTAGATTGTCCATCAGTTTTACTGATATGGTACGGTACTGTATAAGGACACAGCTGGTGAAAATGTCCCAGTAGCATGGGGAGAATGTCAGGATGTTCAGCTAACAACCCAACAGTAACGGCTGCTATAGCAAAAGCTGAACTGTGCAAAGCAGATACCTGCTCTTCTCCTTTTTTCTGTAAGAGAACATAATAAATAAAATTATAAAATGTAATATAATAAGATTAAACAGCCATGTGTCATACTGGTGATTTTGTCCTGGTCATATAAATCATGTGATCTATATTGATTTTTGGCCCGGTCCAATATTATCAATACAGACTTGAAATGAATCCTAAATTACATGTAAACATATATTGTGCATGTAATTCAGGATTCATTACCAGTCCGTTTTGGAAATATTGCCCTATATTCACATCATTGCCAGTCCGTATTGGAAATATTGGCCCAATATTCACCTTTGATGTATGTAATACAGCATTCAGAACAAGTCTGTATTGAAAAAGTTGGAATATTTAATAAAATAAAATTATAAAATGTAATATAAAGAAACAACATAAATTAAAGAAACAACCTATCATATGATACACAGTGAATCCTTCAGATAGAAATAAATATGTATAAATTGATTCTTTTCTTAATGAAAAACAGTTTTAGGAATTAAACATCACTAAAATAAATATTTTATTTCATAGGATTCTTGCTATGTTTACATAAAGGTAATACTCTTTTGTTTAATGTAATATGTTCACATAGTCATCAAAGTATGAGGGGCATAAAGGGGGGTGTATCTGCACAGAAGAATGCGAAATAAAATTGCCAATGAACGATAAAAGAACAATTAAAAATTGATTGCACGTTGATCTTTTTACCAATTTCAAGACAAAGAGTGAATAACGAGCCCTTTTCACGTCTGCAGTGTTTTCCATTTGGCATTTAAGCCGGGTGTGCCGACCACCTTCTTTTGAAAGCCGACCACCTTTCAATTTTAGGAGGTGGTCGCCTTTTTTTTCAAATTCCGGATTTTTTCGGTTCCGTACCGTTAAAATTTGAATACTAATCGCGCCTCGCTGATTTGTTTGCATTGACAATGATAGCGTCCAATCGTCAAATTTCAATGTTTTCATTTATCAATCGAGGAAAAAGAAAGGCAGATGACGATGATGATAAAAAAAATATCAGACCAAATAAGTTACGGTAAATAAAATTGATAGTAATGTTCAAGTTGTGGAAATTGAAAAAAAATCAACCAAACAACGGAAAAGACATGAGAGTGAAGACAAATATGAGCAAGACTTTAAATGGTTTATAGTCACAGAGGAAGGATACTACTGTTCGGTGTGCCACAAATATGTCACAAAAGCAAGAAACAGGACAGAAACCTGGATCGAAAGGACTTGCATTTGCAGGAGGAGGGAGTCCTGCAAGAGCCATCTGTTATCAATCAAAGAATATTTGACAATTAATATGACTACTTCTATTTATGTTTGTTCAACTCCATTAAATGTGAATATTATACTAATCTTTAATTTGTGACCCCCACGTGCACCCACAGTAAATAAAAAAAAACGGTTGGATATTTAAAAAAAACCCACCCGGTTGCAAGTGATTTTATTTCAACACCCACCTTACCTTAGTGAAAAAAGGAAAACACTGCTTTCTTGTCCATGGAATATTTGCATTTTAAATGTTCAAAAGATCATTATATACTTTTTAAGAAGCCATAAGTCATTTATTTCAGAAATGTGTATCCTAATAAGAAATATCAAGTAAAACAGAGAGTTAATATATATACAGGAAGACTGTGAATCAGTCACAAAAAGTTTATATCAAGGTCTTTTTTTCGTGCAAAGTTCATGACAGTTATTATTTCATGTTTTAAGTGAAATTATGTCATATTTCATGTTTTTTTCAGTGCAAGAAAAACAACCCTCTCCATTAGACCATAACATTAACGAATATACCATTTTTCTTTATTTTAGCACAATGACTATACTTACCACAACCATTTTGGCGATCAAGTATTTACAGAATGGTGATGCCTGAGGACAGGCAGACAAGGAGAATCGTCTTCCTGACAAATCTACTGTCCGTCCAGCTAGCAAGGTCAATAGTCTGGTCAGTTGGTCATTCAGATGGTCACCACTCACTGGTGATATGTTGTTGATAGGAGTGTTAATGGATTTCTGGATGTCGAATTTCATCTTCTTCATCTGAAATAGAAAGTGTTTACAAGAGGTATGTCTCACAAGTTGGACAACAGAATCAAAATATACTAATTTGATTAAGAAATTTTTGTGTGCATTTATTACTGCAATTTTTCAAGAATGGACAAAAGGAAAAATTCATGCTTTCATTGCTTTTCTCCCTCTCATCTCAAAGTCAGACTTAGGCAGTCAACATGGAATTCAATCTCTCACCCCAGTGCAATTTCAAGATGGCCTAGTCATAAATAAAGTGGCAACAATCACAATATCCAAATTCAATAATTCATATCTATTGTTGAAGACTTTATGTTGACCTTCATATGCCTTTCAATTAGTGTTGTTGGCTTGGTGTCTCATTGACATGTACACTACATCACATTTTATTCATAATCTTTGCATTAAAATATGTTGCTGTTGTACATCTAGTAAAGTTCATTTTATGTCAGTTTTTGCACTTTAATCATAGAGTTTGTATGCAATGCCTTTTTTCTGAAGTGAAATGTACACATTCTTAAAAAATATATGTGTATTTGGAATTCTCTAGATTCTTAATTATTTCATTTGAAGGATAAAAGTTGAGTTTTATAAAAGTAATTTCTGTACAAGTTGTCACAGTCTTGTATATAAGGCTCCCATTTCATTTAACGACATCTTATTCAGACTTAAAAACCATTTTATGTCAAAAATCAATGTTTTCACCACAGTTGAATCAAATGATCAGTGGCATATCAGGAACTTTTACTAAAGGAGGGGGGGGAGGGGGGTGTCTCGAGTCCTGCTTCAGTGATTCCCTATATAATCAACCAATTTTTTCCCACAAAAGGGGAGCCTGGCCCCCCATGGCCACCCCTGGATTCGCCTATGATGATAAAAGTAAGACGAACTGCTAAAATATAGAAAAGTAGGAAAACTAAGGGTAAAAGGTATTGCTGGTTTATAGGTATTAAAATAAAACATCAAAAAACTTAACAGATGTCAGATAAAGTTGAGATTGGAACAGGCATACCTGTCAACTGACCCGTATTCTGCGGGTGTGACCCGAGATTTTCACAATTCTGAGGGATCACCTGGAACACCCGACGGGTCATTGAAATAACCCGGGAATTCCGAAAATGACCCGATTTCACCCGTATTTCTTAGCCTTGAGATTGATTTCATAAGTAATATTCCTTTGAAATACTGGCAAATTCGTAATTCTTCCATGAACAGGAAGTTCATCTAGCTATGTAAACTGTCAAATTAAGTGACCCATTAAGTGCATGGCTTCACTTGACAGCTTTGGTGTCAAACACACTGTTAATTAACACCAATTTTCTTAGCTTTAGGTCGTAAAGGTTTACAAACTGATTCACCATTCAAAATTATTCCTTATATTTACGTTTTATGGGTGAAAAAGATTAAATCATAAAAATATAAAATTCATATACATATTGAAAAATAATTTTTCATTATTTTTATACCTTTATACAATTTTTTTTAAAAAGTTGAAAATTATTTTTTACATTTATACTTCCTTTAACTGTATTACTGTATTTTATTATAGTCTAATTTCCTTGTTAAAGGTAAAATATTATGGTTAAAGGCTACATAGTCATTAGTCTCAAACATTTAAGAATTACATTAAATTCTAGTGTTTGATGATTGTAGTATTTTTACTCATAAAGTAAAGCACATAAGACTGAGTTACACAAATTTATAAAAATCTTTTAAAAGTGCAATGGAATAATATTCAATAAGATTTAAAATGACTTAACAAAGTGAACATGCATTGATGTTTCGGTATCTTTGATATACATTACAAGAAAATGTACCATAAATACTGAAATTCAGCTCGAAAAAGTTCGTACGCGTTATGACCTGAGATTTGATTCTTCAATGCAGGTCATGACCTGCATTTTCATCGTCACAGGTTGACAGGTATGAACAGGATATTTGTCAAAGAGACAGCAATCTGACATTGGTTGATAACATAACTGATAAGTACCTGTGGATTATTGAACAATGTTTTAGATTCTTCTTCAGCTTTCTTTATCAGCACCTGGAGGTTGGTATACTGTGTGAAAGCATTCTGATCTACACATCTTAACACAGCCTCTGTAAAATCACAAACATATGGACTTGTTAGATACTATGATGACATAATACTATACCTTAATCAACTAAATATCCTGTAAAACATCACTTTATATTTAAAGTTGCCTTATTTTATTAGTAACGATTAGACTGAAGTAATAAATTGTACTTTCAAGGATTTGAACAATAATCAAGGACTTCTGGGAAAGTTGGATATGATTTGATAGCTACACTAGATTTTCACTGAACCCATCAATAAATGATTAATTCAATAACTTAACCAATACAATATTTAAAAAAATTCCAATGATTGCAAAATTTTGAATAAATTATATGAATATGTTTTGTAGTAGTAAATGTAGGTAGAATGTCTAAATATATGACTTATTGATATTTTATATTTTGATCCTTTCACAAAGTCGTAGATACAAACCTGTAGCAGGTCTTGATGCTGATGATGGTGCTGGTGTGGAGGTGGCAAGAGGAGTGGATGGTACTCCTGGTGTTGGAGGGACCTACAAAATATGAATAAAAGGTTTACCACAATCATATAGAATAATAAAAATCACAAAATCTGAAAAAGGTTTAAAACTAAGTAATGATTCAATCTTATAAGGGACGACATAAAAAAATCAATGAAGGTTAAAAAACTTAATTCAAATAGTTTGGGGTGGGGTGTCAAATTGCTGCAAGTTTTGTATAAATTGACATCAATTTTACATATATCCTTATTGGTCAATCAATTTTTCCCAAATTAAGTTAAGACAGGGGTAGGGAGGTCTGTGAAAAAACTATATGAATTAAGTTTTTTATCCTTCATTGAACTTTTGATGTCGTCCCTAAGTGTATACCAGTTTTCACTAAATTTAATTTTTCATATAACTTTTCATTGGATACCTAGGCCTTATGCTGTGAAAAAGTGCTCTAATTCAGTAAATATTGTATATTTTGGATGGTTAAGAGTCTTTATTTATTAGGGCATGCTATTTGTTCCATACAAATTGATTAAATGTTATAAATGTTTCCAAAAATACAATGAGGCTACTTATTTTGCAATTTGTATTGTACTAAACATGATCAAATCATAGCTTAAATATTGTTCATATTGCCCCTCAATACTTGAATAAAATACTATATCATGTCCATAGAGTATTTCATGGGAGACAAGACAAAATAAGAGACCTGCTTTAAGGTGGTACCTAACACTACAGGGAGATAACTCTGTAAAATCAGCTAAACGTTTTGATTACGTTGTGTTGTTAAGGGAATATCAAGCTTCTCAATGATCAAAATAAGTGTTCATCAAACTGCTATATAACTAGTGTAATTTTTCTGATAAAGCGGTTGGTTCAAACTTTTTGAAATTTCTATATTTTTTTCAAAGGGTCAAAGTAAATACTTTGTCAAAATTTAAAGAAAATTAAACGAGCCAAATCAATTTTAGTCAAAGTGTTGGGTACCACCTTAAGTTAATTATTATAAGACTTACAACTGTAACTTTAGCAGCAGCAGCGGCAGCTTCAGCCCTGGCCTTGGCCTCTAGTTCTGCTCTGGCTTTCTTTTCAGCTTCCTCTTTAGATTGTTCTTCTTTTATTTTCTTTGTTAACTCATCTACAAAAAAATCATCATTATAAACATGATAAATGTATGTTTGATTCATAAACCATTAGATTCACAATACCAGTGGCCATTCTTCATTTATATTACATACCTACTCAAATCACTTTGTTATAATTACATATAGTGAAGAAACATTACAATTGAACAATAAAAAACATGCAATTTGACATTTTATTGCAATTTCCAACATTTTGCTTTGATCTTTTTATTCCCCATTTATGGGCATTATGTTTTCTGGTCTGTGGGTCCATCTGTTCGTCTTTTTGTCTGTCTGTTCATTCGTCCGTCCCTCTGTCCCATTTTAGGTTAAAGTTTTTGGTTGAGGTAGTTTTTGATGAGGTTGAAGTCCAATCAACTTGAAACTTAGTACACATGTTCCTTATGATATAATCTTTCAAATTTAAATGCCTAATTAGAGATTTTACCCAATTTTCATGGTCCACTGAACATAGAAATTGATAATGCGGATGGGGCATCCATGTACTTAAGACACATTCTTGTTAGTAATAATTTCTCATATTAAACTAATGGAGTGATATCAGTTTTTATAGGTAGAGTAGAAAGATAATATCACCCTTTGATTTGATTGTAGCTATTCTCCCTATTTACCAGAAACAATCTTATGGTTAAGAAACAGCAATGGTTAGAAAATAAGGAGTCAATCAACAGACAAGGGACAGTCTAACACCATCAGAAATACAATAATTAATCTGGGTGGTGTTCAATATTGTAGCACTACCTAGACTTTGGCTATTGAACATATTGCTAGTCTAGCTGCTAAATAGATGTAGATTGTGACAAATATTCTTGCTGTCTAGAAAATCAAAAATGGTGTCGGAAAGGTTCTTACTAACGACTTCATTTTGATAGGCTAGTTTAATATATAGCATATCGTTCAACTAAGATATAGCGGCTATACTAGCTGCTACGATATTGAACTCAACCCTGTACTGTTAGTAAGTCATAGCATGAAGCACATCAAGCTGTAGCCAATCAGAGTATATTGTTGTTAATGACAGTCATTTCTAACAAGAGTGAACACGCTGAAATGTCTTACCTTTTTTACTAATCATTGATATAATGTTGATAGTCCTAATATAAAGCTTTACTAGAACACACCTGTGAAATCACAGGCATTTAGTCAGTGATGAAGTATATAAATTGTTGAAGAATGAATTTTCCAAAAAAGATTTTATGAATGGAGAATTTAGGGAACTGAGGTATCAACAGTCTAAGCCTGTTGGTACCGTAGTGACAGGAAAAAAAGCCCTCTGTTTTTTTGCCCTCTGTTTTTTTTCCCCAAAGTCCATTATTTTTTGTTTTCTGTTTTTCTATATACTATGAACATACATATACTAAAAATTAAGTGTATTTGCTATTTAAATTACTACTAATTCCAAGTTTACTAACTATCCACAACAGTCACTGATATATTATAAAGATAAACTCTATATAATATATCAGTATCCCCTGTGGATAAACTTAGAATTGATAGTAAATAGCAAATACACTTTGTTTAAGTATAAGTATGAATTATTCAAGGTATGCAAAAAAATGTTAAAATAGTTGTCGGCAGGCCTGTCCCTAAGTAAAAATGCTGTGTATAGTAAAACAGCCCTAAACGGAAGTCTACGACTTATAAGTTTTCGTCGGATGACAGAAACAATATCTGGACGTCATTATTTTTGTTTTTCTCCCAAAACAGCTCAAACTTCATAATCATTATAAAGGATGACAATTGTGAATATGCATGATACCTATAGGACACAGAGTCATAATGATCAATTTATTGTGGAATGAAGAGAAGCGTCACACAAAATGAGGTCTTCTTGTTTAAGAGTATAGATTACAACTGTCACATAAACTTAACATTAACCAAGAAAACTACACATTGACCAATGAACCATGAAAATGAGGTCAAGGTCAGATGAACCATGAAATTGAGGTCAAGGCCAGATGAACCATGCCAGGCAATTCTTACGTACAACAAATAAAGATGACCTATTACTTATAGTTTAAGTAATACAGATCAAAACACAAAATCTTAACACTGAGCAATGAACCATGAAAATGAGGTCAAGGTCTATTAAACCTGCACGACTGACATATAGATCATAAAATATTTCCATACACTAAATATAGTTGACCTATTGCATATAGTATTATAAAACAAAAATGTGTCCACAGTACACGGATGCCCCACTCGCACTATCCTTTTCCATGTTTCATGGACCATGAAATTGGGTAATAATCTAATTTGAAATTAAAATTAGAAAGATTATACTATAGGAGCATATGTACTAAGTTTCAAGTTGATTGGACTTCAATTTCATCAAAAACTACCTTGACCAAAACTTTAACCTGAAACTCCCACTTTCATTTCTATGTTTAGTGGACTGTAAAATTGGGGTCAAAAGTCTAATTTGGCTTTAAAATTAGAAAGATCATATCAAAAGCAACAAGTGTACTGAGTTTCAAGTTGATTGGACTTCAGCTTCATCAAAAACTACCTCGACCAAAAACTTTAACCTGAACGGACGCACAGACGAACGAACGAACGGACGAAGGGAGCCACAGACCAGAAAACATAATGCCACTCTACTATCGTAGGTGGGGCATAAAAAGACAAAACTCAAAAACTTAACTTTAACCACTGAACCATGAAAATGAGGTCAAGGTCAGATGACACCTGCCAGTTGGACATGTACACCTTACAGTCCTGCCATACACCGAATATACTAGACCTATGCTTATAATATCTGAGATATGGACTTGACCACCAAAACTTAACCTTAGTCACTGATCCATGAAATGAGGTCGAGGTCAAGTGAAAACTGTCTAACAGGCATAGGGATCTTGCAAGGTATGCACATACCAAATATAGTTATCATATTACTTATAATAAAAGCGAATTTGACATTACAAAAAATCTTAACTTTTTTTTCAAGGAGTCACTGAACCATGAAAATGAGGTCAAGGACATTGAACTTGTGACTGACGAAAACTTTGTAACACTATATACAAAGTATGAAGCATCGAGGTCTTCCACCTTCTAAAACATAAAGCTTTTAAGAACTTAGCTAACACCGGATCACTATACCTATGTTGAGCTTTCTGCGACAAAGGTCGCAGGCTTGAAAAAAACCTACCATATTCTTTTCTCATATATTCATATGCATTTAGGCAAAGCTTGAGAATTTCTGTCATCTTAACAACTTCATTTGTATCAACATCTCTTGAAGCCATCTGTGAGACTTCAGCCAGTTTATTGTTGACTAAATTAAGTGCTTTTTTCAGAGATTCAGGTAGCCTGTCTTTGGGTGTAAACTGTTCATACATAGTTTTCAGTCTCTCCAGTAAAGTAGCTATATCATTTCTTATAGTCTGGGCTATCTGGATCCTTTCCTGTCTTTCTTTTTCTCTACAATGAAAACATACTTATTCATATTGCAAAAATTCTGCTCAAACTAGTGGCAGGGCGGTCTTAAGTATGTGGTGGGGTTCGTGTTGATTAGTCTTTAGTTTTCAATGTTGTGTCTTGTGAACTATTATTTGTCTGTCTTTTTCTTTTTTAGCCATGGCGTTATCAGTCAATATTTGATCTATGAGTTTGAATGTCCCTCTCGTATCTTTCACCCGTCTTTTAAACTTGCAGTAAGGTGAGAATTTGTTTTGCTCAGTGTTGAAGGCCTCACTGTGACTTTGAGATAGAATAACAATAAAAGTATTGTTCTTTTGTTTTTTCTGGTGTTTTTTATTGTGCAAGTTCTGATTTTATTGTCATGGATGGATACCTCATATTTTCCCCCCTGTTAGCTATAAAATTAAATAAAATTTCAAGTTTTCATAATTCAAAAACTTATTTGGAATTTTGAATCTTGTTCATTTCTTAACAGTATGGCCTAAATTTCAGAATGATATCTAAAAATGAGGCATCTGTCTTATAATCTCTTGCATGTAAGACATATAGATAATAAGTTTATGGCCAATTGCATTGAGTGTGTAGACAAAGGTAATATTGTTGGTTAGCTTGCTTGCTAGCTGAACCGTGAAGGCATTATTAAGTTAGGTAAACTACCCTCCTTTAAGAGTATAGACAAGTCCTACAGATAACCAATCTATCTGTCTATAGGATTAGACTACTTCCAAAAGAGGGTAGAATACCTTATCTTATAATGACTTCAGGGTTCAGCTAGCAAGCAAGTTAACCAAAGATATTACCTTTGCTTACACACTCAATGCATTCAGCTGTAATGGTGCTATAACAAAAGTCATTAGAGGTACCAGAGTCACTCCTCCAGCATGACAATAGGTTGTTTTAATGATCACTAAACAGATCTCTAAACATGTCAAGCAACTGAGTTTAAACAAGCATTTAACATGTTTAACTGAAATTAAAATATTTAAATACATGAACTATCATATGTATACTAACTTTCTCTTTATTTCTTCTTTTAATTTCTCATGTTTCTTCTGTAACATCTATAATCATAAGTTATAGATACATGTAGTATAATAATAAACATATATTTCCTTAATTAACTGCAAATAAAAAAAAATTAAAGGTTTTTAGAAAATATTTAATCGAACATACAAACTCAATAAAAATTGGCATAGAGATATGTCTACCCTGCTTTGCAATAGAAATAACAGTAGTTGGATATACTTTGATGTTAGTGCAACTAAATGGAAATGTCTATTCTTTTTTCAGTATATTTTTAAAAGTAGTGAAAAACTCTGACTAGACACATAAAACTAAAGACATTAGAATATATGTATTTTATATTTAATATTATCAGTTTCCAAACATCAATGGTCTATTGTCAGTAACTAGGGCACATGTCTAAAAATGTATACAATTGAACAATAAAAAAATCCAAACTCATACCTAAAACTAACAGAAATCATAAAAGAATTAGTTGAATCAGACAACAAAAGTGTGAAGTGATCTTTTTCAAGCCACTCATATAAATCATCATACCTGAGCATGCTCTCGATGATCTTCTTTTAATTTTCTCTGTTTTTCCTGTAGTTCAATTGTTCTGAAACAAAATGTAAAATTTACAACTGTACATAAACCCGATGAAATTGTTAAGTGCTTCTGAATTTGATTTTTTTACTTTTCTTTTTTCCTGAATTTGAATTTTAAATATACTCCTTTATTTGACATCCAGGATAAAAATATGTGTGTTTTAATTCTCATCTGTAAACAAAAGTCTGTTGATCAGGATTCTTTTTATCTAGTTTTCAGACAGAGTACAAAGTCTTGTGATAGATCTAATGCATTTATATGTATTCTATAGATATGTCATATTAAGTGTGCAGCTTTTAACATTATTTCCTATAAACTTCTTCTCAAACATGTCAAAGCACATAAAATAAATCATACATTTTGGCATGTTTAGGTCCCTTTTTTCAATTTTGTACCAAAATATTGCAATCTTTATACTAAGATATGACAAATTTTCAACTGAAGAAAAAAATGCAAAAAAGTAGATTTTTTGTTTTTTTTTTTGTTTTTGGGACACTTGTTTTTTTCTGCTTTCAAATAGGCCGCTACTGATTATAACAGCAAAATTTTATTTTACACTTACATATTGGTCCTGCTTCTAGAGCATAACAAAAATTAAAATATTTTAAATTCAGAAATGTCTGTGTGCATTGGTGAACAATGGACAGTGATACTAGATTATTTATTTATTTTACAAAATGCTGCTTCAAAACTATATAATTGAACTTTAAAATGCTTAAATTAATAGGACAATATTCATATACAGAATATGTAATAGCTTCTATTCCTAACTTAAAGATACATGTATTATTAGCATACTGTTGCATGAATTGTAATTCTGTTTCCTGTTGTTGTTCTTCAGCTTTGTTCTGTTGGTTTCTCTGTAATACTGACAACTTATTCTCAGCCTCATTCTGAAGTTTCTTGGTATGTTCTGTAAACCTTTGCTGTTTGTTGTATACCTTAATCTAATGAAATAAAGTTATGTTCATGATGTTTGAAAAGTTCAAATTAAAAAATAAAGATGAATGCTAGCTGGTTACTAATGTAGTTAGACATAAAAGCCATCTTGACTCATTCCATTCATTGTTTAAACATTTAACTCACGAGGAACTGTCAAGATGAATTACAACAACACAAGTACACTCCGTTTATAAATAAACTAAAATATTGCACTTTTTCCATTCATCTCATAACTTTTATTTTTATTTCACCTGTGACTGCAGCAATTTCTCATACAATATTGTAATTTGTAGCTCATTATATGGTATTGGTTTTGCTCTTTGTTGAAGGCCCCAACCTAATGTTGCTTACATCCTTGTCATTTGGTCACTGGGGGAAAGTTTGTCAAATTACCAGTCATTGGCCAACATACCACATCTTCTTATGTTTGACACTTTTTTTTGGCAATTACTAATTTAGATATAGTCCTAGACTGAGAATATATTTTTTTTACACATCAGTTACTTTGTCAAACAGAACCTGGATAGAGGTCTTTTTATAGTAGCTGAAGTAAAATTTGGAAATTTTTCAATGAAGATATTGAAATGAATTTTGTTGACTAATTGAAATCATGGTTTTCATTACCCATTAAACATACCCAAGTAAATACCAATACTGACCTTGATCTCCTTGTCAAGAGAGTTTTCATACTCCTTAACTGCTAGTATACTCTTTGTGTACTCTGGTGAAACTGGAATTATGTTCTTTTTATGTGTAGGGGAGACAATCTCAATTGGTGATGTAGGGGAGATAATCTCCACTATCCTTGGTGATGAAGAGTCTGTTCTGATGGTTGATTGGACAACATTGTCATATGATGATTCACTGGCACTACTAAACAATTATTACATATTAATAATGAGAATATCCAATTTCATAACAGAAGTTGAGAACAAATTTACAAGCATAATTTGTATATTTTATAGTCAATAATGCTTTGAAAACTTCAAAACGTTATAGATTAAATACAAAATTATCAAAAATCCACAGAAAATCTTTTTTTGATGAGTCCTTTTTAGACAAAATTCTTGTCTGGTGTAAATATAAATTTCAATCCTGGTATCAATGATGAGTTTATTTCTCAATCCATAAATTGTGTTTCTAAGTGTATTCACTATTACATACATTAAAATTCATGACATTAGGTATTGTGTATATTATATACTAACACACTTTATAACTGCAGTAAAATTGTAACACATATTTACCTGTCTGGAATGCTACCTTTACGATGTTTGTGCAAGACATGGTCTGTAAGTCTGTTATTGGGTGAGTTATCAAACCTCTTGGAAATACTTGGAGGAGGAGAACAATGCTCAAAGAACTCCTGAAATATAACAACAAAATCAATACACTAAATATACATTTGAATATGACAAACTGACTGTTACTGACATTTATTTTCTATTTGAGTGTTCATTTATATAAAACAAATCAAAACAGATTTTGAAAAAGGGGGAGGGCTTGGAAAAGGTCCTGCCCCCCTCCCCTTACCTGTTTACTCACAAAAATGAACAAAAAGACAGAATATATTATTGTTATTTGCTTAAATTGGGACATAGACATACTTTCATAGCTTTTGTGCAGGTAATTATTGTTCTGCGTTTACTTTTCTACATTGGCTAGAGGTATAGGGGGAGGGTTGAGATCTCATAAACATGTTTAAACCCGCCGCATTTTTGTCCCAAGTCAGGAGCCACAGGCCTTTATTAGTCTTGTAATATTTTAATTTAAGTTTCTTGTGTACTTAAAAATATTTTGGTTTGCCCAAACTCTACCCAAAGGTTGAGACAGTGGGTAGGTAGGTAGACATTTTCTTTTTTTTTTTCAAAAAAAGAAATTGAAGTATCAGATGTTATTAGTCTTCATGCCTATTTGATTAAAAAACAACTACATTAAAATTCATGACATTAGGTATTGTGTATATTATATACTAACACTTTATATCTGCAGTGAAATTTTAACACAAAGAAATTGAAGTATCAGATGTTATTAATCTTCATGCCTATTTGATTAAAAAAAAACTTCTTCAAATCAGGACAATAAAAGAATTTGACTAGGCAGTTTTTTTCTGGGTAGGTAGCGTTTGGGCAAACAAACCTATTATTTATTATGGCCGTTTGGAGTTTAGTATGACGTTCATTATCACTGAGCTAGTATATATTTCTTTAGGGGCCAGCTGAAGGATGCCTCCGGGTGCGGGAATTTCTCGCTACATAGAAGACCTGTTGGTGACCTTCTGCTGTTGTTTTTTCTATGGTCAGGTTGTTGTCTCTTTGACACATTCCCTATTTCCATTCTCAATTTTAATTAATTGTTATAATTACTAAAAATCACAAAAGTTCCTTCCGAATTTTTTCATCAAACATGTCAAAATTTAACAAATCAGATGTTGTACATGTTGTAATTAAACAGTTATTGTTGTTTCACACCAGGTTATTTGAAGCATACATGGTATGTGGAACAAGTAGTTCCTTGGGGAATAACAATTAAAATATCAATAGACCTAGTAAATCTTAATTAAAACACATAGACACATTGACACATTTAGGCATCAACACATAGACACTTAAAAGGGGGTCTCATTGGGGGGGGGGTTCTGATCCCAGATCCTGCTTACTGTTTTGTCAGATTCCCGTATTTCTCTTACACTATGTACGTAAGCAATACTCATTTTTTTGTAATTTCCCATGTCCTGATAGATTTCATATCCGGTTTTCATGGCATAATAATTTTGACTTACACGCCTCACGCTTACAAAAAAATCGGCAATCACGCATCACGCGAATCCAGGTCTATTCACGCCCATTCACGTTCGCACCCACTCATGTTCGCCCCCTTTCACACCCTACATATTCGCACCCAAAGTCCATTCGCACCCTACATGTACATGTTTGCGCCCAATATTTAATTGGTTTTGTGTTTAATAACTATCGCTTTGTAATCAAGTTTTGGCAAGTGTATTCTTATATTTGTTGTCATTGTCTCAAAATAAAGTGAGACAGCATTTTTTTTTGTGTTGTTAAAAAAAATTAAAATAATCCTTTCTAAATAAAGTGGGATTCTGTCAACGTTTTATTTTGTGTTGAATAACTCTTAATCATGTTTTGGTTAGTGTATTGCTATAACTTTGTTTCATTGACTTGTTTCAAAATAAAGTGAGATTCTGACTACATTTTTTTTTGTGTGTTGAATAAACTTTATCATGTTTTGGTTATACATTGTACATGTTATAATAGTGTATTGCTATATTTTATTGTTTCAGATCAAAGGGACCAAGCCGTTAAAAACAATTATCTTTAGTGTTTTTCATTTAAAATCTTGAATGTTTTACTTACATTAAATTAAAGCAATTTATAACAACAATCATGATTTTCCAATTATTCAACTGGAATTTGAATTAAAATTGGGCGCAAACGTGTAGAGTGCGAATGGACCTTGGGTGCGAACGTGCGAGGTGCGAACGTTTAGGGTGCGAAAGTGTATTGGGCACTAACGAACTTGATACCGCATCACGCTTAGACCGCCATGCACCTTATCGCTAATCCCAGGTGACCCGGTCGCTTTAAACGCATACAACAATCACTTTTCCATTGTGGAGTCAGATATTATGTTTTGTGACGTCAAAAATTTATGGGAACCTGTGTGATATCTAGTAATGGCGGACAAATAGCGATAAGGTGTATGAGACCCACTTAAAACACACAGACACACGCAAATGTAGACACATTGAAACATATATCTGTATCTGTATGTATACGTTGAAGACACCAATTCTGGCTTTTACTCAACGGGAAAGAGAGACACCTATTGGCGGTGTTGGAGAGCAGCCTTGAAGCTCTCAACTGTATCTGCAAATACAATACGGTCTTCCAGTTGGTTCCAGTGTAGAATACTCTTGACGAAGAAAGAGTTCTTATATGGATCGGTGTTGCTAGGAATAGTTTCTAGTGCCTTAGAATTGTTCTTCACTGAATTTGTCACTATATTGGCACTTACAAAATTGTCAAATGTTTTGGGTTTGATTTTTCTCTTAGGTTTACTTTTAACAAGAAAATCGTCAGGATTAATAGCTGGGACCAACCCCTCAACCACTTTGTACAGAAATACCAGCCGTTGACTTGTTCTTCTCGTTTGTAGATTGTCTAGTTCTAACTTGGCTAGCATTTTGGTGACTGACCCCTCTTCTCTAGACCTATAGTCGCCTGTAATGAATCTAGCTGCTCTGCGTTGTATTCTTTCTAATAGATTTATATCATGTTGTGTATATGGGTCCCATATTATGGCACCATATTCCATAGTTGATCGTATTAATGATATAAATGCGGTCTTTTTGCAATCTTTTGGGCAGAAGTGTAGATTTCTCCTCAGAAAGCCGAGTGTCGAAATGGCTTTCTTGGCTACATTTGAGATGTGCGTGGTCCATTTTAGGTCTTCTGATATTTGTAAGCCTAGATATGGGTTGTGTTGGACTTGTTGTAGTACATGTCCGTCTAGGCTGTACATCTTCTGGCTTTTGTTCTTGATGCTAAGTATATAGCACTTCTTTGCATTGAAGCGCATGCCCCAGTTTTTGGCCCATACTTCTAGGAGGGAGGGCAAGGGGGGTCCCAATAACAGCATAACAGCAAATTGATTTGGCTTATAACAGATAACAAGGAATTAAAATGGACAAAAACAGATAACAGTAAATGAAATATTAAAATAAGTCAGGTCCTGGACTGATTGAAAGATTATGTCTCCATCATATGAAAATCAAGCACAATCCCTTCCGTTGCTGAATTTTTTCATTAATTGTAACTCATAACAAAACGGAAACAGGTGAGCAATAAGTGGTGCACAGTTATTTCCCATTGGAATTCTGATAGCTTGACAATATACGTAAACTCCATAGCAGACAAAAACAAGAGGCTGTCACAACGACAGCAAACCGGATTTATTAACATTTATTTGTTTCCTGGCAATATCACAAGAACCATTATACGTATACTGATGAATGGTGAAAGTGAAAATCGTCAATATCAAATTTGACCTCCATCTTGTCATCATCAGTATCAACATATTAAAATTTGAAAAGCTTAGATTGAATGGTCCATGAGTAAATGCAACAACGTGAATGGAAACGCCATTTTACGATCTTTCAAGAACCATAACTCCTGAATGGTAAAAGTCAAAATCGTCATTATTGAACTTGACCTCTATTTTGTCATCAGTAACAACATATTAAAATTTCAAAAGCTTTGGTTGAATGGTTCATGAGAAAATGCACGGACACGACGGGAAACACCATTTTTCAATCTTTCAAGAACCATAACTCCTGAACGGTAAAAGTCAAAATCGTCATTATTGAACTTGACCTCCATTCTGTCATTAGTAACAACATATTAAAATTTGAATATAACCTGAAAGAGTTTGAATATATATATTTGTATTCTGAATTTTTTTTAAATGCACGTTCAATGCTTGAGGTGTGGGATTTTTTTTTTCTTAATAAGAATACGAGGCACAGTGGTACATGTATATAGGGTAGAAAAATCAATAGCACAAATTATAAACATGCAATTTATCAAGTACTTCAAAATAATTTTGACATTTCAATTATTCCACTATTTTCAAATGCCTCATTTGAACATCTTAATATCCGGTTTTTGAGTGTACCAAGTGTACTAGTAAGTAGAATACATAGTTTAGTAGTGGAACAATGGCTTAAAGACGAAATATATCTTTGTTTGTAATGAGTTATGTGCAGCTTCGGAACCCAGTACATGGTTTGAAATTTCATTGTACAATGTATCTGGTTCTGCTTTGAAAAGAATCACAGATCTGAGTATGTGTACTTCATTATATAAAATGTTAACTAGTAGTAAAGACCTCCATGTAGTTCTTAATTGAGATCCTCATCAGATATCCCTGGCCATATACTTTCCTTTTTGTTATATTAAGAAATGCTCGAATTTAATATGTACGTACGGGAAACAAGGAACATTATCCCCATACAAAAAAAAATTCTAAATACATAGATAAAGCAAGATGTGGTATGAGTGGCAATGAGACAAATCTCCATCTAAGTAACAATTTATAAAAGTAAACCATTGTAGGTAAAAAAAAAAAAACAGCCTTCAACGTTCAACATGGAGCCTTGGCTCACACCGAACAGCAAGCTACATGTTCATAAAAAATGGGATTTTATTACAAAGGATAATCATAAGATATACTGTAATTGTCCTGGATTTCACTGATATTAATATGTTTATGTGTTGATCTGTGATGGGTATATATTAATGAAATCCTTCGCCGAAAATACGGGACCACCATATTACTAGTGGTACATTTTTTTCTAGATCCCAATGTCCAATAATCTTCAATTTCTACCGAATATGGGCTGTCAAAAAAATTTCTAACATTCCAATTTTCAATAACAGTTAACAGCAAATATATTATCACAATAACAGATAACAAAAAACCTAATAGTCCAATAACAGCTAACAATGAATTAGACAATAACATCTAACAGCAAATACATTTTCAGAATAACAGATAACAAAGAATTAAATTGCCCCATAACAGCATAACAGTTAAACCCCTTGCCCCCCCCCCCTTTCTAGGTTTTGGAGGTCTTATACATTGCCCTGAAGACAAATCGACATGCAGGAATAAAAGAAATAAACAAGAAGAGGAAAACGAAATTGTTAATAATTTGTGAAAGTTGTCTTATTGTTTTGGAAAAATAATGATGATGAACCTTTGAAGGAGGTCTTCTGTCATATGTTAAGCTTCCTTTAGGTGTGTTCTTCAGCGCCTTTGAAATATCCATGTTGTGGGGAGGGTCTAAAACGCGGAAGTGGAAAACGCGGAAGTGAAAAATGGGTGTATTATAACTTATATCTCTGGAACCGCTTTAGCTAAATCGATAAATAAAACTGATTCTGAAAGCTATCATAATAGGCTATAAGATAAAATTTAAAAAATATTTATTTAAATAAGCTTTTTTACCGAAAAGTTGACCGGAAGTCTTTCTTAGTGTGACTCTGGCAACACATTTTTGAACATTAAAACTTAAATTGACGAAAAAGCATATAACCCGGTCAAAGTCTGTAAATTGATTCTTAAAGATATTTAAATGACAAATAATATGATATAAACAAAAAAACAAAACTATTACTATAAAAGGGCAAAAAATTGACCGGAAGTCACCCTTGTACATAAATATAGAAAAGAAATTTTCAACTTTGAATTAAAATTCACAATAATATAAAAAGCCCGGTCAAATTCTGTAAATTGATTCATGAAGACATTTAAATGACAAATAATATGATATAAAGACAAAAATAAATATATTACTATAAAAGGGCAAAAAGTTGACCGGAAGTCACCCTTGTATATAAATGATGAAGTCAAATTTTCAACTTTGAACTTAAATTCACAAAAAAATAAAAATCCCGGTCAAAATCGAAAACATGATTCTTAAAGACAATTCAATATCAATTAATATGATATAAAGAAAAATATATTTACATTACTATAAATGGTAAAAATGTTGACCGGAAGTCACCCTTGTATACAAATGATGAAGTGAAATTTTCACTTTGATACTAAAATTCACAAAAATATAAAAAGCCCGGTCAAAATCCTGAAAATGATTTAGAAAGAAAATTCATTGACAAATGGTATGATATAGAAATATATAAATACATATCTCAAAATAGAAAAAAAATGTTGCCCGGAACCCTATCTTGTGTGTAAAAGAATAAGTAAAAAATTCAACTTCAAACTAACATTTACGTACAAAATACTTAAATGGAACTGAACTAATGCTAAAATTTATATAAAAAAAAGGAGATATCAAATACCTAAATAATATGTAATAAAATTAATGAGCAAAACATTAAAATAAAATAGCAAAGCCTAGACCGACAGTCTCTTTAATGCTTTTGAATCTATTCCTAAATATTAAATTTTATAAAGATTTTTAAATCAACCTTATACACTATATCATATAAGGTAATGATTATTAATTATTCTATTTTATTTATGTTTGATTGCATTATTAAAGTATGAATTATATTAATTGATTAATAATTAGGTTTTTTTGCTCACATCATAGTATTTAAGGAATGTCAGCGTGTGGACTAATTATGTTGTCACAATTGAGCACGTGTCACATAAAATGGACTCCCGTAGTTTTAGAACATTTCAATAAACATATATCTCCGGCAATTCAAAATCACTTTGGTAAACGGTTAATTGAAAAATATCCCGGCATGTTTGATCCTTATTCTGGAATAACAAACAATCTTTCCGAAAGTATGAATACCGTTTTAAAAAGAGAAAATGTTTGGAAAGAGCTACACTGGCTTTGGGTTTTTATTACATACAAAATTTTGAGAATTATGAAATTTTACGTGGACGTTCTGGTTTAGGAAATTATAATTTGAAAAAAAGAGTTTAGTAGAGCATTTATTTCACCATCAGATGCTATATTTCCAAAAAGAATTGTAAGTCCTGATGAAGTAAATTGAATATTTAAAAAACGACAGTCTAATTCTTTCCAATCTGACACTGATCCTTTAGGCAATTTAAATTCACAGGAAATCATAAAACAAACAAACTCTGGTGAGAACACTAGTACTAATCAGGTCAAATTAGAAAATAATGAGGTAATAGTTAATCAACAACCTGTCATAGAATACCCGACTGATAGCAGTCAACAAAGTTTGGCACGGTTTATTGTTGATAATCATTTAATTACTTTGGTTCCACAACAAGGTGCGTTTATTGTAAATGGCAGGAAAGGAAAACACTGTGTAACTCTTTTTCCAAAACGAATGGTAGCATAAAACCTAATAAAACGCCTAAAATATCAACAGAATTTTCAACTCCTAAATCTAAAAAAAACTTGAACTAAGTGTAATCGAAGAAGATGCGGGGGAAACACATATTATAGATGAGAAAAAAAAATTTGGGGGTTTGGGGGTAATGGCATGGTAAAGTCATACAGAGTACTTGTCACAGTTTTTTCTTTTTCTGCAGTCAATCTGGACTTGTCACTGTCTTTCATAAGTTTATGAAAAAGACGATCTTTTTGATCAGCTGATTTTGTAAGCCAGCATTGATACAATAATTGGTGGCGCTTATAGTATCCAAACAGCAGGTAATTGCCTTGGCTGTACAGTGCTCGTCTTAAGTCGGCAAATTCCAGCTTGACTAGTTCGTGGAGAATTTTCACAAGTTCTGGTATGCTTTTTGGTTTCCAGTTTATCGCCGTTTTGAACACATGATTTATTGATTCACAATTGTTATTTGTCCATAAATGATTTTTTTTTTCAATTCAATCGTTATTCGTACTATTACGTATATGATGTATATAGCAGTAATAGACAGTGGAAAAATAAAAATCATGATTTATAGTTTATTGGAATTTACTCAAGTTTTAGTGAAGCCATTTGTATATACACGCATCTTTGACGGAATTAAAATAAAAACAAAAAAGTTATAAATATATTTATTCATTTTGTCTTCATGTCTCTCACATAAACATTTTACCAAGCTGACCACACTCTTACTTATTAGTTGGCGCACATCAAAGATAAAACCTATGGCAAATACAACACAAAAATGTAACTTTGTCGGGAAATAAATAAAACAAAAGCAAAATTATTTGTCCTTTTAATCATTTTAAACAAGAACAACACATTTTATAATGATAATCAAGTATTAATCTTTTCGATACAATTGTTAATTACTTAAATTAAAGAATATGATTGTTTGATCAGTTGTTATATTATTTGGCACGTGTCAATCGGTTCATTGATTTTCGGTATATCAAAGAAAAATGGGCACGTGTCTAGAAAATGTTGAATATCTTTTTTATATATGATTATTTTTCTATAAAATTTGAAATTTAGTCATTAAATATCAATCTCTAACATAACATCTAAATATAACACGTATAACAGTAGTCCTTCTAGTCCTTAGTGGCATTGTATAGTCCTTAGTGCACTAAGGAGTCCTTAGCAGTGTTTAGACGTACCGGGTTTTCAATCACAAGAGTCACCAAGTGTACAAATACACCATAATGGTAATGCTCATTGGGTTTTGTCTCTTCAAACTAGAGATGGAAACATATATCTTCTAGACAGCTTATCATTAAATTTAACAACTTCATTAGAATATCAGTTAACGCAAATCTACGGTAAAGACAAGAAAAAATTAATAATAAGAATACCAAAAACAACAAAACAGCATAGATTGTGGACTTTTTGCAATTGCAAATGCTCTTGAATTTTGTCAAACTGGGTTTAAAGGAGGTACTCATATCACATACGAGCAAAAATATATGAGAGAACATTTAATTCATGGTCTTGAAAATGGTAAATTCACACATTTTCCAAAAAAATATTTCGGTAAAACTCCTAAAAATTTAAAAACTAAAACCCACATTATCTCAACAAACTGTCACTGTGGAAAACCTGATACAATAGAGGATATGGTAGGTTGTGAAGGAAAAACAGGGCGTAAAATGTGTGATGTCTGGACACATCGGTCTTGTGCTTAAAAAATATGAAAGGAAACAGCTGGTTCTGCGAAGTACATATAGATAGTTTAACTTAAATTATATAGCAATTTACAGTTTTGATAAATTTTAAATAAATTTTAAAAATGTTAACAATACCTATTCTTGAAATTAATTTGAACATTATTTTTCCTACATAAAAGAGATAATAAATAGATAAATTAAAGCCACTGAGTGTAGTGCATCAATAAATAATAAAGCAAAATAAGAAAGAAAAAAAAACAATAACTCCGCCAACGCCGGTCCCAAACCCGGGTGAAAAAGGAGGAGGGTTGTTAATGTCTAAATGGAACACATGAAATATCAGAAATTATATACTATTGAAATGTGATTAAATGAAATAAAAATAGCAAGTATTTTATATCTAGTTTTAGTCATTATTTTTTTTCCATAAAAGGGGGGTCAAGATTAAAACACAAGCTAGGCAACAGGTCAAGTTTTTGCAATTTTAGTTTGATATATTTTTATTGTTATTTATATCAAATCATTTGTTATTAAATTGTCTTTTCGAATCTTGTTCTCGATTTTGACCGGGCTTTTTATATTTTTGGGAATTTTAATTCAAAGTTGAAAATTTCACTTCAATATTTGTATACAAGGGTGACTTCCGGTCAACTTTTTGCCCTTTTATAGTAATATATTTATTTTTTTCTTTATATCATATTATTTGTCATTTAAATGTCTTTAAGAATCAATTGACAGAATTTGACCGGGCTTTTCATATTTTTGTGAATTTTAATTCAAAGTTGAAAATTTTACTTCAACATTTGTGTACAAGGGTGACTTCCGGTCAACTTTTTGCCCTTTTATAGTAATATATTTATTTTTTTCTTTATATCATATTATTTGTCATTTAAATATCTTTAAGAATCAATTGACAGAATTTGACCGGGCTTTTTATATTTTTGTGAATTTTAATTCAAAGTTGAAAATTTTACTTCAACATTTGTGTACAAGGGTGACTTCCGGTCAACTTTTTGCCCTTTTATAGTAATATATTTATTTTTTTCTTTATATCATATTATTTGTCATTTAAATGTCTACAAGAATCAATTTACAGACTTTGACCGGGTTATATGCTTTTTCGTCAATTTAAGTTTTAATGTACAAAAATGTGTTGCCAGAGTCACACTAAGAAAGACTTCCGGTCAACTTTTCGGTAACAAAGCATATTTAAATAAATATGTTTTTAATTTTATCTTATAGCCTATTATAATAGCTTTCAGAATCAGTTTTATTTGTCGATTTAGCTAAAGCGGTTCCAGAGATATTAGTTATAATACACCTATTTTTCACTTCCGCGTTTTCCACTTCCGCGTTTTAGACCTTCCCCATCTGATCGAATATTTAAATTTGAATTAAATTTGCTAGTAATCAAACATCATGATGAGTATTTATGAAGGGTTACACTAATGACTGGACCGAATGACAGGACCGAATGACAGGACCAAATGAAAAATGCTAATAACTTTTTCGTTTCTCAAAGGATTGATCTCTATCATAGCATTTTTATTTGGTCCTGTTATTGTCGAAGTTGGTCCTGTCATTATCAAAGTTGGTCATGTCACGTTTTCTAAAGTTTCTTACATATTTTTTTAATTTTTTTTCTTAAATCTATTTATCAAATGATGAAATCTTATTATATTTCAAATTTCAGAAAAATATTTTGAGAAATAAAAGAGAAATGAGCAATTTCATCTGGTCCGGTCATTGTCGTTGTTGGTCCTGTCAGTCAGCGATGGTCATGTCACGTTTTCGAAAGTTTTCGAAAATAAATCTATATTTTTTATAACATTTAGGTTTCAAAATATGACATACCATTTTATATTTCAAATCTGAGATAATTCCTTTGAAAAATAAAAAAGTTATTAGAATTTTTATTTGGTCCTGTCATTCTCGATGTTGGTCCTGTCATTATCAGAGTTGGTCATGTCACGTTTTCTAAAGTTTCTTACAAAACTTTTTATTTTTTTTCTTAAATCTATTTATCAAATGATAAAATCTTATTATATTTCAAAGGAGTAGGGGCTTTAATGGCCTAAAATGGCCCCAGATTTACAAGATTATAAAAATTCTAACAGAGCAGATTTTTCTCCATAAATTATTAGAATATGAGTAAATGATTTAAAAAAAATGTTTTTATTTAACTAAAAAAGGTTCAATGATGTCACAATGGTAGGTGCAAATGACGTCATAATTGGGAAAATAAGCAAAAATACCGAAAATTTGATGGTTTTTCTAAATTTTGACCACCGCACCATGCTTGCACCAATTAGAAATTTTAACATTTTGACAAGTTCATACATATCAAACTTCGGATAAAAAATCTTTTTGGTGCAAGGTTGGTGCGATAGTTTATTTTATATTTTTCATAGCCAAGCGGAGCAATAAAAAGCTGAAATTTGCCGTCCAACTTGGACCTTTTCATCTGACAAAGTTTAGTTTATGCATTCTTATACCTATAGAAACTTTTTTTTTTGTTTATGAATGTAAAGTGTATTCCTAATTATCTTTCCGTTAGTTTATCTAGTTAGATTTCTTTAAAAAATCTGACAGCTATAAACTTCATGTGCAAGGGAGTCAATACCAACTTTGAGGACAATTTTTTTAATTATGAAATTTTAGATAGACCTTCAATATAACAAAATCTGTACATTTCTGATGTTTTTGCTAATTATAAATTCAAAATTTGTTGTTTGAATGGGGAAATCTTCTCTCTCTGGTATTAGGGTCAGATCCATGATTTATGTAACGAAAAGTGGGGGGGGGGGGGGGGGGGGGGGCGAGAAACACAAGATTTATTTCGAAAATGAAACTACCTACATTGGATGTGTCTTTGTGGGTAATGTGCATAGAAGAGAACAAGTTCTATAAAATTTGAAACGGCATAAGGTAGACTTTCCATATATCTGTATAAACATGTATATATTATTATATAAGTATGCCTGAGCCTGTGACAACTCTACAACAGATTTATTCATTGGATCACCAGCAGTGATGCTGATACATGGCTATGTACATCATGTATATACAACTCGTCTAAACATCAACCCAACAATGTAAGATCTGTAAATTTGCAAATGTATATATATATACTGACCGACTTTAGAAACGCAACACTAAATTATTTTTGTGTTATTTTTGAATGAATGTGTCACGGTCAAAAGCAATGACTGCATGTTGCAAACGCCAAAATAATTGTTAGAAAGGTCAACAAATTCTGTCCGACATGTTTTGGGTTCTGTTTTACACCTTCTGGTTTTGCATTTGTTCAACCCATTAATTGGTTTTGGCAATTATGCGGTTGGAACTTGAGGGCATTTAAGGTTTTCCTTCAGTTGATTCTTTGGCAATTCAGTTGATGGGAAACATTTATGGCATGAATCTATACTCAATGGCACTCGGTAATTTGATTAGCAGTTGACGTTGCGGCCGTTAACATGTTTGGCAAATGACGTTGCGTAATCAAATTCTGTTGACGTTTCATTGTCTCTAAACGTTTATCTGTTCATTGATGGCCAGCAACACATCTTGTCTACTTGTATCGTTGTCGGAAGGACAGTAAGACAAGTTTCTGTAGCCATTCAGTGTGGTTGCAGCACGTTTATGTTTTAATGTTTGCAGTATTCTTAAGGTGCTATTCAGTTTTTTGTTTCTCAGTCTTGGCAAAATAGAGATGCAACATTTTTAAACTGGTTTAAGTGAGGCAAAGGATTGAAAGAACTGTTTCACAAAGCAAAACAACTGAAACAATCTTTCATGGGTCCAAAATTTCGCTTTAAGAAATTCGTGCGACTTCAAAAACTCGGTATGCTCAATAACCACAGGTAAGTTAGATTTTGATTTTTAACACGGAGAAAGAAGTATGATAAGCATGCAAAGTAGTTGTAAGAAAATCAAACAAGATTTGGTAAGAAAAATTAACAAAATGAGTGTTGCGTTTCTAATGCCGTTCAGTATATATGGATAATTGACCTTTCCATGCATAGAAACAAGAGTCTAAAGTCTGTAAGCATACCACATGTCTGTTACCTTTTTAAAGGTTATGTTTTGAATAGTTTTATAATCATGCGTAAAAATGCAGTGTAAATTTTAAAATGTGACCCGGCTTTGTTGTTAAGCCCCATTTGTGGGCATTATGTTTTCTGGTGTATGCGTCTGTTCGTATGTGCGTATTTCAGTCTGTTCGTCCGATTGTCCCTGTGTCTCGCTTCAGGTTTAAGTGTTTGGTCAAGGTAGTTGAATCTGACATCAGACTCAAACTTTTTTTGAAGTAAATTTTACTGTGTGTATTGTGTGTTTGATTTTTTTTCTACTTTGCCTAGAGGTAAAAGGGGAGGGGGTTTGAGATCGCAAAAATAACATGCTTAAATCTGCTGATTTTTTGGGCCTGTCCTAACTTAGGATTTCCTGGCCATTGTTAGGCTTGCGATTTAGGCATCCATGTACTAAAGACACATTCTTGTTTTCAATGATTTTGACGAATATATAATGAATATTGTCATGATGATCAAAGACCAAGTCATACGACGCTAAGATTAGTGAAGGCAAAACTGAGTAAACTAGTCACATTGACAAAAACTACAATAAAACAAATAATATATTTATATATATATATATATAATGAATATAGAAAAAATCTAAGAATACAGATTAATTTGATATAGTAGCATGTTCCAGTTTTGTAATTCTATAGAATGATACGGTTATAAGTCTTGACGACTGAAATAGATAATAAAAATAAGATAAATTTGGAAAAGTCAACCTTAACGATCCTTTACATAAGTCTAAAGGGGGTGGGGTTTGGAGGGGTGCACTTCAATACTTAATTGATAGGGGGTGCCGTTGTTTTGTCACCTTACCCAGTTTTACATTTTAAAAATATATACCTTTTCATAAATTGCGTAGGAAAAAAGTTATATCATATATATCTGATAGTTTTCTCAACTTTTCACTTATTCAAGCTTAAAAAGGTGTAAATAGAAGTGCCCCCCTTCAACCCCAACCCCTTCCGGAAACATAACTACTGTCATGATCATGGAAATACACTGACTTTTGAAAACACCCTTTAATGCATGTGTCTGTATCTATTTATTTAAGATAATCAATATTAAGATTTCTAAGCGCTAAATGTGTCGTGTCTTTATATTATTCTTCTTGTCGCTGATAAGTGGGACCCCACCCAGCATCAGATGCACAATCTGTATATATCAGCAATACCCGGTGTTTTGTTTTGTTTGTTGGTGTTTCAATATTGCTTTCCCCCGTAATATTTACCTTGGAGTGTTCTTCTTAAAATTTACATTTTAAATTGCCTTTCTGTTTCAATATATTTAAAATTAAATCTTGTAAATAGAAAAAAAATTGCGGTTGCCATGGGCACAGCTATGTTGCTAGGGAGAAACAACAGTGAATTGGCAAAAATGTGCAATTAATTATGTAATATTTAAATAGTGTACAAGTGTAAAGTTCACTACATGCTAAACAGGTTCAATTTCAAATATAGATATATTTAAGCTGTATAATAATCATATTTGATGAGTTTAACTCCGCCATTTTAGTGAGTGCTAGGCAACAGAATAAACGAGCTAGACCCAAAATTCGATTATTTTCAGAAGGTCTATGGTATAGACTTACAACATGACAAATTAAATGGAATTTGGGGGTGGGGCCAAAAATGGCCCTTATAGCCCCTAGTCCTTTGAGATCAATCCTTTGAGAAACGAAAAAGTTATTAGCATTTTTCATTTGGTCCTGTCATTCGGTCCTGTCATTCGGTCCAGTTATTAGTGTAACCCACTTCCGAATGTTTAAATTACCTAAAATGGGTAATCATGGTCCCGGCTACAAATTTAGGTCCTGCATTGACTACCATCCCGAATTATGAGTTGTAGACTTGTGTTCGTAACGTTACTGAAATACGTATTTATGAGAATAGAAAATACAACCAGAAATGTCTTTTTCGATTATAATAAACCAAGAGAATGACATACGTGTGTATCTGATAAGTTGAAAAAAGAATCATATATATAGTTGAAGAAGTTATGCCGGTATCATTGCAGATGTCAAGGGTTGTTGTAACTTTATAATATTTAAACTGTGTAAAATAGGTTTAGAGCAAAGCTTCTCCTACAGAGGGACATGTCAGTCATACGGTTAAGAGTATAAGGAAAAACACTTTAGATTTAAAGGCAAAAAAAAAGAAAGGCAAAAACAAACTAAAGGCCAAGCTTTAAACTATTTATTTGCACTGACGTAATTGTGTTTGCTGGCATATGTTTTCTGTTTGTTAAAGCAAAACTACAACAATTATCCTTAGCAACCATTGATAGACTGTTGTTGGGCTGACTTTTCCCTATCCAAGACGGACGAAATATAGACAAACTGACAACGCCGTGCCAAAGGACTACCCAGAAGCGCATACGTATTACCACCATGGCGGTAAACAATCTTCCCAGATTGATTACATTCTCATATCCTCAACTCAAATAAATAAAATCTCAGATATAAAAGTTGTGATAGATGAACCGCTTAACACTTCATCTCATATGTCAGTTCAGGCAACTTTGTCATGTTTCTTTTCAACAAGAACTACTAAGTCTGGAAAATCGATTTCAACACTGAAGAAAGTGAACTGGAAAAAACTTGACAATGAAAAATATGAACAATTACTTCAACAGAGACTAAGTTATATGTTTATTGATAATAGTATTTTCTCATTTATCGAAATGAGCTGTGAAGAACTTTTTAATATCTTGACTACAACTGCCTTTGAATGTGCACCAACAATTTCTGTTGGAAAAAGAAAACGTTCATGGAATTCTGTGCTGCAACAACTCCGTAAACAAAGCAAGGATGCACATTGGAAATGGAAATATCTGGGGAGTCCGTCTGACATAAACGACCCTGCAAACAGAAAACGTCTCGATATGAAAAGAGAACTTAGAAAACTACAAAGACAATTGAATGCTGAAGAGCGACATTCTCTCTATCAGAACATAATGAATGCTCATTCTGGTGACAATGCCACATTTTATAAAATTATTCGCCGTCAGAGACAGGGTGGAAAACGCCTACTCGACTGTCTGATCATTGACGATGTGCATTTTGATACACCTGATCTTATTCGTGAGGCATGGACAAATTATTTCACTGACTTATCTACTCCGTCTGAAAAACCGCAGAATCAACAGTACCGTTCTCAAGTTGAGCTAGACCGTATTTTGCTTCAAGACATATTGGAACATGAAGATGAAAAAAACTATTGAATTTGATATTGGAACAATTCAAAAATGTATTTCAAAAATAAAAACGGGAAAAGCTACTGACCAATTTGGAATTTCGGCTGAGCATTTTAAATATGGAGGTGAAAAAACAGCCAAAATACTTACAAACTTGATAAATGAAGCATTCAAATTTAAGCGTGTACCACAGTGTTTCAAAGAAGGTATTGTTTCACCGTTGTTCAAAGGTCATGGAAAACCTATCTGCCTACCAAACATATGCCAAAATCTTATCGACGTATACATGGTATAACAGTTTCTCCTGTAATGGGAAAACTGATGGAATCGGTACATCTTTGTTTAGAGGAACCTAAACTACTAAAGGTACAGAGCAGACTTCAACGTGGCTTTACTGCCGGGGTCAATCCTACTTTTGCAGCACTTCCCCTTACTGAGGCAATCATAGAAGCAATAGAATTAGGACAAACATTATATACTACTTTTGTTGATGCGTCATCAGCTCTTGATGTTGTTTGGCATGCCTCTCTGCTAAAAAGTATATTTCAAAGTGGAATTTCTGGACAAAGTTGGCAAATCTTAAATGATTGGTACACGAATATGAGCTCTGCAGTTCGATGGGAAGGCAAGTTATCTACTTCGTTTGCTGAACTCCAAGGCGTCCGTCAAGGCAGCGTATGGTCTCCCTCTGTCTACAAACTCTACGTTAATCCGCTAATAAAAAAGTTAGAAAGTGACAGTTTGGGTTTTAAAATTGGAAATGTGTTTGTGGGTACTCCAATGTGTGCAGACGATCTGCTACTTATCTCTTCAAAACCTGATGAACTCCAGACTATGATTAGCTATACTGCCCATTTTGCAGAGACAGGAGAATATAATATAAGTAAGGAAAAAACTAAAGTTATGATATGGAACTCATCTTTAAATTGCAACCTTTGGAATCAAATGGAAAAGTTCCACATTGGCTCAGAAACATTAGAAACTGTAGAAAATTATAAACATAAAGGAATTGATAGAGACTCTCGTGAAGTAGAGGCAACAAGAACAATTATTGGAAATCGTCTAAAAACTGCAAGACAGACATCATATGCACTTTTGGGCTCAGGACTGCATGGTTTAAATGGACTTAACCCAGAGGTGTCATGTAAACTATGGTCAACGTATATGGTTCCACGTTTGTTATTTGGACTTGAAATTGTAAATCTTAGTGCTAAAGATATTTCCCGCTTAGATATTTTTTGTAATAACTTTCTGAAACAAATTCAAAATCTACCCGCTAGAGCCTCCAATGCTGGAGCTTATCTACTTTTAGGTCAATTATCTATTATTGCACTTCTACATAAAAAGATTCTGATAACGTTTGGTACCATAGCTAGAAGTGACTCTGTCGAAAATGATCTTGCTAAGCGTCAACTGTCTACAAATTAAAGGAAAAAACTCGAAAAGCTGGTTTATTAGGGCTGACAAGATTTTGAAACAATATAACTTACCGTGTGCCTCAGAGGTTTTACTTAAACCAGAGACAAAATACAAGTGGAAAATGAAAGTAAAAAAGTGTGTTGATGGCTTTTGGTCCGAAAAACTGTTTACTGAAGCCAAATCAAAACCGTCATTACGGTACTTAAATATCAAAAACTGTAAAATTGGTGTTGTTAATTCTATATGGAAAATTGCTGGTTCAGAACAAATGTGTATACGAAAAGCCTGTTATAAGATCAAAATGCTTTTGGATACATATATTCTACAGTACCACCGTTCAAAATTTTCAAATGGTCAAAAAACTTCAATTTGTCCGCTATGTGAGGAAGGAACTGAAAATTTAGAACATTTTCTTGTCGTAAGATAATTTTATTAACCAATCATGGTGCCCAAAATTTGAGCTATACTGTCGTATGCTCTGCCTTAACTAGTATTAGAGACATCTTTATCTCAAAGCTTTATGCAGTTGTTGTACCAAAGATTGGGACCGCTTCATGGACTGACACATGCGTTAGCAACTCGAATATGATACAATTAATTTTGGACTGTAGTCTTTTTGATTGGTACTATGTGTTAGAGAAAAATGACATAAATTTGGTGGAATCAATCACTAGAAGCCTGTGTTACTCGCTCCATGAAAAGCGTAGTGCGCTCCTTTAAAGTAAATAAACATTTAAAAGTAGTAAGGTTTACCAAACTCATAGGCTGTAAATAGATAAAAATTGTTTAAAGATAATGTATAGTGACTGGAAACAGATGTAAATATAAAGTAACAAAATTTTACTGGATGAACTCCAGGTTCTCCTGATAGAGGAGGGATCTACAGAAGGTAACAGCTATGGCTAAAAAAGAAAAAGACAAACAGAAAAACAGAACAAACAATAGTACACAAACCACAACATAGAAAACTAAAGACTATTTATAAGCAACACCAACCCCACCAAAATCTGGGGGTGATCTCATGTGCTTTGGAAGGGTAATTAAGCAGATCCAGCTCCACATGTCATTGACATCCGTCTTGTTGCTTATGTATCATGTGTATTGATGTGTCAAATACATGTGTTTATGTCAAAAACTGTCACAGTCAAAATAAGTTTACATATGTTCTGTATATTAAATATTCAAGTGTTTGTTTCCTCATCTAAAAGATAGACCTTAAGAACAAACTGCCACCGTGAACGATACACAAACAGTTATCAATCAATAGTTAGGGAAAACGATACAGAGAAGATCTTTTCATATTATTTTTTTACTTGTTACAGTGACACATTTGTATTTAAATGTACATGTGATATGCACTCTCGAAATAGGCAAAGGAAAATATATTCCTGGGGAATGCATGGTTTTCCTTTTTGAGCTATAACAGTTTGATTGTTTCATGTTCCCTTTCTTTCCTTTTTGTGTGATTTTGATATAACATGTTTTAAATAGTACGCCATGGATTGCAAAAGAAAAAAAAATTGTCACAGGTTTTTTTTTTTAGCTTAAATATATAGACAAATTTGCACCCTTGTAATACGTACTTTCCGACATACATCAGTACGAATTATTGTCATGAATTGGATTTAATCGGAGGTAGAAAAGTTAACAGTTCTCATTTATCTATATAATTTTATTCCTTTTTAGTATATTTTGCACGTTAATATATCCCTTTTCTTTTGGAACTTAATTCAACTTAACAAAACTGTAGAATCCTGGTGTAAAAAGTATGAAAACTATTGAATTTGCATAGAAAACAAAGTGTATGATACTTATTTCGACGGAAAAACGTCCCCAACTATCAGAATTGTTTATTATACCTGTCAACATATTTTTAAATGAAACCGGTTCATTCTTTAAAATTACTTGGAACTGATATTGATGAAACTTTAAGTTAAACGGAACATGCTGGTCGTATATATCTTAGATAATCTCATTAAAATTAGAGGCCCCTTATGGAGTTTTTTGTATGATTAATGCAAAGACTTTTTACAAGTATCACTCACTCCAAACATTGCTTGCCAGGCCCCTCCCTTTTTTTAAATCCTGGATCCGCACTCTTGTTTAAACTTTTTGAACATTTGCATATACATGTAACATGCATGTGCACATAAAGCAACTTATGTATAAAACATACATTCTACCATAATAAAAATATTAAGATAACATGGATAATATATGATTTCCAATGCAATAACTCTCCGCTCCACCAGAGACCAAATGACGTATAGCCAGTTTAGGTCACCGTACAACGTTGAACAATAGGCTATACCTACATAGTCTATTATGGTTCAGTTTTAGGGAACGTAACTTCAGAAGATTGCGATAGTTTTGAAAAACTCCTGATAATAGCAGTAATAAATGTACTTGAAAATTAAAAGGACACTTTGTAAAGTTTAAAGTTTATTGAATAATGTACATTTATACCCCACCCTGGTGGTTGAAGGCATACATAAATCAACAAAATAAGTAAACAATTACATCATAAAAAAACCAATAAAAGAACAAAACATTATACACATATGTATCTATCTTGCAGTTGTTGAGTCCACCCTCCACAGTGACCATGACGTTTTAACAAATGGAGCAGCATACTGCATAATTGACGAAAGACATAAAAACAATTTATCAAAATCGTCTATATTATCTATATTAGAAGAGATATTTTTAACTTTCTGTAAAAATTCAAGTCTCAAATCTTCATTTTTTGTTCTTCGCCATCTATTTTATCTAGATAACAATGTTGACATTAACGTTCTTCTCTTTTTATATTTTGTATCTGCACCTTTCAATTTCCAAAATATGGTCACTTACCCTTAATTTTCCCTCTCATTGAAAGATAAGGTGTTTATGTTTTTCTTGGGGTTTCACTCTCCTTGAAAGATAAGGTGTATATGTTTTCCCTCTCCTTTAAAGATAAGGTGTTTATGTTTTTCTTTGTTTTTTTTCACTCTCCTTTAAAGATAAGGTGTTAATGTTTTTCCTCTCCTTTAAAGATAAGGTGTTTATGTTTTTCTTTGTTTTTTTCACTCTCCTTTAAAGATAAGGTGTTTATGTTTTTCTTTGTTTTTTCCCTCTCATTGAAAGATAAGGTGTTTATGTTTTTCTTGGGGTTTCACTCTCCTTGAAAGATAAGGTGTATATGTTTTTCTTTGTTTTTTTCACTCTCTTTTAAAGATAAGGTGTTTATGTTTTTCTTTGTTTTTTTCACTCTCCTTTAAAGATAAGGTGTTTATGTTTTTCCTCTCCTTTAAAGATAAGGTGTTTATGTTTTTCTTTGTTTTTTTCACTCTCCTTTAAAGATAAGGTGTTTATGTTTTTCTTTGTTTTTTTCACTCTCCTTTAAAGATAAGGTGTATATGTTTTCCTTCTCCTTTAAAGACAAGGTGTATATGTTTTCCTTCTCCTTTAAAGATAAGGTGTGTATGTTTTCCTTCTCCTCTTAAGATAAGGTGTTTATGTTTTTCCTCTCCTTTAAAGATAAGGTGTTTATGTTTTTCACTCTCCTTTAAAGATAAGGTGTTTATGTTTTTCTTGGGGTTTCACTCTCCTTTAAAGATAAGGTGTTTATATTTTTCTTTGTTTTTTTCCTCTCCTTGAAAGATAACTAAAGGTGTATATGTTTTTATTTGGTTATCGAATCTGGAATGTACTACCAGCGTGCATAGTTACAATCACAACTCTTGAGTAATTCAAACAAGGTGTGTAGGGTGTCCAGATACGATAGATATCACAGATACTGACGTCGTTTTAGCCAGATTTTAATGGAGAACAACTGCACAGTACATAATGTGCACCGGCGTTTTCCAAAATGTTTTCCTCGCAATTATTTCAACGATACGAAAATACTCCCCTGGGAGGCAGACCTGTACTTTACCGGAAGAATTAAGTCAGTTATCGTTTAAATACGCGTATTAGGAAAGTCCCTTTAAATGTAAAAGGAAAAAGCAGAAATGGCCAAAAACATTGCGATGTCAATCAATTAATCAATTAATTAATCAATCAATCAATTTAAATGATTCTATTTATTATAAACGTAAATCGTATTTATATTGTATATATATTTACTGCACTAGTTGTGTATTTCGTATATCTTATGTACTTTTGTTACACTATTAAACACATATGATTAGACATTACACTTTGTTATCGTACCTGATAAAAAGTCTTCAAACAAAGGTGAGGAAATATGGGTGCAAGGAAAGTGGCAGTGGTAAATATTTTCTTAACTAATATGCTAATCGACCGGTCTAGTATTTTTGTATGGGTCCAATACTTATTGAGAAAAATACAGGTATTGAGTAGTATCTGCGAATCTATATTAATTGATGTGTAAAATACATGTGTTAATGTCAAAAACTGTCACAGTCAAAATAAGTTTACATAAGGATAAACTGCCGCTGAACGTTTAAAGCAAACAAATATCAATCAATATTTAGGGAAAACGATACAGAGAAGATCTCTTCACATTATTTTGTCAAATGTACATGTGATATGCACTCTCGAAATAAGCAAAGGAAAATATAATTTACTTTTTGAGAAATAACAGTTTGATTATTTTATGTTCCCTTTCTTCTTTCTCTTCTTTTTGGGCGATTTTGATATAGCATGATTTAAACAGTACGCCATACATTGCATAAGAAAAAAATAAGGTCACATGCTTAAATTCTTTTTTGCGAAAATATATAAATAAATTGCATATGTTGCACACCTGTAATAATTTCCGACGGATACGAATTAATGTCATGAACTGGAATTAAATTTGAGGTAGAAAAGTTAACAGTCCTTATTAACTATATAATTTTATTCCTTATATATTTTGCATGTTTAAATATCCTTTTTTTTGGCAACTACTTTCAACTTATTAAAACTGTAGAATACTGGCGTAAAAACAGTATGAAAACTACTGCATTGAAAACAAAGTCGACGAAAAAACTTTCTTAACTATCGATTGTTTATTACCTGTAACCATATTTAATGAAACCTGTTCATTCGTTCGAAATTACTTGGAACTGATATTGATTAAACTTTAAGCTTTCTTTTTTACTAATTCATATGTTTACTGACAACTGCCAGTATACTGATTGCCCTTTCTCTGCAGATGTCAGTCTCATGGTAATCTCTTAGTTATAGCAGTAAAATTGTTAAAGGGGCAAGATGGAAAAACAAATAACAAGGAATGGACATGTAGCAAGTCTAGCTGTTCGTATATGCGAGATAATCTCATCGAAATCAGAGACCCCTTATGGAGCTTCTTGTATGATAAATGGCTATACCTTTTACAAGTATCACCCCAGACGTTGCTTGTCAGCCCCTACAAATTTTTAAAATCTTGGATCCGCACCTGTACATGTAAATATCACTTTTATTTAAACTTTTTGAACATTTGCATAAATTATACATATATAATATGCATGTGCACATATTGCAACTTATTTATAATACATAAATTTTACAATCATATACATATCAAGATGTTGTATTATTGTCAATAAATTAACTCTCTGCTCCACCATGCAGATACATTAATCAATTGATATTCATGAGTTTTTATATAATTTGTTTGTCTAACATGATAATAATCAAGCTTATATCTTGAATCATGTGAATGGACTAGATAGAAATGTAGTGTCGTGTAAATAGGTTAGTAAGACTACACCTATGCGTCATGATAAAAAATAGGGGGGGGGGGGTCAATTTTGTAGTAAACCAGTTACATTAACATAAATCGTTTTGCTTTTAATATTTTTCGGCAACGTACATATATGGTTTGTATATGCTGTAATTTACATCCGCACTTTACAGCTTAGTTGAATCATACTTGTTGTCTGATTTGTTTTGTTAAAGAATCGCGATCCACCGTGAGAGTTTAAACGCAGACTGGGAAGAGTCGATTTTTTTCACAGAAAAGGGGGACCCCTGGATCCCCCGATGTACATCATTGACTTTCAAATATTCGACTTTGAGGTAATATCAGAAAAGCGCTTCGGACTCATCAAATATATAACGTGTTCTTTTCATTTTTAACATCTCCGTTGATAAAATTTAGAAATAATAGAGAAACTAAGATTCAAACTCCCTCAGGCTAAATTGTCTTTTTGAGAATTTGGCTATTTTTTTAGGCCCCGTTTGCTCATATAGCTCTGGACGGGTTTAGGTATTATTGATTTTTTTTTTAATTTTATTTTAGGGTCTGAGCGTTCTAGATAAAGGTATATCCAGAATAGCTCTCTGCATAATAGTTAATTTTATGTCTTTATTAAAAGATGCGATTTAATATATCTTCATGAATTGAAAAAAATACATAAAAGTAAAAGTTTTTATATAGTTTGTTTGTTCAATCTTCAACATTGGATATATACAATATATGTACATTGTAGGAATATATACCATTTATCTGTAGGCCTACGATCTTTAGAAACTGGACGAAAAGCAAGGCTCGACGAACTTTTCTTCTGTTTTGTAGTGAGTACAAATACATTTTATATTTTCCGACAATGTACATATATCGTATATATCTAATGTTGAAGATGGTTAACTACAACGTTGTACCCCTCCCCCCTTTTTTTTTAACCTAACGCAAATCAATGTACATATATAGTCTTACTTACCTATTTACACGACGATAACTCCATTATATTTGTTTTTATCCTGTTTTGAACAACCGACACTTTAAAGGTTTTGTTGTTTTAATTCAAATAGTTGTCTCTGATTTTTCAAAGAAATTGACAGATTTGAAACGCGGACACGATGAAGACCCAAAAATGAAAGATCATTCAAAAATAAATATTCACATTTCCGTTTGCTCAATATGGAAACGGAGTAACAAGAGACTTTATTTGCACAAGTTCGTGATATATGTACAATAGCTGGGTGATTGCAGGACAAATGCCTTCAAGCTGTAAGGCAAACCGGAGGGAAAATATAACATGTATAATACAAGCCCAAACGAAATAAATATGAACAAGTCTAAATTGAAAACAACGTTCAAACCTATGATTGCGTTGGATAAAAACCGCAACTTTTGTACATCGTGGAAAGATAATAAACCACAAACAAGAGGCGCTTAAATTTTGTTTACACCATATCCGGATTTCGACAGTTAATGTCTCTTCAGTAATGTTAGGAATCGAAAAAGTATTTAGAAGGCCATATAATTTACCTTAATTTAGGATAGACTCTTAAATTTTAAAGACTCGAAATAGGATGAACGGATGATATAAACCGGAGAGAAAATATAATACAAACCCAAACGAAATAAATATGAACAAGTCTTAAATGAAAACAACGTTCAAACCTATGATTAAGTTGGATAAAAAAACTGCAATTTTTATACGTGTGCATGTATAACACTTTGTTGTATAAGGGTCTAAATACAGCACAAACAACATTTTCCAAAAAGACAAAAAGAGTAAAAAGTATGTTTTAACAAAATGCATTTGACTAACAGCCAGGTAGAACAACTGATGTTCTTAAACCCCTCTGACTACCATTGTCGATTATATATATATATATATATATTTATAGGTGACTGGGTCAAATAAAGGAGTTGGATTTGGTATTGTTCGGGGACTTTGCCAGAAGTTCCATGGAGATGTGTACCTTACTTCAAGAGACGAAAGACGAGGACGAGACGCTGTTCGTGAGTTGGAGAAAGAAGGGTTATCACCGAAGTTTCACCAATTAGATGTAACAGACAAAAGAAGCATTTACACAATTAAAAACTTTCTTGAGAAAACTTACGGTGGCTTAGATATACTCGTTAACAATGCAGGCATTATGAAATCATTTCATACAAAGGAGGAAGGCAACAAAGTCATCGAGACGAATTATGTAAGCGTTGTCAACATTTCGGAAGCCCTTTTTCCTCTCCTTAGACCAAATGCTAGAGTCGTCAATGTTTCAAGTAGAATGGGCAACTTTACAGCTTTTAATATGAAAGAAGAGACAAAAATGAAGTTTGCCAGTCAAAATCTTACAGTAAAAGAACTTACTAGTCTTGTTTGGGAATACTACAATCTTTTTGATTGTCCTAACTTTGATCCTAATCTTTATATTGGACAGTTTGCATATGGTGTCTCCAAATTGGGACTTAACCGGTTGACGAGTATATTACAGCGTGATATGTCTGCCGATCAGAGACAAATTTTGGTTAATTCATGCTGTCCTGGGTATGTAGACACAGACATGTCGGATCATAAAGGCCTCTTGACGGTAGATCAAGGAGCTGACACTCCAGTCTATCTTGCACTTCTGCCAGCAGACGAGAAATCCATAGCAGGTGAAATGGTTTGTGAAAGGGTGGTAGTAAAGTGGGATCAACGGGATTTACATCCTAATCCACTGATAAAGTCTATGATGCCTTCTTTGAAAAGTTTATTATGACTGAAACTTATCCAAAAATTACAATTTCAATTCAGTATCGCAAAACTATTTAACCAAAAGAACTCCCGAATAGGATGCATAGCAGGAAACTTTAGCTACAAAACGATTATAATGATTATATGAAAAAAAATGTTTTAAAATAAATGATTAAAAGAAAATATTTTTAGCTTTTTCCCTTCTGTCGAGTAATGTGACTGTCTCGAAATGGGAAATATGATAAAAAAAAAACCAAGACAAAATAAAAACAACACGTTATAAATGTCATGTGCCCGAAGCGCTTTTCTGGACCTACCTTCATCAGGAATGCTCAAAGCCGAATATTTGAAAGGCATGGATATAAGAGCCGAAACATTAGAGATATATGACCAAATTGACACGATTGATCACAAAACAATATAACAAATATCACGGTTAGTATTTATATTGTTTTTATCTATCTACTGAATCAAGCTGATCGTTATATTAACATAGTTGAGACAGATGTCTCCAAAATCGTCCTTAATGATAACTTTCCAGTATATTATATGACGAGGAAAATTAACCAAAAAGAGATGCCAAGCTTACGACATAAACAAACACGATATCGATGTTTTAAAAACCTTTAATGAAAACAAGTTTTTTGAAGATTTAAATAAAACAAATTTTACACAAATAGAACACATTATTGATGTTCAATCTGCCATGGAAATGTGGTATCAATTATTTCTGTCAGTAATTAACAAACATGCGCCCATGAAAGTGAACAGAATAAAACATGTAAGGCAACCAGATTGGCTTACAGATGAGGTGAAAGAAGCTCAGAAAAAAATGTTTACCAAAGCAAAGGGGACTGGGATAACTTCCGTTATTGGCGCAATAAATGTACAAATTTGATAGAAAAAAACTAAACAGTTCTATTTCAAGCAGGCAATAGAAAATAACTAAAAACCTAAAGAAATCTGGGCTTTACTGAAAGATTTAAAACCTAAAGTTCAAAATGAAATTCCATCTACCATGACTTTCAGCAATAAGAAATATGATAATATACAAGATATAGTAAACAACTTTAACACATACTTTAAAACAATAGGAGATGAATATATTACAACTAATAAATCCTTTCCAGCAAATACACTAAATAATTTCGTGCAAGATAAAATTCCCCCGAATGTTAAATTTAAGATTCCATTTATCAAAACGGATGAAACTAAGAAATTACTTTCAAAGCAACTGGCCTAGATGATGTTGGCTCATTTTTCCTTAACTCGTGACCGTTCCTTTGACCCGAATTCGGGTCATAAGCACTTTTTTGCGTAAAATTTGGATTCAAACCTTAAGTTCTTTGCCATTTGACTATCAACGAATTTCACCAAGGGCTTAAATGAAACCTGTGAGTTTAAGCTACACGTTAAAATCGCAGTTGTGTATTTTGGGGTTGATATTTGTGGTTGAATAAAGCAATTAAGCTATCATCGTTTTAAAAAAATTCAGCTAAAATTTAATAGAAAAAACTTTAGAATTGTGTTAATCTCAAATTATGAAAATATTGTGTTTGGTTGCTATAAACCGCAAAAATCGGTCTGTTATGGATCTTTTTCTTTCAGGTTTGTGTTGAGCTTTACAAAATGAAGGTTCATTGAGTTATTTTTTTTATTATTAATTTCTACGAAAAACGAATACAAACAGTGAACATTGTCAACATGTCAGTAATTTTCAGCAACTATTTCTTAGAATTTCTGCCCATACCAGTAAAAACGTGCATATTGTGGTTTCAGAGGCCAAATAGTATAAATAAAATGCATTTCTTACTATACTTGTGTTACTTGTTTTTGAATTAAAATCATATTTACCCCCCACCTTTTCCCCCTCTCCCCCCCGTGGTTTACAGACCATCCCTCATTGTGTGTTCTTTTAAAGATGTAAAAAAATGAAGTTTTTACGTCTTTCTGAATATCTTATTATAATCTAATATTTGTATGTGAAAGGTCAACATAAAAATAAATATTACAAATAACATTGAAAATAAGTATGAATTTAATCAATTTTAACCGTCTGATTCCGTAGCTCAGGGGATGCATCTGAGGCTAGTAATCACGCGATCCGGGTTCGCATCCCGCAAAAATGAATGTACGGTTTAAAACAACCAATACCGATATTAAATAACTTGACTTGACTTTAATTTAATTCTAATTAAAGCATTGAAAATGTTTTTTCCTTGCGACAAAGTTAATTGTTTGTCTTTTGTATATAGTCGTAGTGGAATTAACTATTTGTGGATTCTTATAAATTCTATATATATAACTTTTGGACTATTTTCAATCTCGGTCTATATCTGAAATTTATTCTTACATACTTTTGATTTTTTTAACCCTATATGCTAACATTGCCTATGTAAATTTTAAAATTGTTTGCTTGCACATTGAACGACAAATCTATGTGACGTATAAAATCTTCTGACGTCAGACACACAAATAAATAAATGTGTTTGTAGATAGATGGTTTTGTGTTCTGTTAAATTGTTCCTTTTAAAATTGTTATACGATGATGACTAATGTACCCATATTTCGACTATTTTATATAATTATTTATTGTGTCTGTTTAGTTAACGCATCAATGTAAATATAACTGAATTTGATGAGACTGTCATCAAAGTGAGAGGATTAGCGCTATAAAACGTGGTTTAATCCACCATTTTCTACATTCGAAAATGCCTGTACCAAGTCAGGAATATGACAGTTCTTGTCCATTCGTTTTTGATGCGTTTTGTTATTTGATTTTGCCATGTGATTAAGGACTTTCCGAATTGATTTTCCTCTAAGTTCAGTATTTTTGTGATTTTACTTTTTTCTACAACGAAGTCAATATCAAGTTTCTTCCTAGAAGAAACTTTACTGCTGGTGGATTATTCCCCGAGGGCATCATTGCCTTGTTAGCTTTATGCATGATGAATACAAATAATACGAAGAACAAACCGGCTGGGACGTCGCCCGG